>NC_091821.1:348901641-349205391 GCF_038994185.2 Dermacentor albipictus | reverse complement strand
GCACATTTATTGAAACAAGCCAGGACAGGATTAGTCAAAGCTGTCAATGTCAGCCAGCACTTGTCCTATACCTGATTCAAGGCGCCGACTTGATAGTTAGTTCACAAAGCAGTGCACGTCTTGTCGCAGTTGAACGGTTCTTGCGGTGGGGCTAAATATAACTGCAATCCGCTCTACCTTCACCTTAATAATTGCACTCAAAATGTGGGCTGTAAAGGTGTGACTGTAGTTCCAGTCGTCTCCATTTGGTGGTACTTTCTTCGAATTCCTACCTATCCCGCCTTTCTCTTCTTATACCCTTCGTTTAAATCCTTTCGCCTCATTGCTGGTTTATGAATAAGCTTCAAAGTATGCCTCCAGTCAGTAAACTATATTTGCGGACGCTCAAGAGGCCAGGCACGCTCTTCTTCATGCTCGGTCGTATTTGCTGTTGTACTTTGCCACATGTTCTGGGCAGATCCCAGTCCTCCCACCCTCCCCTATTCATTGATCCCGGGAAGCTGCGCTGTCCAACACAGACCTCGACGCCCAACGCCCACTTACCCTGCAGGCTCAAGGTATCGCACGGCTAACGTGGGTATGGGACTAAGGATTGCTCCCACTGACGACTCCCACACGGCCTCTCTCCAATAAATTCTCTCTTTCTCTCTCTCTCCCTGATGTAGCATCGGTGGAGTGGCCGAAACATGAAAATATCAACTGGCAATCTGTGTGTTCCGAATTCGAATCCTGGTTCGGATCTGCGACTTTCTTTTTTTTTCTTTTTTACCTGATTCCCGCAAAGCACTTTGATATTTCTGCGACTGGAGAAGTCAGCACATAACAGGTTATTGCAATGGAAGGGAAACTCCCATCAACCCCTCTGGTTGGAGATGAAGCAGGACAGATATTTCAAAATTGGAAGTACGTGTTCCCTACGTGCTCTTTGACTAGAGTCTCACAGGTGAAATAATCGCTCCTTGCATGATAAGTTTCAAAGCCCAGAAGCCTGTTGATTGGCATCAGTGGTTCCGAGCAGCGGCAGCACGAGAAGCGAATGACGACAAACCGTAATCGCTCAAACCGGCTTATTTACGTCATCATGTGGTCTGTCGAGTAGCGCACAATTTACGATAAGATACATTCCGCGCCTATGGTGTTTCTACATCACGTATGCGTCTATTCCTCTAGAAAATGGAGTCTTCTGGTGATAAACAGGGACCACACGAGGACAGTATACACCCGGATGCAAGGTTCAACCATGAAACTTCTGTATTTTACCAGTGTTGATATATTTATCTAAGTAAAATGAAAGCAATGAAAAAGTTCCACATACTTGCATCTCTGCTTTTGCGCTTGTTTATTGAACGTAGTCATGGGGAGCTCCTCACGGAAGCGATTTAGGTGGTACAAACGCACCTCAGCTTCAACGGGCCGTCGCAGTACCCAGCTCGGCGTTGTATACTTTGGCAGTGCGTGTTGCAACGAGATTGTAACGGGCAACCGAAACCGCGACCTGTAAAGAATGAAACCATTCAAGTTACGTCAACACGTAACCAAGTCTTATGACAGCGAGGAATATTTGGGCGCATTACGTACATGATACCCATTTCACTTCTATGGATTAATTTTTCTACGCCATATGCTGACCCACTCGTCGCACGTGAAGGGATTTTCTAAGAAGGGAACAGCAAATGAGCCTCCTTACGATATTTGGCACATGCTTCTAGTACGTAACACGATCGGTTAGTAAAGTGCACATTAAAGACATTATAAGTTAACCTCACCGCAACACGATTTGCATGTGCATAATGTTCCACCATTCAGTACCCAGTTTTTCAACCAAGTACCTTTTGCGCTGTTACAGCCCATTTCATTTGGTAATACAAGTGAACACGTAGCAAGAATTTACTATATTGCGTTGCTCACATTAAACTTTAAGAAGTTAAATATGCCTGTATAATCTACGCATTCCTTTCCCTCGATTCTATCCCATTCACATCACACACTGCGCTCACGACCACCCAAACCTGGTGATAACTTCGGCGGAGCGCCGCTCAGACCAATGACGGAGCGCGAGAGGGATAATAATTTGAATGGAAATGTTATAATTGTACCGGCCTTAACTTCCTTTTTTTTTTAGCCACGTGCCAGGTATTTAGACGCCTGCACGTTCGTGACTTACGGACTCTGACAAGTGGTGTCTCTGCGCTCCTTTCTTCTACACCGTATTCTTCCGGGTGCGGATCTGTAAGGAAAGTTGGAGAAGTCAAGGGACGCCGTGCAACCCGAGAAAGTGGTGTATCGACAGTAGCAGCAATCTCGCCAAACAACCCTGATAAACACAGGCACCTTGCTTCCAGGTGCTTTATGCAGTAAGATACAACTATGTCTATCCCGTTGCATGTGAAATGATCTTGTGAAGTTAGCTACATTGTTTTCTGTACTTGTAAAAACATGCTATTCTCGCTGGATAGTCGAAATGTTGCGGAAATCTTATTATAGACAGAGCTCATGTCCCTGTTAGAGGTATGCTAGCCCAAGCACTACAACAGATACAGACACAAGGAAGACATATACGAGCTATTGTCCTTTTATGTTTCGTGTTCACGTAATTTGCTGCCTTTTGAGCTCAAAACGCCAAACCGACTACCTCAAGAGTTCTACTTATTCTGGCCCTTATGCTTTAGGCCAAGGAGACAATATCAATAATTATTCGAACACTAAGTGTTGATGAGTTTAAAAATAATACGAGGTCACTAGTACGCTCGTGGTTAGGGATCATGGTGAAATTGAAATTATAGCGTAAGTATTCAACTTCTCAATGAGTTTCTTTTGTCATCTTCTTCATGACTGTGCGAAGAAGCGAAGAGTAAGTGCTTGTGTACACGTTATGTCGTTTTCGTCATATGCGATTGCGCAATAATTTAACTACGATTAGGGAGCCTGTACCCTATAGGGATTTGCACGAATAATGTACTTAATTGGCATGTTGGGTGATGGAGGGGAGAAGGGGGATTGGCATACATGTTTAGCACAGTCAGCCTGCCGTAAAGGCGGTAATCGCTACAATTTAACTCCTAAACAGTCATCGAAGAAACGAAAAAAAAGAAAGTAGTATGATTTATTGGGAGCAATAATACCAGTGTACATATCAATTAGATTGAATGCTGCGTAGTTGTAATCGTGTTGTTATGAACTTGATGCGTGATATAGGAGGTAGCTGAAACCAACCCGTTAGTAATACGCTTCGACAGCATGGAAGTCTTGATACCGCCAACGACGTGATGATAGGAGTTAATATTCAGCAATAGCGTCGAGTGAAAATTTTGTAATGAAAAATTTATCACAAAATCATTTCCCCCAAAAAATATTTGAGTCCGTTGTACTTGCTGCATTATAAAAGACGGAATGTTTATTCAACATTCCTTTGGTTCGTTCCTTTCTTTATAAAACAATTGCATAAAAAATGTAAAATGCAAAGTTACGGATGGGGGGGGGGGCTTTCTTAAATTTACTTCCACGTCATGATTAAGAGAATCGACCGTTTGCGTTTACAACTATAAGTTCATCGTTTTAAATGACAAACGTTAGAACAGCTTCGAAATCCGTGTACCATCATCTGCTTCCTGCGATTCTCCATCGTGTTCCTCGCCGGCGATTCCACAGACAAGCATCACTGGAACCAAAGAAAGGTTATCAGAAGAACATGGCACCAAGCATGGTCACGAAGAGTTAAAAAACTAGGCTTAGTGGATACTCCAGTAGCACTTATAAGAAACTCCTGAACCAAAGCCCAAAGCCTCAGACTAATTCAGAAGTCAGTGGCAATAGACGAGGTAGAAGAGTCTCAATTGAAAAAAATTGACCCGTCCTCACTTTCGTCCTCTTTCTTTTGTTCTAAAATCCACTCATTGCCGCACGCCTACAGCTTCCGAAGATTATCTAGGAAATGCGTGAGTATATGGTATTGGGCCCTACGTTAAAATTTCTCTTTCTTTCTTTTCGTTCTCTTTTTTTTTCTTTTTTCTTTTTTTTTCGGGATCACCGGTTTAAAAGCGAGAAAATAACTCAAACACAGCACGATTCGGGGTGGCATCCACGGATATCGTCACTAGCGGTCTCCGATTACTCCCCTGGCATTTCCGGCACTCGCTTTTATTGCTTTGGTGTGCAAATGTCACCTGGTGTTTTGGTATTCGCTTTTGCCCAGGCGTAAATTTGCTGCCTAATATTTTATGCAGTGGAATAAAACCGGTTTTTTTTTTCGACGCATTTAAGTTTTTTGAATAAACTCAAATTGTACGATGCCTAGCGATGCCAGCTTCAGTATGACAAAACAATGGCTTCAGATATAATGTTGCCCTGCGTTGGTGCAGATAACAGTGCATCGCAATCCCGGAGGCCATGCAATATCTTACACTTTCAGTGTTTGACAGAGTGTTTCGAAGTTCTAAACGATTCCTCAAAGGCTAGATAGCTTTCTGACGTGTTTCGCTACCAGGCTCACGCCAAGCCATAGCTCACATCCACTCCAACTATAGTTTTCATCGTTTATTTATCTATTTCTTCTACGTGACGGGTTTTCATTGCGTGAAGGAGCAAGGAGCCTCTTAGTTTGCTTTGTAAACCACCTGTTCACGCTACCACAGTTAAAAGGTCCATAAAGCCGTAGTGTTCCTTGTGTGGGGAATAATAGGTTACTGATTGCTTTGTTTGTAAAAGGTAAGTTACTCATAGGCACTTCGTTAGTGTTCCTTTTCTTTCACTTGTTGACTTCTACAAATGCGTACTGGTAATTGAGTGGGAGTGGGGGAGGGCAATTTGTAAGTGTCCACCCCCTGGTGGACTTGCCATTTCGTCCGCCACTGATATGCTGAAGCAGTGCGAGTGAGACAGAGGGAGGCTGAGTGCGCCTGCCTTGTTCTTGCTCGTACCCCAGGCCAGCCAATCAGCACTGAGTAGCAACCGAAAGGGGCAGTGCACTAGGTGGACAATTACAGAATAGTACCCCCGCGCCTAACCCGGGTCCCCGTCTATGTGTCCTCTTTCTAAATGCGAAAAGTGCATGCTTACTCAAATTATTGCTGACAATCACAATAGCGGCAATGTGCGATGACGGAAGCCTCACCTGAGAGAATAAGCAGAGCAAAGGCCATGGTAGACACCTTCATGACGAATGCCTAGGCAAAAGACGCAGTCCTCTGGCGTGTCCGTGAAATTATTTCAGATAAATTACGAATAACCCATGAATTACATGTGTTCCCCACTTGATAAACGTTCGCTTTATACACCTTGTTGCACAATGGAGAAATTCACAACGTTTAGTAAAGGCCTGTGGACCTCAGAAGCACCAGCAGTACTTTAGTGGCACGTAACGTGCAGCTGGCGCTTTGCCACTGGCCGAGAATGTAGCGCAGATCGAGGGTCAGCACTAGCTGCAAGTGTAGTGACGCCTTCAAAGACTGCCCGTCTGAAAAGTGCGCAGTAGCGTTCTCTACGGGACGTCACTTAGCACTACAGAGCAATATAACTGAGGTACTTACCGGTGCTCCCGAAAGGGTGTATCTCGGTCAGCTAAGAAGCGGTAAAGCAAGCGATGTACCCTGGCTTTATATAGCGGAACCCCCGAAGCAGAATGCGGTAATAGGTGGATCTGTGCGGCAAGGCTCAGTACGGTAAGGCGCATGATATATTACGGCTTTATAACGTATGGTAACCTAAAGAAAGTAAGCGGCAGCAGGCGGATCTGTCATCGCAGCTGGTCCTGTCCACCTACGACATCCTGCAGGATTTATTGGTCTGTCAGTAACCACAGTGAGGGTGGTGCAAAGCGTAAAATACTACATCATGGCAAGCGGAACTAGGCATTGCACGTGCCGCACGCTTGTCACTATTCTTTTGCACCATTGAACTGCACTCTTTAATCTTAGGGAATAACGTTAGCTTTTATTTTCTGATACGTAAGAACCACAATGGTGCTGTATCTTTACATTTCAAGTTAAGACTTGTCAAGTGTTAATCAGGCGTGCGTAAAGACAGCTATAGCGATATCCTTTAATCGTCTGCAAAGTTGCTATCAACCCTTCCTATTGGCTTCTTTTACCGTATTCGTCTCTCAGTTGACGTAAACAGAGACGGTATAACGTAAAGCTATTCTAAACTTTGCTATTTCAATTCTGCAATCAGCACTCGACGGTTGGTTAAAAATATTTTCGGGCTACCCCCCCCCCCCCACTTCGCCTGTCTGTTACGCGACATCACGAAAACCGGGAAAACGCCCCATCTGGTATGTGCACACTGATTATGCATGATTAGACTGAACGAAAGAAAAATAATTTCTGATTGGATGCATTTTTCACCATTAGCGATAAAGGCGTCGTTTGATCAATTGCTGTTGTTCCAACGTTTTCAGACTGCGCCCACTTCGCCTGCCTATCGTGCGACGTTACAAAACCACGAGAACTTACCGCGTCAAAGTGACGTGCATGCGTTAAACAACACTGAACTGTTTGATTTTTTTTTTCTTTTTGCTGAATACCCGGAGGCTGCTCCGTTCCGAAAGAAATAGAAGATCGCTGCCCGCCATTGCTCTGTTACTGGCTACCCGGAGCTGCCGAGGAGCGTGGATTTATTTACGTAAAATAAAAAGAAACGTTGCGTGTTAGTATAACGCTATCGAGACCCTTCTGCACATATACAGCATCGCTCTGCCAACTCTTCTTTGCTGAAGATCGTTTTAGCGGCATTTTTTATATTCCGTTGCACGCCACCGTGATTTTCGACCAGCCACCGCAAGCTAAAGTCAGGTGAAGCGGAACAATCGCAGTGGCCGGCACTACCCTCCTCATCCGGTTATCTACTTTCACTGTGCTGGCTCAGCGCCACTCTCTCCCCTTGAGCGTGCTCCTCGCCTCTTGTCAGCCAATCGGATAGCAAAAGCGGCTCAATGTAGGAAATTCTATTCGCTTTGAGATGAAAAAAAGTGACATCCTATAAACGAGAAGCGCCTTTGATTGGGCTTTTCAAGTAACTCTGCGGGTCACCGCTCAATGCTTGCGTCGGTGGTTACGAAATTTTGACGTCATGGGATAGGAATAAAAACAGATAGCAATAGTTTTGCGTTAAAGGACCCAAAGTTTATGTTTTGCCACCGTGGCGTACCACAAGACAACTTTCTTTCTAAAATTACATGAATTTAAGAATAGCTTGGTGCCTTTGGGTGGCACCGGCTACCCTTGCGCACGGTAAACAAATCTTCGAGACCGTCTCGTTTATGGATTTCTACAAGTGCTCTGGAAGATCTTAGAAGCTCATGCCTCCTCAAGAACTCAGGTTCAATTATAAAGTTTCATTTCATTCTAATCGTTCGCTTGTTCATTCATTCATTCATTCATTCATTCATTCATTCATTCATTCATTCATTCATTCATTCGTTCGTTCGTTCGTTCGTTCGTTCGTTCGTTAGTTCGTTCGTTCATTCATTCATTCATTCATTCATTCATTTATTCATTCACTTCCCTACCGTGTTCTACTGTCCTCAAATTCCACCACTGGAGAGACCGGGGCTGTCGTCTGCGTGACGTGCTAAGTATATAGCACGCGATGACGGCTCACCATAGTCTTATACTGGGAGTGAGCGGCAAATAAATCTACATCGTAATAATACGTCGTTACAGTGCTTTCCTTTTTTGACGTCGGTAATTGCGGCTGTTTTGTCCGCTTAGAAGTTTGTACGACTTCGTTACGCACACTGAAAGACAACACTTTTACTAAATAAAAAAGTTTTAAGGAAAATAGGGTAAAGAACAGTGATTCGGAAGGAAGAAGCTATCCCTAAATTATACCGGCCATCTGAGGACAATTAATTGCATATAGTCGATGTAGGAGGCCTCAGCACAAGTGAAATGCTGTGGCTGGCGTCAGAACAACGAAACCCATGTTGAAGACCACTGCGTCAACTGCCATTGCAAAAAGGTGGTGCAATGCGCACGGGAAGACGAACACGGAAAGTGCAACTACGTACAGCTGGGTAGCGCACACACGCACGAACGCAGAGAAACACGTGCACACACAAAAAGCAGCAGTTGAATTTTATTCGCGTAACAACCCTTGTGTTTTTAGTAATTGTTGTTATTTTATTCGTCGTTTGGCGTATTTCCGTGTTATTTCTGCACGTGAATAAACGCACTGCGATCCCACGCAGCTAGACCTTTGATTGATGCACACCTCATGCTTGTCGACGCTGGCAAAGCAATACCACCTGCGTTCGTGTGGAGACTGTAAGAAGGAAAAAAAGTTGCAAGCTGTTCTCTGGCGTAGGTCCTATAGGTGCTACACTGCTCAGTTTAAACAAATCTGTCGGAAGTGTTTTAGCCTTACATTTATGCGTTTTATTGACTAGACCCGTTTTCTATTGCACAACGTTATATTACATTATACGTTATGGGACGGTGTATTGTATTATCGTTTACTATATTACGTCACACTATATATTCAATATCCGCTAACTCTCCCTGGTTTTTCGTAGGGTTTACGAACGGGAGTTTTCTTTCTTTTTACAATTTCACGAATTTTGTGCCAAGATAGGTTCGGTTCGCGAAAAGGTTCTCAGGTGTCGAAGGAGCGGGCAGTGGAAGACAACAAAAATTCATACAAAAATATTGTACATTATCTGTGTCCTTTTTTGGTGGTGGTGGTGGTGAATTGTAGCAACAGGCGGGTTTAGCCTGGCGAACTTTTTTCTTTTCTTGCAACACTAGTTGTCATATACTAGAGGGGAGCTCGCTCCGAGCATGTTTATTCAGAGAAGTTTCTGAAGCAGGTAAAATTTCATCAGCAACAGGTCGCTGAAAGAGTCACTGTGTTCTAAGTATTCTGCGTTGCTTGTCAGTCTATCGGTAAATCGTCGTTAATAAAGCACGTATAGAGAGAGAGAGGGCAAGGACAGGAAAGGCAGGCAGGTCAACCAGACAAGCGCCCGGTTTGCTACCGTACACTGGCGGTAAGGGAAAAGGGAATAGAAAGAGGAAATGAGGGATAGAGTGAACACTGAGTGCCCGTGAGAGGATCGATGCACAGAGACACGATAAAGCACGTATATGTCCTAAGAAAGTGTGCTCGTGGCAAACTTTAATGAAATGCTTATTTTATTTCTCCTCTCCTTCTTCCTTTTGTCATGTGCGCGAATTTTGTACTTGAAAGAGCGTAAGTTTGGCACTGCTTCCCTTAAGGTCTCCTTAAGACCGTAAAACGCTGGCGACAGGATCAGCAGTTTACTTCACCGGAAATTACGCGAGGGAAGCAGAAACGCGCAATAATACCGTGCATCCACGATATCTCACACAGACTGAAGAAGATTGGCAATAACGCAAATGTAAGCGTCATCTTTTCAGCGCCAATCACGCTGCCCAACTTGTGCAAGGCCAGCTACTGTGGTTCTGAGAAGCCCAGTTGCTGGGCAAATCACAAGGAATGATATGTTCTTTGTGGGAACAATATCGTGTATGAACTACCCCTGTCGTATGGCAAAAAATACATCTGTCAGACAGGAAGGTGCGTAAATGATAGGCTGCGTGAAAACGCAAATAATCTGCGAACTGGAGGAGTGGGGTATCTGGCTTTTCACTGCAGAAAGCATGGGTGCAGTTCCATTTATAATCAGCGCACTGTGATAGGAAGAAGCAATAGAATGAAGAAAGTAATAGAATACTCGGAGAACTCAGAACGGGTTCAGAAGTGGTAGGCGCTTAGATGATAGCCTGTTCGTGCTTACCCAGTGCATAAAAATAGCTAAGGTGTAAAACCAGCCTCTGTATTTAGCTTTCCTGGACATAAGTGGTGCATACGACAACGTGAACAGGGAACTCCTGTGGAACATATTAAAAGAGGAAGGTATCGGTCATGAGGTAATTGATTTCCTACAGGCAACATATCGAGAAAATAATGTTGAAATAACATGGGAAGGCATTAAGAGTATGACAACTGTCAAGGTACACAAAGGATTAAGGCAAGGTTGTCCTCTGTCACCGCTGATGTTCATGCTTTATATGATAAGTATGGAAAGAAGGCTACAGGGAAGCAGTCTAGTGTATAATCTGTCGTACAGATTATGCGGAAAGGTTGTTGAGCAACGACTACCGGGTTTAATGTACGCGGACGATAGTGTACTGTTAGCAGATAGCCAGGAAGACCTGCAAACTCTGGTTATAATTATTGTGGAGACGAAGGAGACAGTCTAGGTTTCAGCTTTAGCGCAGCTGAGTCCAGTGGGATGTTTTTCAACGATACAACTGATCAGGAGCTTACAATGCAAGGCCATGAAATACCCCGAGTGGCCGAATACAAATATCTCGGGGTATGGATAAGCAAAGAGCAGATGTACACCGAACAGCACGAATAGTCTGTCATAGCAAAAGGGCGAAGAGATGCCGGAGTACTAAGAGTACTGACAGGTATTTGGTATCTCAGAGTACTGAGAGGTATTCGGAAAGGAATAATCGTGCCGGGGCTTACTTTCGGGAATGCGGTCCTGTGCTTAAGGGCAGAAGTTCAGTCGAGACAAGAAGTAAATCAGAGAGTTGTTGGAAGATTAGGTCTAGGTGCCCACGGGAAAATCACAAACGAGGCAGTACTGGGGGATATGGGCTGGGCATCGTTCGAAGCACGGGAAGCTCTGAGTGAAATCCTATACGAAAAACGCCTGAGGAAATTGGACGATAACAGGTGGGCCGCTAAGGTATTTAAACACCTATACAGAAAGAACATTGACTCACAGTGGCGGAAAAGAACTAGAAAGCTAACCAGTAAGTATGCCAGACACGAGGAGGGAGAAAGACAGAGCATTAAACGACAGGTTAAAAATGCGGAAAGTAAAAATTGGATAAATTCAATGGAAAAGAAGCATGCTGTTGTACTATATCGATACTGGAAACAGCAGATCAGGATCGAAGGAAGTGTTTTATGATAACTCAAGGGGCAGTGCCCTACTCTTTGAAGCTAGGTCAAGATGTCTCAGAACGCGCAGCTATAAAAAGAAATTTAACGGAGAAGAAGACACATGTACGGTGTGTGGTAAATCTGTAAAAACAATAGGACACCTCATACTAAAATGTGATGGTATCCATCCCGATGTCGATGCGTGCACAGTCATGCTTCCTGAGGCCCTAGGGTTTAAAGATAACAATAGTCATGTAAATAAATATGTGGTGGAAATTAGCAAAAAGCGATTGGAAGATTGGTGGCTCAAAAACGGAGCGGTGACATAAGGCTAAAAGTGTAGGAAGACGTATTTAAAAAAAATGGCGAATTTTAATAACTTACAACACAGTTAAACAAAAATGGCTGTGGCTTAGGTAAGGTTAAGCCCAGGATGCGAAGCATACTAGCCTTTATTTTAGTTGTTGAACCACTGTTTAGCCTGGTCAACTGCTGTTGCTTGGGTATATTTGGTTCGGCTAGACGAAGAAACAACTCATGCGTTACTCTGCTTCGCCTTCAAGAGTGGAACGCGACAGCGTTCCCATCGACCCGCCAAGGGGTGTAAGACAATGGGCTACGGCGCACCGACTACGCGCCCCGCATTGGACGCGGTGAGCGTCGAGCAACGCAGCGTTCGGCGCGGCAACGAAATGTGCGCCTGAGCAAGCGACGCACGCCTGAGCCTTAGAAACAGCTCGTTTCTAAGGCAACACCGCATTCACTAGAGGCGCTTTTGTACCGCTTTGAAGCATCGTACTCGTGGCTCAGTGGTAGCGTCTCCGTCTCACACTCCGGAGACCCTGGTTCGATTCCCACCCAGCCCATCTTGCAAGAGTTCAGCCAAAGCCACTTCTCCTCTGTCGTGACGTCACGGTGTCACGTGGTATTGAAGGCGACACCGCCGCGCCTGAGGAGCTGGGTTGAGCTCTCGTAATATGCTTCGCATAAAATAAAAAGCTGAGCATGGTGGCAACTGCCATCACCTCGTTTCAGAGGGACGCTCCTACCTTCCATCCATCCAACCATCGCGGTGACTGCAAAAGGCCGCGTTTCTACCACAAAGCCTGCCTTCGTGCGTAGCGTTGGCGGCCAGCGTTTCCCGATAAATATTACGGTTACATACGCTCCAGTTGCCGGGAAGCGTGAGAAGCAGTCAGGGATCTTTGAATGCTATCACGTTCCACTCTTAGAGGCGAAGCTTAAGCGTTCTCCCTCATTTTTTCACCCTCCTTTTATAATCCGTGTCCTAGCCTTCTATTTTTGGTGTCACCGCGACAACATTACACCCTTACTGACTGGGTCTTGCCTCAGCGCAACAGTCCACTCATTGACTGAATCCAGCCTTGACCTAGATCGCCTTCCTAGGATCGACTGAAGCAAGTCTAGTCTGACACATTTTCTTCCTCGGAGTGATTTAATTCCCCCCCCCCCTTTCCAAAAAAAAAATTGAAATCAGTAAACGAACGACGAGATATAATAAATTACGCAGCAATATATGTTACATTATAATTTATTATGCTTTGAGCAACGGTCTTGCTCAACAGAACTGGATAGGACATTTGTGTGAAATGAAAGTATTGGGCAGCTTTATCGTGCAATTAGTGACGATGCTGCAGTGTGGTGTGGTTTACTTCATCATTAGTTTCATGGCGAAAATCGGCTGTACACGCAAGCTTCGTCTGACCTGTTCGTGCCCGCGATCGAACACAGGGTAGGTTACAAGTATCCATTGGCTTTATCTATGTTTGCTCATTCCGGTACAGTTACCACCGCTCACAAAAAAAGGCGCGAAACTGAGGACAATATTATCATCGCAGAGGCGCGAAACGTGCCAATCTTGTACCGCAAAATCACCGCAAGGGCGCAGAACAACGCACAATTAGATATGGCTCTTCATCATGGCTATACAGGCAACACGATTACCGGAGCGAAAAAGGCACATTCTTAGAGCTTCCTCCAGTCGCTTTATTTTAACGCGATAGCGTTAAGGAGCTCGTGTCGCAGAAAAGCCGGTGTCGTCGGCGTCGGTGTCGGTGTCGGCGGCGTTGGCCGTAAGCGATAAATCCCAGCAGCCACTTCATGAATAAAAAACAACTTGCAAGATGGGCTGGGTGGGAATTGAACCAGGGTCTCCGGAGTGTGAGACGGAGACGCTACCACTGAGCCACGAGTTCGATGCTTCAAAGCGGCACAAAAGTGCCTCTAGTGAATGCGCTGTTGCCTTAGAAACGAGCTGTTTCTAAGGCTCAGGCGTGCGTCGCTTTTTCTTCTTTTTTTATGCGTTTATATTATCACTGCAGGCAGATCATCATTTCAGCAATTTCATTATTTTTTCACCACAATATCGCAGTTATAAACAAGAACACCAGAGCCCGTATTCGTGAAAAGCCCCCCATCATTATGCTTCATATAGGGAAAACAGTCCGCGAATGGCAAAAAGCACTTACGAACAAAAGGGTTCGTGAATGAAGCCCCGTATTTATGTGCATTTTCAATGGTTTGAATAGTTTGAAGAAAGTTTTAGAACGAGACCACGCGCAGATGATTCTCTCTAGAGGAAGAAAAGCTTCTGCAGCGTGGTTCTGTTTTACCGAAAGTGCTGCCTCCCATGCACGAGGATATGCAAACATCCATGGCACTTTTTTTTTAATTTGCTCTTTCGTGTACTGAAGTACGGGCTTTGTTTGGACTTCTTCAGAATTATTTAAAAGCAGAAAACACACCTTGCTAGCATTCACCGGGAGTACTTTGTAAACATACATGTTCTGTGAATACACTTTGCGTACCCAGTCATCTTTCTTTCACTGAAATGCGTCTTGTTTCCTTAATCCATGGAAACTACGTACTATGCGGGGCAGCCAAAAGTACGCCCAGTAGGATATAATTCTGTATAAGCTTTAACCACGAACCGCAACAACATCTCAGAAAAACGCCGCTGTTGTCTAAAAACAAGGTGAAAGAAAATAATAATAAGCGCCATTTCAGGGCACTTCCCGCATTGTTGGCTTTACTATTGCGAAGGCCTCCCTCGACATTTCGGTCCATGTGCTTGCCGCTCTTCCTTTCGGTTTGCTTCTTGTTGTTGTTTTATTTGTTGTTTCGCCATGTGAGTGTATTATCTGCATTGGCGTTTTTTGCCCCCACCTGGGTTTAACGTAATGGTAACTTCGCCTTAAAATTCAAATGCCCGAGCCAACGCCTGTTACTTTGAGCCGGCAAAAGATTCCGTAACTGACCACTTCAATAGTTTGCTTACTGCTTACTTGGTACTCGCAAGACTCCCCACTATTTCTTTTTTAACAGTTGGGCTGGGCACTGCATGAAATGCTGATAAATGTTTACGCATGCACGCTAGTGTATGCGCCACCAGGATGTCGCGATTTAATGTACCTCTTCCCGCTGCCTACCAAATACTGTGTGGGTACTTGACATTCTTCATTCTTCAAGAAAGCAGAAAGCAGGTCCGAGCAAATGCTCACTGGCTTATGCGAGATAAACCATTGTCCTCCCTCATTGCCAGGCAGGGGCTGCTTCTTGGTTGCGCCAGCTCTCTCTCTCTCTCTCTCTCTCTCTCTCTCTCTCTCTCTCTCTCTCTCTCTCTCTCTCTCTCTCTCTCTCTCTCTCTCTTTCTCTCTCTCTCTCTCTATCTATCTATCTATCTATCTATCTATCTATCTATCTATCTATCTATCTATCTATCTATCTATCTATCTTTATTTATTTATTTATTTATTTATTTATTTATTTATTTATTTATTTATTTATTTATTTATTTATTTATTTATTTATTTCTGTCTATCTCTATCTTTCTTTTTTTTTTTGACAGATAAGCTGTTAAGGGGAAGTTCCTTCAGTATCGTGTCCGTGTGTAGTCACAAAATCTGGAAGATAGTGCAATGCCTAGCCGACCCGTAGCGGAGGTGAAGCGAGCCTTAAGCACTACCCATACGTGGGCCGATCCCGAAGACAGTGCAATGCCGGGCCGACCCGCGGCGATGAAGCAGGCGTTAAGCACACCCCATACGTGCACCTATCCCGAATATAGTGCAATGCCGGGCAGACCCGTGGCGGAAGTGAAGCACGCGTTAACCACTATATACCCATACGTGGGCTGTTCCCGAAGATAGTGCGATGCCGGGCCGACCTTCGGCGGAAGTGAAGCAGGCGTTAAACACTCCCTATATGTGAGCCGATCCCGAAGATATTGCAATGCCGGGCGGATCCGTGGTGGAGTCGAAGCAGGCGTTAACCACTCCCCATACCTCTGCTGATCCCGAAGATAGTGCATGCCGGGCCGAGACACGACGGAGGTGCAGTTCGCCGTTAATAAGAGGCCCACATACACAGCTTCGCCGGTCATCCTTCTTCACAGAGTGAAAGGGCACTCAGATTTCTTTTCTTCCTTTTTTTTTGCTTCGGTATTTCTTTTTCTTGTTTCCGTAATTGAAAAAGAAATACAAAATGCCGCATAGAACTAATAGTGCGCGTCGCTTTGTTTAAGCAGCGTGTTCTGAAATAAACAAACATGGTAATAACAAAAAAAAGAAGAAAGGAACTAATGCAAGACGAAGGTTGCGTAGTGTGTGGCATAGAGCGAGAGAGAGAGGGAGGGAGGGAGGGAGGGAGGGAGGGAGGGAGGGAGGGAGGGAGGGAGGGAGGGAGGGAGGACACACCCGCATTTCATAATGTGTAAGTATAATGTGTAATGTAATGTGTAATGTAATGTAATGTGTAATGTATAATGTATAATGTGTGTCATAATGTGTAAGTAAACTTGCGCCCTGTTTCTCGTGGACGCTCGAATTAACCTTTGCTTTTCCCGTATATCTACGTGGGCGATTCAACTGATTCCTTCATCAATATATAATCCCCTGGGAAATTGTCTTCTACCTACGCAAAGGAAGCGCAAGCTGAGATTAACAGCAACAAAGCGGATAGCTATAAATCCTTCAGACTGTTGAACACGGGCAGACGAAACGATGAGCGGGGACTGATTATGGACGCTTCCGCACGTTATATCCTGCGTACATGCATGCATACGCAACTATATATAACGTAATGACGTTAGTCACTACTTAAAGGCCGGGTCGAACGTGCTTGATATAGCTCTCTCGCACACACCAGACTCGGAAATTTATTGACCTTTACGTTACTGTAACGGTATTGGGACTAGAGAAAAGCATCAAGGAAAAGATTAGTGCGTGGGTAGATATGCATGGGGAACGCACATATCTTCAAACGGTGAAGTATATTGGGAATTAATTGAACCAGAGGGCGAAAAAAACCCGAGTAATCAGATTAGCTTCGTATTATATACAACGCAATCGAGGTCCCAACTTTATGAAGGCAAGCAAACATAATACTAGCCACGATTCATTCGCTGCTTGTGTTATTTAAGCATTCGCAGAATATTGATTCATTCCATAATCTTCTACGCGACGTCTGTACTGCGGCATACGCATACCGTGCAAGGCCTTCCTTTGAAAATGGTTTGATATCTTTGTGTGTGACTTTACGGCGTCTGTTCTTTCTGTCGAATGAAACTGTCTTTTATAACTATACGTGTCGCAAACCCTGACCGTGTTTAGTGCACGTAAGAGATTTCGGCGAATTTGTTTGGCGTCAGCTACGTCCTTTCCGCACAGGGGTAACGCGAAGCATCTCGAAATGTCATATGCAACTCAACATACGATGGCTCATTGCGTGCTCACATAGGATGAGTCTGCAAAATATTCGCTTCCGCAGGTTCACATACATACTTCCTAAGAAAAATGAGGCGCGAACTGTGTTTTTCAGGCTTAACCGTATCTTCAGGCCATTACGCATGCATGGGCATACAGATTTCGATGGAGAAGATGAGTATCGCCACATCCATGTGGTACAGAACGTGTGTTCAGTGGTACATAGCAGCAATACAAAAAGTGCGGGTTATCAAATGCTGAGCCCGAGAAATCTCACAGCTCCTCCAATCTTCCAGCGACCTTATACATAATGCTTTTAACGCGTTTCCCATACTCGTATGCGGGGCACCCGTTCACCACGTTTACAGAGTTTTTCTTGGACGGTCCGCCGCCTTTTGCACTTGGCTTCCCATTGCATTTCGTACCTCCAAATTGTGGCGTGCATCACGTTATCAAAGAGAAGGTAGACAGCTCTGGATGATCTCACTCGCTCAAAAATTATAACTTGTGTGCTTTTTTTTAAACCTCATAATGGCATGGCACCCATCGAAACAATATTTCAGTGAAGTTCCTCCGTTTTCATACACCCATTTCCCCAATGCCCTGTACCCATGAAATGGGAACCGCCCTCGTATAGTGGTTCATTTGCGTGGTTATCTGAAGCAAGTGCTACTTATAATTAAAACAAAAAGGCAACTGTTACAGAGAGTACCATTTTTTACTTTGCTGTTGAGAGTTTACTTCCTTTTCATAATAACTCTTTTTTCTGGATAAAGGGGAAAATCAGACATCCACCCGTTCGTAGCAATTGCTGCAAAGGAAACCCATACGGGTTCCTCGAAAGAAAAGCCTCATAGTTGAAGAAAAATTCGTCCTGGTTCGGGACTCGAACCCGGTACCAGGACGAATTTTTCTTCAACTATGAGGCTTTTCTTTCGAGGAACCCGTATGGGTTTCCTTTGCAGCAATTGCTACGAACGGGTGGAGGTCTGATTTTCCCCTTTATTCATTACTTCTCTCCACCTTGCGGGTTTCCGCAGAACTACTACGTCCAACTCTTTTTTCTATCGTATGCAGAGAACCAAATTCCTCGCAAGTCAGAAAATTTTCACAGTGACTATATTTCAGGGCTCGAAAGATCCTAACAGTTTCCATTGCATTCCTGGAGGCCGTGCTGACTAGCTCGGACCCACGTGACCCGCAGCAACTGGTGCAGCGGACCCGGGAGACCGCAAAAGCCGCAGGAGCCTTGGACTGAGGGGGCCTCCCCGCACAAGCAGAAAGACACCTGCTTGTCCTTTCTTTTTTCACTAAACGTTTTTCCTCGTCCTTCTCTTCCTGGATCTGAACGTTTAATGAATACAAGAGAGAGAGAGAGAGGGTGGAAGGCAGGTAGGTTAACTAGCAGCAGATCTCCGGTTTCCTACCCTGCACGTGGGTTGGCGAAAAAGGTGGTCTTCATGGCACAATGCGAGTGGCGTAAGGAAGCGGGGAAAAAGTCTGCCTTGTAGACGGTTTGTGTCATGCACTTCATCGCCTTCTTAAACACTTACGCTTATTTGTTCGTTTCTATTGGTTTTTCGAAAGCCTATATAATGCACCTAAATGGGTAAGAAAATCGCTCAGCGCCCTGGAGCTACTACAGAAAACATTAGAAAATCAACTACGCGTCACACAACCCCCTAATTAGAACACAAATTCGCCAAGAATGCAAATTCACACAACACCAGGAACACAAATTCGATTGTTTGCAGATGATTGTGTGGTATTCCGTCAAATTACGTGCGCGGAAGATCAAAACGAACTTAACGCGCGTCTAGACAATGTGCTTGATTGTTGCAGTGAATTTTCTATAACTGTTAACAAAGAAAAAAAACTGGTTTTATTCACATAAACTATTAAAAAATCCTTTAAACCATACTTATCAAATAGGGTCATCAACACTAAAAAAGGTTTATAGCTACAAGTATTTAGGCGTAACGATAACTAACTATCTTACCTGGAACTTGCATGTAGAAAACATATGCTCGTCTGCATTCCGTAATCTATGTTTTCTAAAGCCTAAGCTTAGAAATGTCCCCCCCCCCCAACCCACAAGTATTAAACTCTTAACATATTACACCTACATCAGACCGAAATTGGAATATGCATCTATAGTGTGAGGCCCTTTTACTAAAGAAAACATTAATACACTTGAAAGAATTCAGAGAAAGGCTGTCAGGTTTGTTTATTCAAAATTTAAAATAACGGATTCTCCTACCGATCTTATGGCGACTAACAATATTGAAACACTTGAAGATCGAAGAAGGAAATCTCGACTTAACTGCCTTCAATTGCTACTGAATTGTAAACTCGCAACAGACTCCTCCTCATGTTTATCCCCTCTATATCTACCCGACATATACCCGACACAATCACAAGCAGTCACTAGTGCCATATTTTGCGAAAACTGCTATAAATTTTCTTTTTTCCCGCGCACCTTATCTGAATGGAACCCTCTTACAACTCCATCGTAATTTTAATAACACTTTTTTTTCTCCCGCCATCTGTACTGTGTGCTCCGTATTCTTATTCTTATTCTTGTTACACATTTACTATGTTGTGCCTGTCCTGCTTGGACCCCGTTGTGGTCTAAAGTATGCAATAAATGAAATAAAAATAATCTCTTAATCAGTTACGTTTCTTATAGCACTGCACTAAACCCTAAATGTTGAATACCAAATTAATAATTCTGTTAACTTCTGTCAGTGCGTTAACCACAACACGTTAACTTCTCTGAAAGACACACGTTGTGGATCATTTTGCGCAATCCAACGATGTACCTCTCTTCAAGTCCTCTTCGTATCGCACAAACCACACAGAACCGCTTGCGGTACCTGTGCGATAAGGGTATAAGGTGTGGAAAGCAAAAACTGCGAAGCCTTTCCTTTTTATTGCGATAGCAATTATGTGGACGCTCCAGGCGCATTTTCGCCGTCGTCGTCGTCGCTGTGGTGTTCCTTATAAAGTCGAAGGGTGATAACACCGTCGCCGCGCGCCGTATGCCATATGTGCGAGTGAAAAAGTGCGAGGGTGGGCCGACGATATCATGGCTCGATCTCGCGCGGGCAAGGGAGGAAAGCGGAGAGGAAGCGCGCCGTCTTCCGTCGAGCGCAGAGAAACGGGGGGGGGGGGGGGGGCAACTTCGCATGGCACAACCGCGCCGCGCTCTCTCTCTCTCTATATATATATCTTGAAAACAATCTGCTTTGGGGGAAGAGTCTACGTGGGCCGGCGGCTCGTAGCTTTGCGTGCGCTGTGTTCTCGCCGCTCAGTTTGCGTTTAAGCACAAACTGAGCCAGCACGACAGCATAGACAGCTCGAAGGTCAATTTGCTCGCTACTGCTGCTGCCGCTCTTCGTCACGCCATCATTTTGACAGGGAATGTCCACGGTCATCGAGTTTAATGCGTTCATGTTTGATTGCGCTCGCTGAAACCATGCTTGTTAATTTAGTTAGTACGCGAGTGTTTGCAAGTTGATGCGGCCGATAAAGCTGCTATACTCAAATCTCATGGCTGTCTACTAATTTGCTATCGCAATAGATGCTTCACCTTTCGGGCGAAACTGCGACTATATTTTTCTCCTTTTTTTTTCTTCGCTTGCCTCCGCAATATCTGTGTCTCTACTTGCCCCAGAACTGATTTCTCTTTCTCTCTGGAAGCTTGTCCGAAGCACTCTTGTGGGCACAAGGTCACAAAAGCCATGTCGCGCTTTTTGAAGGTGATCAAACTGCACGACCGCTTATGAGTGACTGTCAGTGAACTTATTTTGTGTGTGGGTTGGTTAACACAAGCTGAGTATTTCTTTCTTATCTTTCTTTCCCCCATTCTTTCTTCCCTAAGCGAAGGCTAGCCAACCGGGAGCGATCTAAGTTAACTTCCCTACTTTTCCGTTATGACTTATCTCGCTTTCTCCCTATCTATCTATCTATCTATCTATCTATCTATCTATCTATCTATCTATCTATCTATCTATCTATCTATCTATCTATCTATCTATCTATCTATCTATCTATCTATCTATCTATCTATCTATCTATCTGTATCCTATGCGCTGGCCTCACATTCCTTACCATCCTCAAGCAAAACGGTTTCGGTAGCACGACCTTTGTGAACGCCTGAACGGGCAGCCGCCATTCGAAGGATTTGCTCGCGTGCGTGGCGCACGTAACACCAAGGGGGCTGGAAGAATCACCACTGAAGTGTGAGGATAGCCTCGGCCTGTTTAGATGTAAGAGGATTACGCTCAAGATGCGGGCCGCCTGCGTGCGGAGGCGGAATAAATATAATGCACGGAGAGAGAGAGAGAGAGAGAGAGAGAGAGAGAGAGAGAGGGTTGAAGGGAGGGAGGGAGGGAGGGAGGGAGGGAGGGAGGGAGGGAGGGAGGGAGGGGGAGGGGGGGCATCCGCTTCTTCATGTGGGTTGCGTTGATTGATGAGCCTTAGTTTCCAGAAATTCCCGTGCATGGCCCACGCTGGCGCAAATATGTGCTCGCAAACAGTTACAAGAGAAGACGTTTACGAAGCCTGCAGCAAACATTTCCTTCCAGTAACAGCGCTTACTCGGGTATAATGCGAGCAAACGAGACGTGTCGGCGATGGATCACAGCGCTTTCGCGCGACTCCGTCCAAAGGAGAGAGAACTACGCAGCTTCGAAGCTGCGGGTGGCTGCACCGGCGGAATAACGCCCATTAGCTTTTTTCTTTATTAATGCCATATGGGCGTGTTCAGTCAAATTATACGTACGACGTAGAATGGAGAATGATGAGCCATGCAGGGGGAAAGAAATTTAGGTAAATGGAACCCGCTCATTGGTCTTCACCGCTTATTTCGTCTGGCCCATTATAAGTATTCCGCTGTAAACAAAATAGGAGTGGCACGAGCAGAGCTTGGTCATTACAAAATAATAATAATAATAATAATAATAATAATAATAATAATAATAATAATAATAATAAAGGCGACCACGTTTAAAGCCCTTTCGGCGCCAATCAATTAAATTTATTCACGCCGAAACCAAGAGGCAGTAATATACGTATTTGATACGACGCATTTGTTTGCTTCATCGACATCTTTCTGCCTTTCTGGGAAAACTACTCCGAGTTAAAATAGTATCTTCATCACGCTTGAGTCCGTAACTCCGTTCATTAAGGTGGCATGAAGAAGAAAGGCTAATTCGGTCGAATTCTGATGAGACATTGTCATTCCGTTCAAGGTGAATAATTTTGCTTGCGTAATACTCGCTTCCCTGTGCGCCGGTTGGACGTAATTCTTTCGCTGACACATTTTACATGGGTACTTGGAGTCTAAACAAGTGTGAATATCCTGTAATCCTGCAAATTATCCAGTGAACAGTCCACCGTAGTGCGAACGCCTGCTAATTAACACGCATGTCCGGCGAGATATATAGCGTACTCGTAAAAGTGTAGCGGGTGCTTCGGATAAATGCCGTTCGTTCGATTCTCCGCCTTACGGTACAGGCTAAATTCACTAACAACGTATCACATATGCCAACATGACCAAGTCAACAGAGGAAAATTATCAAGTTTAAATAATTGTGGTCAGGACTCGGGGGAAGGGGACGTTTCCAAATGCGAGAGCAGCTGTCGCCCAAGGTACCTGATCACCATACCACGGCCGATCCATCAGCACTCCTCGTTCCCAGTACCCTTCCGTTTTATTTTACTGCGACAACAGTTAAGTGGTCGAAAATGCGTTTGCCTCGTCCGTCCGTCCGTCCATTCCGTTACACAGACGACGACCGGTGTCGTCGTCGACAACATCTAACAGCAATTTCTGTCATCGTCAGGGCATACCTCATCATCGTCAGTTTCACCATTGCCTCAGGGCCGACAAAATGACTTATTAATTCACAGCTGCCACCACTACAACTTGAACCCGTTTCACTGCAGCATCATGCATTTAGGAGCCGGAGCGCTAACCACAAGGATATATCGCGCAGCCGCGAGGCCCTGCACTCCACACAGACTTTGAGAGCGGTGCTGCCTGTTCATATATTTCGGAGGCTGGAACAACCATTACTGCAGAGGACGAGTATGACATTGTGTGCATCGCATAGTTGTTCTGGACAACATGGCGGTGAGCTGCCGCGCAATTTTTCGTAGTCATGCTCGTGAATACAGCATCGACAACACAGAGGAGGCATACATGACAAGGATGACGGTCAGCCTCAAACATGACGCATAACCACAACAGAGGACGCGCAACGACTCCTCAGATGGTTGGTGGAAAGCACCAGCGGTGCCAGTGCTGACAACGATGACGCAAAAACAAGGCCACATAGCTGTTTACGCAGTAGCTCACAGGGATTCACATCCGTCAATTGCCTAATATTGCAGCACTGCAAATGAACTGGCGAGAAAAAGCAACTTTCCCTCAAATCTCGCAAGTGGCACTGCGTCATCTCGCTTGTGACATCAGTTGCAGAAGTAGTTTTGGCCTCAGAGTTGATCCATCTCCTTATGAAACCTTCAAAACGACTCATCAATCCTGTCGTGTCTAGGGCACGCCGGGACCTAAGAGCAGACTCAGACACGTCAGTGGACAGATGCAGGGCTAAAAGACCCCGGCGTTTATTCCTGCCTTACTTACATGTCGGCAGCTCCTGATAGGGAACGTGCATGTGCTGCATTACTGCAGTTGCGCAGAACCGTGTGCGCACAAGTCAGAGTGACACCACAAAGCCTGAGAAGCAGGGAGCCCTTGCCAGAACTACATACTAGCTCGTCACCCGTAGGCCTAAGTGCCGTTGTACACAAACACTGAATTTAAAAAATCGAGCAACCGACATTTGTACTTACATGGCCTCTCAAATACCACGCTGCTCACATGCCGAGCATAATAGTTGCTTGGACATTATGCTACCATATGATATAGACAGATACTAGATTATATGGATGTGTTCACAAGTTTTCGAATCTTATTACCCTGACAACAACGCAACATCTCCCTAACAACATACAAAAGAAAAGAAAATAAACACGCTACAACAAGATTATCTGAATGAAATAAATTCAAACAATAAAAAATCTTGAACCACTCTGAACAAATCAATTTTTTTTAATCGAAAGCCCTTGCCAAGCAGCTGCGAAAGAAAAGGTGTCATAAAGTTATAGATTTCAATTAAATATGTCTAGTGTAATTGGAGATCGGAAATCTGAGAGTCCATCTCTCTGTATCCACAGCATGCATTATAGTACCATAGGGAAAGGTATTTGCGTACACCACAAAGCAGATTAAGTCACAACTTATTTGTCCAATGCACACTTCTTTTCTGTGATGTTACAAAATTTATAATTAACATTTAAATATTGAATGTCTTAATGTTCTTCATTCTTACTTTAAATTAATACATTTTTATACCACCACATCCCTCTTTCAAACCAACTACACAGTAACCGCTGCCTTCTTGTCCAGTTCCCTGTGGTGGATGAACACAATTAATTCAGCAAAAAGTAGGCAAACAAAAATAATATGGTGTTTACAGTAGGATAATGCTGCTGTCGCAGTAAATAAGTTCAGAGCCAAAGAAATCGCTGAATTCTGCTTTTCTTTTCTTTTTCAAAGTGCGACTATTGCTGACACCCATTGTCATCGAAGGTCACGTGCGACCAGGCGCGTCGTGAAGCGAAGAAGAAGAATTCTTGCTCCGCCCATACGCGATCGCCAGGGCTGCTTCGCGGAATTCCTGCTCCCCTGGCTACTGACCGTCATGGACAGCAGGACAGAGAACACGCCATCTGCTCCGCAGGTGTCCAGTTCAAGTACGCAGCCGGAATATCATTTCGTTGCCAGCACGCCACTGAACTCCTGGTCGGTGAGTGGGTCCGAATCTGCGGGCGACCAATCTCAAACAGCTCAAAGCTTGTCACCCGCTGCAGTAGCCCAGCTAACGGTACCAGTGGTCGAGGACGATACATCCGACCACGAGGCAGTTCAGCAAAGTCAAGGCCATGGAACTGCTCCATGCGTGCTAGAACCATCGGTGCCCACCGGCTTTCGTTCCAACGCTGCAAACGAGGGCGCCATTGACACTACAGCGACGATCCCTTTCTCAGAGATAGCCGCAACGTCCCTACCCAAGAAGACGCTGCGTCTCAGCTACAAGGATCAGCTCAGGCTAGCAGCCAAAGAAACTAGAAATCGATCAAGAACGAAAAGCACTGCATTTGACAAAGCGAAGGCGGCCTTGAAACGCAGGAGGCGGAAAAGTAAAAGCATTTTCTCCCGCGTGAAACGACCGGACATGTCCAGGCTGGGCGGATACGAACCCTCGTACGCAGGTGACTCACTGCACCTTAGCCCACTCGGAATGAATGCCCAAAAAACTGCAGTTGAATCGCTGAATCTGGCAGATTTAGCAGCATCGCACCGAGGTTGGTTTCACGGGCATCCCGAGGCCGGTGATCTCCTCGACGAAGAGCAACAGATCACGTCGCGGTTCGGCGGCGTAGTCCATGCTGGGGCCAGACTTACATCGAACGCTCAGGAGCTTTTTCTTTATTCGCTGGCTTTGCTCCTCTTCATCACTCTTTTGGTGGTGCTGGCCATGATTTTTGGCGTGAAGTCTACACCCAACACTGCAAGGAAGTTAGATCAAAAAAGTCTCATCTGCGCATCTGAAGACTGCTACCAAGACGCCGAATATCTAAGCGGACTTCTTTCTTGGGACATCGACGACCCCTGCGACAGTTTACAACCATTTGTCTGTCGCCGCTGGTCAAGCCTACATAAGGACTCGCCACTAACAGAGTCAATATCGTCAGACGACGTCTACGTTTCCAGCATTGAGCGGTGGGCTCAAGCGATCTACCACAATCGACCTCGGTATTTCAGAATCCCGGCACCACTCAGGAACTTGATCGACAAGTGCCTCAACACCGAACAGATCGAAAATAACGGCTGGGGTCTCCTCCTCGAGTTCATGTTCAACACGTCCCTCGAAGGCTTCCCTTTGACGCCTCCTGTTCGTGGAAAATTGAACATCTGGACAACAGCAGCCTCGCTACTTCGTAAGACTGGGACTGCAGCACTCCTTAGCGCAAGCGTCGCGAGTCATCCGTTTATTGAATCCCTAGACGTTCCTTTAGTGGCACCTCCTGAAACCTTGAGTGCCAGCGGTGTTGACATCGAAGAAGCCACACGGATGTACACGGCAGCTGTCTTGTCCGCGGTTAGAGGCTTGAATAAGGACTTCGTTCCACCAGCGCATACGATGAAAACAGTAGAGTTTGCCAGAGCTCTCGAAATTATAAACGAATGGAAGCGCCCCGATACACACGCGGAGGTCGTCTTTGTCGAACCACGGGCAGAGCTAGTGGAATTTTTGAGCGAAATGTTTAGCGGTGTTCCTTCCATACCGTTCGTGAAGAACCAGGCTAACATTTGGATTCAGGCACCGTATGTAGTAACGCAGATACTGGAGCTCGTACGGAAGGCCGAGTCATACGTTGTCCTCAACTACCTCTGTGTACGGCTCATGATCCGAATGGCCCCTTTCATTCCTCCGTCGAAGACACTCGTCGATTTTTATAGCACGTTGACTTACGGCAAGGTGAGGACCGACGTCCCGCGATGGCACATATGCCTTCGTGCCATGGAGAAAGCGGCATTCCCACTCTTTTACACGTCATTGCTCTCCATACTCGGCCTCTATCAAGACTCGGTCCTTCTCCGCTTTGCAAGCCTCGTCAAAGACATAACCACGGAGTTCTTGAACAGCGTTGAAAGTTCTTCATTTTTCGACAAAGACGCGAGGGCCATAATCAAGCGGATCGTTTCAGACATCAATTTCCAAGTCTTGGGACCTGCGTGGCTGAAGGATGGCATTAAGTCGATGAAATACTTAAGCCCCGTGTCAAACGTAACGGCCTTCGAAACTTACATTGAACTTCACGAGCGGACGTTTGTGGAAACCTTGGCGCTCGGTTCTTCCGGGCGCTGGACTCGCTCGGCGTTCAGCACGACCTGCTGGTACGAGCGTAATCCCAGCACCATCTACGTGCCGGCACTTGCGTTCAACATTACGCTGCCTCTGAACGAGGAACCCCAACCCCTGCACCTGTGCCGAGCAGCGGTGCGAGTGATAAGCTGCATCTTCGATGCTGTCCTGACTGAAACAAACTCGACCTCATTGGAACGCTGGTTAACCAAGGGAACTGCAGCTAAGTTGCACAACGTCGTCATTTGCTACGGTCTCGACAAGTTGCACTCGCCCCTGAGGTTCCTTCGTGATGCACTTACGACTGAGTTTGCCTTTCGTCACTTCGAAAAGAGCGTCAAAAGCACGCCGAATTCCCTACATCTGCGTCTTATACAAGGCAAGATTCTGACCAGTGCCCAGTTATTCTTTGTCTACTTGATGCTTCAACGCTGTGAAAAGAAAGGTGGTCTCGACACCCTGACACTGGGCTCGGCGCACGACCTCAATGTCGTGCTTTCCAGAGATGCGAACTTCGCCATGGCCTTCAACTGCTCCCAGGGATCACCGATGAATCCGGAGAAGCAGTGTTCGTAATAGAGTGGACGAAGATAAACTGTGATCAGAAGTTTTCCGTTTAAGTTATTGACATTCTAACTACGACCGAGATTATGTGTTGGTGCCTCGTATTTATTGCCTCGCTGCACTCTCGCTAATTTTCATGATGTACTACGGAACTTGTAGAACGAACAAGAGTTAATTGTCATAGCGTATTTACGCTGTCGCTGTCGTCCAAGTTATACACAAGTGTATAGATACCAAACCTAAAGATTACCGAGCATTTGTTGAGCCAAGAAAACTAGGACGTCTCCTTCCCTTTCTGCTTTATTTTTCTGCAGTCAATAGCGAAGTGTTGTCTAAAAGCGTGTTCGAATGCAAAGTGCCTCGCTATTGCGGCAGCCTGAGTGCGCGATATCAAAACTTGAACGCTGAAGACCACGCCGAGTTTCGCCCTTGAGCAGACGTCACGACAATTCGACATTTAGCGGGTGGTAGCCAGCGCGCTTTCCAGCCTTTGAGTTTTGTTTCACGCGCTCAGACAGCCGCCGATATCTAATTGCCGATCTGAAAGTTGACGTGACAGATATGAACAGTTCGCTTCAATTCTCTATTAACAATGAGGCGCCTAGAAAAGAAAGAAGGTTACGCAATTTCACTGTGCTACCATGTCCTCGGTCGTCCTCTGACACCCGCCACTATTGACATGACTTGAAAGAAGCCTATGTTTAAATATCCCTTAGTCATGGTTCGATCAGCCGGTACAGCACACTACTCATAATAAAGCATTTACTTCTGTCAGTATACATCATGATATTAAGTATACCAGAGCTGACATCAGAATGATTGAAAGGGGTGAAATAACGTCACCCATGAAAATGTGTCAAGTTGACGCGGCTGTGCAAAAACGGAGAACGGAACGGCCGCCGCAGTCGAATAAAACACTGATCAGCCTCTTGGCCTTAATCTGGGAAGCGCAGTTTCGGAATTTCGTTTAGCCCAGACAACACATCTAAACCGCAAAACACGAGAACCGCAATTCGCAGTAGTTGTTTGGCCCACTAAAGTAATTTGCAATCAAAAGCAAGAAGGCCGACGCGCACAGGCCAGCTGGAGAATAGATTATCAGCAAACGCTAGTAAAAATGAAGTGTACACCAATTTCGCCATGATAGACCATCGCTATAAAGCGCTCGTTTTGCGTTACATTGCTGATACCTGAAACCCGCTTAACCATGTGAAAGACTATCTATATACGCAAATGCGGAATCGGGCACTTCTGACACCTAATAGCATCGCATAATAATTGAAGAGAACGAACGTATTCTCGTGCTGTTCACGTTCCCGCAAAATGTGATTTTTTGTGTTCGACTACTGTACAGTTCATCACACTGATCAATGGTACATTCGAATGGTTCCTACTGCGTTCCATCTCGGTTTGCAACGATGCGGAACCCTCTCGAGGTAGGAGTTACAGAGAGCCCGCCCCACCCGAACGTCCAGCTGCAGCCATCGTAGGAGCACCGTGATGGAAGCATTCTGTCAGATCTTTCAAATGCTCGAAGGTGCGAGCGCCTCCAGGTGCTCTGATCTGGAGCGCGGCGCTCTACGTGGACCAGGCGAGTGTGCCAGAAGGTTAGACCCACTATTGCGTGATGACGTGATGCCGCATTCCTTGGGCACGGTTGGTTGGTATTTAGGTTACGCTCACGCCTTGAATTGCTGAAATTAAAGCAAAATAAAAAACCGTGAGCCATTCCACTCTGTGAAAGTGGTTGACCAGCGAAGCTGTTTAGCACACGACACGGAGGTGATGCATAATTTTGAACAAAGGTACGAACTCATTTATTGTCTTAATGGGTGGTCATCGTGACGAAAGAAACGCACACTCATTTATTGTCTTGGTCGGTGGTCGTTATTTCGCTCGCAACTGCAATCACATTCTTTGATAATGTCAAATCGATGCGCGTACGCCGCTGGGTGGTCGGTTGGGCCGGATCGGTGCGGCGTCGCATGGGATATCTCTGCAGCACGGATCGCGTAAACGCTTCTCTTTTCGGTACCGACACTTCCACATTGAAATCACCGACAACGACAACAGGAGTGGTGTCACCGCAACTAATCCACGCAAAGTTAGTAGCCATGGGCCTTATGGGACTACGACTCCTTGCATTTTTTGCTTGCTTACGGGGTTATGAGCCATTGCTGACGCCGCTATGATCCATTGATGATGACAGTTTTAGACATGCAGTTCTGTATGTTGTATGCGCGATTAGAAAGAATTTAAGCACTGTTCGCTTCATTTTGCTGAGTGTTTGTAGCCTCCACCTTACGGGGCTATGAGCCATTACATTTTTTTGCTTGCTTACGGGATCATGAATGCTACAGAGGGTATGAGCCACTGATGATGATAGCTTTTGTTCCCAGAGAACAAAAATGCACGGAACCCTAGCCATATACAGGTTCGCTGTAAAACGATCTTTAGCATGAACAAAATGTGCCTAAAATTATTTCATTTTGGAACTTGTCATTCGATCACTGTAACTAATTTAAGACTACGCTTCCAATGGAATGCATTTCTCATTGTATCTTGGTCAAATTACTTGGTCTTTTCAAACTGCGTAGTTTCATCGTTACTGGCCAGCTTCCTGAAATAAAGAGGCAAACGAGCGTGGCTGTGCTGCAGTTTCTAAGGCGATCGTAATCACCGGCTTTCAATAGCCTTTTATTATGCTCAATTCGCAACACGTACTTATACCTCAATACTATTCAAATTTTAACGTTATACGTGGTTACGTTCTCTGACATATATTCGTTAACCCCACCTTGTGTAAATAGGGAACTCGTATTGTTAAGGAAGAAGAAGTGAACACTGTGTGCGAGGCTCGGCGTCCGAAAAAAAGGCTCTCTGAAAACAGTATAAACCGCAGTCATGCACAGGTCGGGGGCCTTCCCTTGCAATCGACTTGAAGAAGCCAAGCAAATTAGAAGCACAAAGCTAAGTTCGTCGTTGAAGTCTTTCCATTCCACAGAGTCCAAACCACCGGTCAAGCCAACTGCAACACAGCACGTCCACGCACTAAACGACGAGATCGTGGAGCCTGGGCTTTCGAAGCAAGCTCAATGCCTATCGTCCTTCACCTTCACAAACCAGGGCTCTCGCGTGACATCCACTGGAATCCTCCCCGGCGCGCCCAGAGCCCTTTGCTCAGCGAAGAAATCTCGCCGCGCAACTTATGGCGGCACCACGTCTGCTTCCTCCGTCATCTATGATGAAGCACGGAAGCATTCTCTGGGGTCCGATGACCTCCCTGCTGGGAGGTTGTTCACCTTCAGTCATAACGATGTGCCAAGAAAGGCAGAGACAAAGCCCACGAGGGAAACGCGGCCGAATCAAGAGGATACAGTACAGATCTCCGAAGTTGGTTATCTTGGAGAGATTCACTCTGGCGCTGCTGTTATCTATGACGAAATGTCTAACATTGCGGCGCAATTACTATGTTCGCACGAGCAAGGAACGACGTCGACAGAAAACTTCAGGTCCTGTGAAGAAGTTCCAGCAGGGATGGCCAAGAACATGAGCTTTCGTAGTCGACCACACGTCGAAGCAGCAGCTGTACCACCCAACGCGAGAACTACGCGACTGGCACGGCGATCCTCGTCGGCGACTAGCGAGAGAAACGGTCTGTCTGCATCTGCTACTGGCAGCATTGCAGACATAAACCTCAGGGTCATCGACGGCGAAGGTGAATCTCGCTTCAAAGAATACCTGGTGGCATTGATTCTGCTTGCCTGTTTTGCAGCGCTCCTGCTTCTTGTTTTGTACGTTTTGGCACCGACTCGCGGAAACAACAAAGCCGACGCGCAGGGCTCCTTGGCCTGCGTCTCTGACAACTGTCTAAAAGATGCAGAATACCTCGGCCAACTTCTATCCTGGAAGGATGCCCCACCCTGCGACAACTTCTACATGTTCGTGTGCCGCGGATGGAAGAGTCAGTACCCCTACGCGCCTCTTTCGCCTTTTGTCTCTCTAGATGACGACCACGCCGCAAGTCTGGAAGAAAATGTGTACGCCATGTTGGAGAACAAGTCGGAAAACTCAAAAAGCCTTGCATGGCTCAGAGATCTCATGGATAAGTGCATGGACGAGAGGCAAATCGAAGGCGACGGTTGGGACTCATTGCTAGACTTAATGTCCGACGCGTCGGTTGGACCGTTTCCCATCACGCCGCCCGTTCGAAGAAGCCTGTCCGTCTGGAAGTCTGCAGGCCGTCTTCTGCGGACAACAGGAACCTCCACTTTACTCGGTATGGGTGTCGCCATCGCTCCTTCAGGCGCACCAAAGAGTATTCTAGCAATTTATCCTCCAGAAGCTTCTAGATATCGTATCTTAGGTACCGATACAGTTGTGAAGCTTTACACACGCGCTATATTCTCCGCGGTCAAGGCCCTGAAGAAACGATTCGTTCCAGTTGAGAACTTGTTAGACATTGCGAGATTTGTCGCTGACTTTGAGAAAGAAATCGGTCACAGAGCAGTAGGTGTGGGATTTCGTATCTCCACTGCAAACTCCTCCTCGCCCATCGCCCAGTTTCTCTCCGGTGTCTTTTACGATCATTGGCCTCAATACTTCGACAAACGGACCTCGGATGTATTGATATCATCGCCGAATCTTGTAAGGCGGATCATCCAGCTTGTCGAAAGCGCCGAGAGACACACGGTGATAAACTTCATCTCGCTGCAATTGATGATACAGGTATCGCCGTTCATTCCCCACACAGAGTTGGCACAGCTCGGCACTTTCATCACCGGCAGGTCTATGATGCCGTCACCCCGCTGGAGGATTTGTCTTCGGGCTGTGGAAAAAGCACTAGCTCCCCTCATGTACGCGTCGTATTTCACGTACCGGAACCTGCACGCGTCAGCGTCAAAATTTGCCGATTTCGTTGGCGAAGCGGCACAGGAATTTCTGCGCGGCGTGGAGAATTCGTCGTACTTCTCCATGTATTCCAAGGCAGCTTTCCGGGATGTCGTGACGAACACACAGTTCAGAGTGCTCGGACCACCGTGGATTAGTGACGGCGCCGCCATGGAAGCCTACGTGCAAACCCTACCGACCATCCGTCCAGCGCACACAGCTCTGCAGTCGTACACAGGTGTTCATGAAGCCACCTTTCTCTACTCTCTGTCCCGAGGCTTCTCGCAGCAGTGGACGCGGTCTATGTTCGCCACCGACTGCTGGCACGGGCTGAACCCTCGAACTTTGTACGTTCCGCTGCTGACATTCAACGTGACTCTTTGGTCCCACCCTAGCACCCATTTTCTTCAGGTCTCCAGGGCAGGATTTCGTGTGCAAAAGTGCATTCTGGAGATGCTTCTGGGAGATGCCGCGTTCCCCAACGACCAACAGTTTTGGTGGCTGGACGAAGCGACTAGGCACAAGCTCGAGAGTGTCGAATCTTGTCTACAGAGAAGCGTGCGGCGAAGTAATGTGCAGGATCTTCTGGCCATTCTCAAGCGCAGCCTCTCGGTTCTTCTCGCGTACGAACACTTTCACAGAAGCGTGAAGGGGTCCGGAAAGACTCTGAAGCTCTACCTGCCAAACGGTGAAGTGCTGACCGAAACGCAACTCTTCTTTATCTTTTTGGTGATGCAGTCGTGTGGGAAACGACGCCCTGCAGACAGTCCTTCTAGCTTGGAACTTGAGTGGAACGCCGCGCTTGGAAACTACCCCGAAATGTCAGCGGCTTTTCGCTGCTCCCGCGGTTCCCCTATGAACCCGATGAGGCAGTGTGGAACATAACTGGCCCCTGGCCTTTATGATTACAAACGCGCTACCGATACAGAACTGAATATTTTTCCCCAGCAAAAACACCTGCCAGGCTCGATTAGTAGCAAATTGATACGATAAATTAGGATGGCGCGTTGACACCATCCTTCGTTTAATGCTCCGCTCACGTATTCTTCACATAAAATCGCAATATTTCGTAGACTGTTTGTACATGTGTGACTACGTTGCTGGCTCTCTTCCCATGTATCGCTATAAGATCCCACTTTCTGTGATTACGGAGTGCGCCCGTCCCTGAAATTTCTATCTGTAATCAACATTGGCATTTCAACGAAATGCGTATCAGTATTTCTTTCAGCAAATAGAAAGGAAGACTGCCGTGCTCTTTACCACATCTAGTGACATTTGTAGAACCGTCTGCCAAATTTCTCTTCTGAGAAATTTCAGCATTTGTACGTACCTGCATTACAAGCAACTTAGGACAAAGATTCGCGCCAATTTAGAAGGCGCGGACGCGCTCTATACGAACGGGACCCGCTGTTTCTTGCTGCTAGTTATGTGTCATAGCAATCTGTTTTTTGTTGGTCCAATCAAAATATCAAAATTAATATCAAAATTGCGTTATACATAAGAGCAAATACACCACAGATAAAACAGTAAAACTGTGTTAACCTGAGTATGAACTGTCTTGCGTAAGTAAACTTTATGTTATCTAACAGAGTAGGAGGTACAGAACAAGGTATCACGAATGCATATAAAAATCAATATCCCGCGGGCAAGAAAGATCCATGTACCCACTTTGCAATCGATTAAATTATAGACAGGGAATAAGAACATTGTTTGCGAGCATAACCCTCACACTAATTAAAAGCCAATAAGAGGAAAGCTGCAGCTTGGCACACCGATGCGACAAACAAGGAAAAGTGCTGCACGCGTATCCCGCATAAACATTATGAGGGCACAGTCCTAATACACGCAGAAGCAAAGACAAGAGCAAGTTATCGTCGGCATATTTTCTCAGCCATTGCAGAAATGTGGGAGACATAAAAGAGCACGAAGACCATACGAAGGTAAACATCACGCGCGCTATACCCCAAAGCAAAAATAAATGCGTATCGACAAGCACCACCCGCGCATACGGAGCCTCTTTGCTGCGGCGGCACTTTGAATAGCGCGTCGCGAACTTATGGGATGAGCGTGCCTCAGGAAGGGCAATAAAGCGCAATCAAGGAGTGGAGGTCACGTTCTGAAACTGAAGCCGGCAGATGCCATATTACTATGGGCATCAAAGCTGCAGTGGCCACAACCTTCTGCAGTGCTCTGGTGCACGTCTTTTAAGCTTTTGCAAATCAGGCCTGGACACCGTATTTGTTGGACTACAGTTTTCGAGTTTAATTGAAATGTTTATTAAATGATAGCGTGCCGCTTCCGATTGTGTACCCGTTCGGACTATGCAAGATTTCTGCTTTCAAGATGGCTCGTTGCAGCCGGATTCGCGCAACGCAACTCTCACCATCACTGCGGTGGCAAAAACGAAAAGTGATGGCTGTAACGGTTAGCGTTCCGCGTCAATAGCACACTTTTATCGGCTTGCGCTTTTTTAAAATTCGACTCAAACATATCATTTCTTTGTGTTAGCAAAGTACATGGAGCGATAAGCACATGCTGGTGTTTTACAGAAATGGCAGTCAAAAGCTTGAAAATGGGCTTGATGTGTCCGTCTATCCTTCAGCCTTCCCGTTAGCGCAACAAAAGACAGAACACGCTGGAAGCGATGAGGCAGAAAAGCGCTTGTCTTCTTGGCCAATAGTGGGTATGTGTAAGTGTTAGGAAAGAAGACAAGACAACTTCTCTTACGGTGTGTGTTGTATTTTGCTACGCGATTTGAACACATAAGCAATGCAAGACCAAGTAGTCCAACATTTAATCCTTCTAAGATTCGCTACGAGTCAACGGGCTATACTGAAGAGCCACAGTGTAATTCTTAAGTCAAGAAATTGCCGATCCCTGACACTCCAAGAAAATCCTATAGCCTGAGAAAGAAAAGTGCGAGCCCGTCGACTACTCACTCGCACACTATTCTACCATTTTCGGTATTTCCTTTTGTTTATGCTTTTAATTGGCGTTTCTCGTCTTCAACTAAGAATTCTCTTAAGCTACCTCCTGCCGCACGACACTATCCCATAATGGGTACGCGCCGTGGAAGAGGAACATCATCATCAGCAGCAGCATGTATGGTGAGATCCACTTCGGTTTCAAATGCTTTATTTTCATTGGCTGCCTAAACTTTCATAATAAGCTGCTCGACATTATCCGATACCATGCACTGATGTGTTCATTGTTTTTTTAGTGACGAGTCTATTGAAAGTAACGGTGAATTAATCCTTCACTCCGAGTGAGCCGGCAGATTCTTCGTAAGCTTTCTCGCGACCACGCCCCGATGTGGCGGTGCTGTTTCGTTTTTTTTTTTAATTTATAAAGCCGTCATTCAGCACTCCAAACGCTTCCACGTGCCGTTCTAGTGAAACCAGGAGATGTTCGCTAATTCTCTTGGCCCAATAAAATATTCGTTGGCAGCGTTTGAAGCCATTTGAAATCATATTGTATACATATCTTAAAACGCAGAACGCTTGCTTATAAGTCTTCCACATATATGACGAAAGATGTGATTACTGCGGGTCATTGGCGTGCTTCTCAGGGCATTAAAGAGACCGAGAAATGCTTGCGCTCTCGCTTCAGCTCCCTCTCACCTAATACCGTGCAGTGTTACCAAAGCTTATAGCTATCGTCGCCAAGTCGGAGTTGCCGAGTTCACAAAGTCATTCGCTTCGAATAAAAACATCTCGCGCTTAGCAGTCGACGCTGGCTGTCTGGCCAACCTCTTCCTCGCGGGTACGTGCCAAGGCGCCCCATAATCACGGAGAGCTGTCATAATTAAGCGAACTGCTTAGCAAATTATTGGTTTGTTACACAGTTTTCAGCTCATCCGTGCGTGCCTGTACACGTAAACGATAACACCGCCTTCGGGATCGGTTCGGTGCACTACTTTCAAGAGTGCACAGAATGAGAAGATATTATATAACAGGACAGGAATGCACAACTTTATCAGTTCTCTAGGCTATTTGTGATTATTTAAATATACATTGTTTAAAATACGCACAAGACGCCCTTACAGCTAGCGTACTGCAGCAGCTTTTCACTCATGATTGCACAGGTTTGTGTACGTTCTGCACAAAACTACACGCAATTCGACTTCGTAGGAAACGAGAGGAGGCTAAGCAGAAGGGGCATTGTGCAGCAATTCGTCGCGCAGCGCGTCTGTAAGCAGCTACACCAGCGTACGTACAGGGGGCTATTCGGGCTCACGAACCCCCGGCGGTAGCAGCAGCAGCTGTCGTCACGTTGCACCGTTTTAGCGACGCAGAGTTATAAAAACCTCCATATTTTTTATTCACTGAGCGCAAGCTCGCAAGTTTTCGTTTCATCTTTTCCAATGCAGCTCCTATCTCATCGTTGCTTGCGCAAACATCACCCTGCCCCGCCCACACGTCGGCGCGGCATCGCTCCTGGAAGTCTCTTCAGGACGCGCCCGCCCTGCTGACGCTGTGGCGACTCAGGAAATTGCGTCCGTGCAGCCTTCCAAGCCAGTTCTCTCTGCAGTGACACCGGGATGCTGCCTGAAAGGGGTCACCCGAGCAGAAGCCAAGCTGTGCCCGTCGGCCGCATTCAATGGTAGGCAGCGTTGCACCCTGAATAGCAGGCGGCGGTGCGCTTCTAGAGTTTATGAAAGCTATCGGCCCGAAGACCTCACCGGGCTTGCGGAGGCGTCCCGTCGCTGCGCGGTGTGGAGGCATACAGTAGAGAGGGGGCTAGCTCACAGATTACGTTCGACGCTTGCGTCTTACCTGAAGCAATATCGCTAGTTGCGAGTGCGCGCGCAGGAACGTTTTCGACTGTGCGGAAGAGATATAATGCATGCCGACATCGACGTCTGCGATGCTGAACAGGACGTCAACGGTTGCATTAACAAATCCTTAGAAAACATTTGCATGCCGGGGCACGGCGATTGAAGACTGGGGCATGAGGGGGAGGGAACCATCCCTCGGGACCCCTGCCCATTCAACGATAAGTTGCCAATCCGATTCTCCTTTTTCACTATAGAACCAAAAGAGAACAGAGTATGGAGGGAACGCAGAACCAAATGGCTAACCCATAAATACATAAATAAAATAAAGAAATACGCTTCGAGAGAATAACAGCCATACCACCCTCTTTGCCTCGTGTAAGCTCGCGGTTTGAGACGGTTGGAGCGTACCCCACGTCGCCTTTCCTAAATTTGCTGATAAAAACGAGAGAGTACAGGCTTTCATCATCCCTATGACTAATTGTACCGCCTTAGAGATCAGCTCAATTCGTAACGTAACAAGTCGTGATGTTTCTTCGCCGGAATACAATAAGTCCATCGTCATGCCATCGTAGTCGCCATCGTGGTCGCCATATTCGATGAAACCCATACAAAATCATGCAGTCTCCCACGCACGTTGGGAAACAATGTTATGCGAAGCACTGCGCAGGCTTGGATATCAGGCATCGTTTGAGGTTCCATATAAAGCATTAATAGAGGGCGCTACATGTGCATGTAAGGCGCACAATTATCCGCCGTGGTTACTTAGAGGCTATGGTGTTGTTTGCTAAGCACAAGGTCGCGGGATCGAATCACGGCCACGGCGGCCGCATTTCGATGGGGGTGAAATGCGAAAACACCCATGTGCTTAGATTTACAAGCACGGTAAAGAACCCTAGGCGGTCCAAATTTTCGGAGTCTCATACTACTGTGTTTCTCATAATCAGGTCGTGGTTCTGGCACGTAAAACCTCCTAATTTAACTTCTTAAGGCCCACAATTCTGCGTGTGACGCGAGCGTGTGTGTGACGACCACGACAATGCGATGGGCCGAAGACGAATATGGCGACCAAGATGGCGACTACGATGGCATGACGATGGACTTATTGTATTCCGGCGAAGAAACATCACGACTTGTTACGTTACGAATTGAGCTGATCTCTAAGGCGGTACAATTAGTCATGGGGATGGTGAAAGCCTGTACGCTCTCGTTTTTATCAGCAAAATGTTGGAAAGGCGACGTGGCGTACGCTCCAACCGTCTCAAACCGCGAGCTTACACGAGGCAAAGAGGGTGGTATGGTTGTTATTCTCTCGAAGCGTATTTCTTTATTTTATTTATGTATTTGTGAGACCCTCAAGGTAAATAGTTGTACATCGCAGAGGGGAGAGACGAGAACACATTGCAAGAGTAAAAAATACAGGATTAGTTCTGTGAATTCATAGTGCAGGGAACAAAAGAAGATATTGAAAAAGAACTAGTAATATTTACATAACAACCGCAAAAAAACACTTACATAATATTAAGTAATTGAATACGCAAAGAGTAAACTTTACCAAGCAGGCAATGTCCACGAATAAGTATGTAATTATACCATTTACTACCATACATTATTTTATGTTGATTAGTGCATTCTTAAAACGAGTGCGGTCACTGATGCTTACTAATGATGTAGGTATAGATTATTCCAGTCTATTGAAGTTCTAGGAAGGAATGACTGTGAGCACGCAGCGGCGTTATGACGGGGTACGTTAACATTATGTACATGATCACGACGAGCTGAATAATAAGGCCCAGGTCGGATCGAAATGGGGCGAAGAGATACGTTGTGGTAGTAGATTTTATGAAATGGGAAAATGCGTGATTCCTCTGCGAAGAGATAATAATGGGATTTGAAAGGTACTCGTCATTGATGTAACACTAGCAGTGTGATGGTAGTTAGCTAGGATGAAACGAACAAAGCGATCTTGTACTGATTCGATTTCGTTAATTAATGCGATCTGATGACGATCACACACATATGAGGCATATTCTTATTGGGGGCGGACGTAAGTTGTGTACAACTTACGCCCGCGAAAGTTTTTTTTTTTTTCGATTATCCTAAGGAGCGGTTAGCTTTAGATATTAGATATTGTACATGCTGCTTCCAAGAAGGATCGCTAGTTATATGAATGGCAAGATAACGGTAGCACGTAACGGATTGAAGGGGGCAGTCATTGAGGGCGTAGGTAGGGCAAGTTGCGTTAGAACAAGAAATGGGCATAGATTTGCGTTTATTATAGTTGAGCTCCATGGGCCAAGTCAGGCACAAATTATATATGTTATTTAAACCTGATTGAAGGATAGTTATACCAAAGGCATTAGTTATTTTCCCATATATAACACAGTCGTCAGCGAATAAACTAATTTGTGAGCAAATGTTATCAGGCAAACCGTTAACGTATATTAAATATAAAAGAGGACCAAGGACAGACCCTTGCGGAACACCGAATTCAACTGGAGTCGCATTAGATGTGGTGTCATTAGCTACAACGAAATGGAAACGAGACGAAATGAACGATTGGATTCAGCTAAGTACTCCCGGGTCAATGTTTAGTGCACTTAGCTTGTGCAGGAGCAATACATGTTTAACCTTGTCAAAAAGCTTTCGAAAAATAAAAAAAAATATGCAATCAGTCAAAAAACCGCTATCAAGCTATACATGTAAGTCATTAGTAAAAGTTACCAGCTGAGTCTCACAAGAAAAGAATTTGCCAAAGCCATTTCGACTATTAGGGAAAAAATTATTTTCTTCAAGAAAGTTGACAAGGTTAGAAAATATAATGTGCTCCGTTATATTGCACGGTACTGAGGTAATCGATATGGGCCTGTTGTTAAAAGGATCATGAGTTTCGACAGATTTGTGGATCGGAATAATCTTTGCCGTTTTCCAGTCATGAGGCAAGGATGAAGACAGGCACGACTGTGAAAAAATGCTCTCTAAGATGATAGAGGAATACTCATTAGTATTTTTTTTAATTTCGTCATATGTCGTCCATTTTGCAAGAAGACGTAAGCTTGAGACTGTCTATTACTTTTTTTATGCCAGTAGAGTTAAAAAGTATGGGATCCATAGATAAAAAACTGCGGCATTATAGCCTTGGAAGTTCGTTGTCATGTCTTGAAAGTTTGAAAGCCTTTATAAATACATTATTTTCGCAGTGCTGCCGAGGTATAGGCTCACCGGAAGACGTGCTAAGTGATATAATTTTCAATTCACTAGGCCTTACCACATTCTAGAAGCTTGCTGGATACAAACGTGTTCGGAAGGGTGCTATTGAACAAAGAAAATTTAGTGTGCTTTATCGCAGATGAGTAGGCCGAGGCAGCTCCTCTGTAAGCAGGCCGTTTATCCTGGCTTTGCATCCGCTTAGCTGTGCGAAAAGACGCTTCTTTCTGTTAGGCATTTCAAAGATTTAGTGTACCATGAAGCATTTTTATTCGAAAAAACGCGCCTCTTCGGGATAGACTTGTTGACAATATCGTGAATTTTCCCTTTGAATATATTCCAGTTAGTATCCAGTGAGCGCTCGGCAACATTAGGCAGGAAATTATGGAGAAAAAGAGCAAGTTCGTAATTGATAGCGGTGAAATTGCCGTTTTTATAATCACGAATTGTTTTAATACTCCTCTGGGACGGTAGAATTGCCACGTTAATGGAAAAATGCAAGACGTCGTGATCGCTCAAGCCGGGTGAGTGTGTAACCTTAGATATATCTGTTGATGATGTTAAAACAAGATCCAAAAGAGATGGCGTGGCGTTCGTTAGGCGTGTAATCTGGACCAAGTTGAAATCTGCACATACGTCGACAAAACGCTTCGATTCCGCAGAAGTTGTAAAGGACACGTGCCTGACCGGGAAATGTTGAGGCAGTTAAAATCGCCCATAAATAAAATTAGCGCTGCGGGGAAGCGAACACTTATCTGGCATAAACATTCGTGCATGCTATCACAATAAGTTGGGGCAGATGATGGTGCTCGGTAGCAAACACCGATCACAACCTTTTTGAAATTTACAGAAACGCAGCATCATACACGTTCAATGTCGCATGTTAGGGCTACAGGGAAACAGTCAAAGCATTCATTAACAGCAATTAAAACACCACCACCTAATGTGTGAGCGCGATCAGTACGGTAAATATAATGCTTTTTATTACAGCGGAATAACTCAAAGAGTTTGTTACTTTACTCGTCCACCACGTTTCAGTTAATGCATTTATGTCTGCATCACAATCATTTATTAGGCTGCAGAGATTATCTTTTTTTAGCCAAGAGGCTACGGATATGAGTAAGAACCGGTGGTCTAGATACTATAGGACCAGGGTTCCTACCCCTCGCGTTATCCTATCGGTGCGCTGTTAAAACATTTCGGCCTGATCTTAAGCACAGAACAGACGCCGCGGCATCATCTGGGGTACTTAGCGGCTTCATTTCGTAGACCTTTTGTTCAGTGGCGTCGGATCTATAGCAACTCCTACCAAATAGTAGTTAGTAGTATAGGCAACCTTCAGACACATCATTTTGAAGAGTGTCTATCTAGGTGAGCTGCCGCCGCTTTTCCGTATCGCGCATGTCTGTTTCCAGCCTCTAGCCTCTTTCGTCGGCCGATCCCGAGCACAGTGAAGTCTAAAAGTGTGTCAGAACTGATGATGATGATGATGATGATGATGATGATGATGATGATGATGGCGATGATGATGATGACTGCGGTTATTGCGATGCTAATTATGATGATGATTAGTAGAATGGGTACATCACAGGTCTTCAGGTGTACGGAAGGGCTGCCCCAGCCTGAAATTTCTGGAGAGAGACATCCTCCACCTGAGTTAGACTACGAGAAAGAGAGCACACACACGGAGAGATTAGAGCACGTGTGTCCGAAGGTTGTCCCACTGGTGTCCGAAGGGGGCCCGAAGGTTGACCGGGGTCAGAGGTAAGGTAAACAGGCAAGCATTCAGGTGGAGAAGAATAGTCAAATGATAAATAGTCAGGGATATATGGCTATATTTATAGTGGTTGTGACCATGGTCATTCACTCAGTGAAGTTTGATGGTGAAATACGATGACATGAAGACTATATGAATCCTCCCATTTACACATTATTTTTTTAACTTGATTCCACTGCTTCACATCGTTGAGATAGTCCGTGTGTATAAACAGCATCAATGTAGGTCAAGTTCTGAACATCTATGATCGCATCTGGGATGGCTTGTAGCTCACGAAAAATAAAGACAGTCTCCATAAGCTGACAGTCGTTATTTCACTGGCAGACCATCTTCAATGCAATGGACTTTGCCTACTATTTTTTGGTTCAGAAATTATTGTCGCTTGTTTGCTGTAGTTTTCTCGAACGCCTGCCACCGCCACAAATGCAGCAAAAGAAAGAAGTGGTTAGCCTGATTATCAAATGTCACTAACATGCCCGCAAAAGATGGACTCACAAAAAAGAAAAAGAAACGAAGTAAGAAAGTCGCGCACACTCGCGCTTCCTGTGTTGCGACGTTGGCGTTAACAGCAACCGCCAGGGAGAAGCTTTCACGCTATCAGTTTTCGCTTTTCTCTCTTTTGCATCGTTCATCAAGCGTAACGACAAAAACCTCTCCATCACCGTCTCATGAAGCTGCTAGCAGACGTGGACGGGGCACTCAGTGCAGCGGAAGCCTCGTACAGGACAATGTCTGCCCTTATGCATAGGCCAACATCTGCAGCTCCCGTTAAGGACTATCCCTCCTTCTCCCTTCCGTTCAAGACAATGCGGCTTCTATTTCGCAGAAAACCTTATAGGATAAGGGCTTCAAATCTAATCATTTTACCTTTCCTTTCTTTTATGTTTCTGTTTGTACATGACCTGGCTATGCCAGCAAAACAGAAGCAATTCTTGCTAATCTTTTTTTTTTTTCATAACTCTGTCTCTGCTGCTTCTGCTTTGGTGTTCGCCCAAATATTTCTTCCTGCACTCCTCCCCCTTCCCCTTCATTATTTCTCCTTTCGAGTAAACTTTGGCAGAATGTGCTTAAATATTTGTTTTGGCAAGCTACTTAATTACGCTCTGTTAAACGAGCTGGACGTGTTATTGCACTTCAAACATTTTTTTTTTTTGCTGAAAAAAAGAAATTTAATGTGATGGTACCCTTCAGCGTATCGCTTAGATGAGCTCTCTTATTAAGACAAAGGGTGTGTACACACCATGGTTTCAGAACCTGTCTGGACAGCTCTTCTTCCTTAGTGAAGGTTACGAGTTGAAGGGAGCAAGAACAAGCTTTCTTATACTCTATCATCGGCACAGAGCAAAGAACCCGTAGAGAGATCTCAATAGGGAGTTCTAGATTTTGTGTACCCAAATCTATGGTACGCGAACCGCCGGGCTTACAAAAAATACGCGAAATGTCTAAAATGGAGTTTGGCTTTCTGCGTACGCTATGCCGCTTGGGTACTCTATTCCTAAAACTCCCTAACAATAATGGTTTCAAAGTGATGTCAGTAATGTTCGTTTTGAGTGACGCGGATAGCTCATGTTTGGTGTCTCTCTATGTATCTTTCTGCGCAAATGAGAAGTAAAAAGAACAATCCACGTTGAGGTCGCGGGTTCAATTCCCGCCTCGACGGCTGCATTTAGATGGGGCAAAATGCAAAAAATGCTGGCGTACTTATATTTAGGTGCACTGTAAAGAACCCCAGGTGGTCAAAATTAATCCGAAGTCCCACATTACGGCGTGCCTCATAATCAAATTGTGGTCTCGGCACGTGCAATTACATAATTCGATTCGACTGAGAAAATCAGATTTTTGATAGTTCAATTCAAGGCGCACTAACATACGTGTCACCCAAACTATCAACCTTCGCCACTTCAATTATTTTGTTAGTTGTTTGCGTTGGACTTCTTCAGATCACGTTGCATTGCGTGCAAATGGGATCGCACCTGCAATGAAATGCCGGATGGCCCGTGCCTCCTGTTCGAACAAGATTTGCGTGCTCACGTAGCCTATCATTTGCCCAAGGTCCCGTCTGGCCAATGCATTTTTTGCCACAGGACAACGGTAACTCATACACAAGGTTACTCTCACGTTTAGCAAAACTTTCATTGTGCTTTTTCTGGCAACCGGGGTTCTTGGAACCGCAACAACCACACAAAAAAGCACCGTTACCTGTTTGAGGCAACTACATTCACACACAGAGGAATCGCTGAAACTGAACTGCATCAACCGCATCTGTCGACTGTTTGCTTTAAAAGCCATCGCATTTTGCGGCACGTTCAGTGGGAATAGGATAATATCACTCATGAAAAAAAAAAATGTTTTTTGTAGTTCACATCAATACGTCACGTGTCTGTGAGCCTCTTTGCATTCTCAGCTCAGCTACAGAGTAGCATACATTAGGAAAAGTAATAAGCAGAGCACGTTGGTCTCAACGTTGGTCTTACCATTCCCTTTGAAACGAGGTGGTGACACAAGCCACTTCGTTTTTTAAACCTTTCTTTTGTATATTATGCGTAAGAGAACGCAATCTATCGTGAATAGGCGAACCTCAGAAAGCATGCACATAAGTGTCGTTAATGAACCAGTCACGTGAAAATAGAGAGATGCGAAGACTGTGACCGTGAAAGTGCATTTTTGGAATTTCGTTTCTGAGTACCTTCATTTTTGTATTGTCAGGCTGGCTTACGCCGTAAGCCTCCAGTTGCATTCACCCTGCACTATGCGTACACGCCTACTTCTTCCCAAGCAAGGCTTTCGGGAAGGAACGGAGAATGTCGTGGATGGTCGTGCGATAACGAACACGCTTGTCTGTTGCTTGCGCAACCTGAAAGCACCATGCAGATCTTTTTCTTTCTCCTTCCTTTTATATTTGTACACCTTTTCCCGTTTTCACCCCAGGCTAAACCCGTGTTTCTGTTTTCGAAAACACATGTTCTGCTTCGGAACACGTAAAAAGCGTGTTATGAAGCTTACTGACGCTTTCATCATCCGCACTCCAAATCCTTCCCGAACTCCTCAAGCCTCAATATGGACACGCGTGGCATATAAATGCATCGAATGAGTGGCCTGCTCGAATGCAATGGGTGACCTGCCACTGACCACCGTCCATTAGTTTCCCATGCAGACTTGGAACAGGATTCGATGTGCCGAATAGTGTCGGTGCGTCTCACCGTTGACACCCATTGTAAGCAATCATAGCTAACAATTTTCGTATGGCATTGCTGCACAGATACATTTGTCCTGCTACGTTCTAGCATGTCGCGGCTATCACACTAGGAGCTCGATATTACCGGGATTTTAACGACATTGACGTCATGCCTTCTTATCTTCATTGCCACTCCTCATAACTTTTTTTCGCCCTACTTCACCCTTTGCCCAGGTAGAATAGTGCGACTTCATGCACATGCGGATACTTTCTTGCTTAAACAAAGTTTATTTATGTCTCTCCTCATTGACGACAGATTGGAAGAGGCACTCAAATGTACAGTGAGCTGGTTTTCGCCCTACTTCACCCTTTGCCCGGGTATAATAGTACGATTTCATGCACATGGGGATACTTTCTTGCTTAAACAAAATTTATTTATGTCTCTCCTCTTTGACGACAGATTGGAAGAGGCAATCAAATATACAGTGAGCTGGATTATACCGCATCTCCATGTATCTGCAAAAGCAGCTGCCACCTATGACCATGGCCGGTTAGGCGCCGCCCAGAGATGCAAAAAGGCGACGCCTTCGATGCCAGCTTACTTTTTTACCAGTGGGTTACTACAGCTTGCTCTAGAGACCCGCCGGTAGTAAATGTATACTAAAAAGAAGTGGCGTTCGGCTTTCTCGGGAAGTTGACAACTCGTGAACATCAGTCGACAGATAACTTTTTCATGGCTCGGCACAATCATTCACTGACACTTTGCTGTCACTTATGGGCATGCTGTACGGGGTGATCATTTTTAAGTTTTCCGAAATGTTTAAAGATCACCTGTAGCAGATAACATAACCGTAGTCTTTAAGCTGGATTATGCAGAGAGGCGAACATTACTTGCTCGAGAAACAAACGACATATTCGACTAACTTTTTTAAAGCTACCAATTAACGTCCTAATTAATTAATTTACAGCACATATTGCAATTTACGAATTGTAGCCGGTGTTGCGTCTCAATACGGCGGTGAGCATTCCTTAGACGTCTTCCAAGCGGCAATCCTTTCATCAGCGCGCTCCCAGACGACGCCGGCGCCCCACAAAGACTGTGACGCGCAAACAAAGGAGCTCACTTCGAGGTGACAACTACCGCAAAGGTTACTCTAACTGGCCCTGATACCTGACAAGCTGAACTAATTGATGAAAGAGGCCGACGTCGAAGGCTACCGCGGGAACAGCGTCGACCTCGGATTCCCAGACTGCAACGGGTTTGCGTCATATGCGTGGGCGAAGGTGCAACATAAAGGCGGAGTCCGACGGGACGGTGCGACACCGTGGGAGGCATTTTGCGACTGATTCGACGATTGGCCGAGATATAGTCATCAGATTCCCTAGTCTAGTCTCCTAGGGAAGACAACTGTTTTAAAAGCGCAGACCGTTGGTGCAATGGGGAGCGATGCTGGCACGTCCTGATGGGAACTCGGACGTTTAATATACTCCTACGTGGAGCGGGCTTTCGTATCTGGAGCCTGTCTAAGTAACGTAAATAAACCATAACGTAAATAAACCATAAACAGGTGGGGAACGATCCCACGTCTTCGCATTACGCGTGCGGTGCTCTACCAATTGAGCTACCACGGCGCCGTTTTCCCATCTACTTTCTTGGGTATTTATGTTTCCTGCTAGAAGCCTTGGAACGTTAGCCAGCGCCACCGCTCACAAACTTTGCGGCGGATGTGGAACATCCTTTCTGCCGCAGGCGTCACGAGTACGTGATCTTTTTGGGTGAAGGCAACCGGTCAGTAAACCCACAAATGCTACCTGAAGGCATCAATGTTGCCGGATTCGAGACCCTCACTATGTAATAAACGAGAACAATCCTTTGGAAAGTAATATCTCGGAACTGGTGTCAACCTGAAGATCAGAATGGATATTTCCTGCAAACTCACTCGCTAGAATTCGTAAATTGCAATACGTGCCATAAAGCAATTAATTCAGAAGTTCATTAGTAATATTTTATTGACTAGTTGAATATTCATTTCGGTTTCTCGTGCTAGTAATGCCCGCCTAATGGAATAATTCCACTCAAACGCAAGAATTATGCTATCTGCCACATGCGATTTTTTTTAATTTTGGGAAACTTAAAGATGATTGCTCCGTATATAAAAAACTATGCACTACACTAGATAATGTGCGCACGTATGTTGTTGTTGCAATCAAGAGCAATTTCACGCTTACATTACATTCGTATGCGACATTTCATTGTAACTGTCGGTGATTTCCTGTTATTTTCACTATTTGTAGCTGTAAGAGTATTTTATTTTCTCCCCTATATTATACCTTCGCAAGATAACCTTGAGGGATAGTTCAAAATAAAATAAATGAACATTGACGGTCATATTGTGTTTGCAACAAAAATTTTTAATGAGAATCATTATTGGTATCGATCCCTGTTCTTTCGTACGTTAAGCCGTTGAGCCAGGTAGCATGTTTTGATTCTGACCCACAAAGTAGTATACGAATGAACGCAAACTTTGTTCTTTGCAATAAAGCACTAACTCACTATAGGCTATAAGCGAAGCGAACTTAGCGTTCTTGCGGACGAGTTTCTAGGCGAGGAGGACATATATACTTTGGTGCTAATAACGCAAGCTTCCGTAGACTAATTAACAATAACTTCGGGGCATTTGTTTGAATGCGAAACTTGAAGAAAGACACATTTTAATGCAACCTCATTTTTCCTTAAATCTTGAAAGTCGCACCTAACTCGAAATACCTATCACCGAATTTCAGCGGTGAATTCAGACAATATCGAAACCGAGCGCCGCGGGAGCACAGAAAATACGGCCCCGCTACCATGTCGGACCGAAGCGCCCCGTGACGAGAAGCGCCAGGAAGCTGGAAAGCGAACGTCTCGGCCAGCCGTGGCAGCGATAGTGATGCGTCACGCTTTGCCTGGCAAGCCTGTGGGGTCAGGATTTGTGATGATGATGATGGTGATTATTATTATTATTATTATTATTATTATTATTATTATTATTATTATTATTATTATTATTATTATTATTATTATTATTATTATTATTATTATTATTATTATTATTATTATTATTATTATTATTATTATTATTATTATTAAAAGAAGAAGAAGAAGAAGAAGAAGAAGACTCAATTAATGGCGCAAACTCACTATGGGGGATAGGCCCCGAATCGGGTGGTAATATGAATGAAAAAATAAAATAAAGTAGTTAATAAATGAATAACACAAAAAAAGGAAAATAAATGTATAAACTAAGATGAAAAATAAAATGTGAATACATGAGATAAAGTAGTGCTCAATACTTTAGTCAGCCTTGCGTTTATGGGAATATTAAAAAAGGAAAAAAATTGTTACTGAAATACATTAAATAAAGGCTATCGTTCGAATTCCGCCGCGCACTTTTTTAAGGGGCGAGGCGTAGCTGTCTGACGCGTAGTGGGACGCGCTCAGTTTCTACACGGCCTCGGTTGAACTTTGGAATTTGATTATTAATGTCTCGAATTAGGTAGGATTTTCAATATTGTTAAAAGATGGATCTGGATAAAAATGTCATTGCCTCCAAATTTGCCATTCATGCAACTTCCCCCAAGGCATTATTTTAAAAAATGTTAATAGATAAATTTTCGTTAATTAGACTTCTGAACCTCACGTTATTGGCGGCAAAGTATGTCTGCCTCACCTAGGAACTCGTCTGGAAGAGCGCCACATTGACTGCGCTGCGCTCATTATATGTTTTTTTTTTAAAGCACCCTGTGTAATGACGTCTCCTAAGTATCTAGAGCACACAGACATCTTGACGATATAGGCAAACAGCACACCGTGGGAATAACAGGAACAGACACTTATCACCGGAAACCTGTTCAAGCGTCCACAGTACTACACGGGCACCAAGCACCGGCGGACGCAAAGCGCATGCATTGGGCGCACTTTTCATCTTTGGAGAATACAACGCGATACGCTTTTCGCAGCATCAACAAGCGTGGTGACCTTAGAGAGAGCGAATCGAACACTGTTTTTAAAACGAAAGAAAGCTTTCAACGTGGCTTCCGGAAAAGGTACAGGGGCAAGGGTTTTGGAAAAATTCGCAAACGTTTCGCTAACCGTGAACTTCACAGCTTTTCCAGTTACTTTCGTAAGCTGATCGAACCGTGATCTGAGGTATACTAAATCCCCCATGAGCGGCTTCCCAGGCTAATGCCATTTACACGCTCGGGAAGCAATACCACGTGTATTGGTAAAAGTGCCTTCCGCACGCTTGCAGGCTATCCTGAAGACCGGGCTGCACTGTCATCGTGTTACTCTCCTTCTACGAGTCTTGGGACGCCTACACGACTGCGAGGTGTTCACCTGGATACGCCATCACGCTTAATGTTCGCGATTCATCCTATCTATACGCGGCACGCTGTTGTACGTCACGATTGTGCGCAGCGTGCAAGTTACGTGTTATTGACAGTTAGTGTATTTACGACAAAAAAGGTGGTGGTCGTGATACTGGCGATACAGTTTTAAAACCCGCACGTGAGGTGCTTCGTGTAGTGTAAGTATATGCCGTCCTAAAATGAACTGAAAAAAATCTCGCGCCACGAATTCTGCTGTGCACAAATGAAGTTTATTCCTCCTCCTCCTCCAAGAATTCAATAGATTGAAAGCAGCTCTTCGCTTCGGTGATAGAATTCATTCTATCATATTCGATCATTTCATAGAATGTAAGAAAATGAAAATTTAGTACAAAGTAGCACCACCATATCTTATTCATCACTGTAGATTGAAATCGAAAAAGGCGAATTCACGAAAGAAAAGCTTCGTTAACGTTAAACGAAGCGCTCGATATCAAGTCCCACCTTCGGAACAGGCCACTGCGTATTGTTCAATGGAGGCAGCTTCGCTTCGCACTCCCCATGGTAGAGCCCGTCGTACAATTGTACGCGCCGGCGAAGTCGCCGCTATCGCGAAGCGCGATGCTCCAGTCGTCGACGCCGGCCGGCCAGGCTTGGTCAGGATCACTGAGCTTTTCACAGGACTGGAGCATTAGGTAGACAAAGAATACTTGGATGCTTGTCATGACGCGGCCGTCGAGCAGCGACGTCGCGAGCTCGTGCTCAGCGGCGTTGCTTTTTCGGAAAAGACCGAAGGCAACGCGCGCGGCGAGGACGTCGCGGAGCCGCCCCAACCCAACGCTCTCCGCGCGCCCTCGCAGGCAGTCCTCTACCCCAGACATCCTCCGCTGGGTCTCTTCCGTGAGCCAGTGGACGGTGTCATCTGTCGAGTTGGTCTCCTCCAGAAGCGTGTCAAACAGGCATCTGCTCAGTCGTGGCGCCAAGCGCGACAGCTGCACGTAGTCCACGTCGCCTTCCTCAAAGACCTGCGTCACGTTGAATGCAATCAGGGGAACGTAGACGGTCCTCGGGTACGATTCGTGCCAGCAATTGGCGCTGAAGACGGAACGGCTCCATCGTGTGCGCGTTCCCCTACTCAAGGAATCGAAGAAGGTGTGCTGGAGGAATGCGACGTACGTCTCCAGGCCGCGCCGCGTCGCCTTGAAAGCAGGAAGGCCGTCGACATAGTCGGCTATCGAAGCTGTGTCGTTGATCCAACTAGGACTCGCTATATTCACTTCTATCGTCGACAAGATGCGATGGATCGCAGCCTTTGAATCGTCTTCGAATAGCGACGAGGCGTCAACTTCTCCGGTGAATTCGGCGATTATTTTGCTGACGACGTCGGTAATGGATGGCATTGATGCTTTAAGACGGGCGTCGTGAAATAAGGCATAGTGAACAAGCGGGTGCAGGGCCTTCTCCGTAGCACGAACGCACAGCTGCCAGCGAGACGGAGCCGTTCGCTGCTTGCCGTAGACCATGGTACTGTAGAAGTTAGTCACGCCAGCTTCTGGTATAAACGGAGCGATTTGGATCATCAGCCGAACTCCCAAGTAATTCATGACGGTGTGAGGTTCTGTGTGCACGACCACATCTATGACGTCACTGACGAGTTTGGGAGAGCGGATCGCGACGTACGACCTCGCGCCGGTGAAAATGGGCGCCTCGCGTCCTCGAAACACCGCCGTGAGAAATTCGAGCAAGTACGACGGCGAGTCGAGAATGTCGATCTTTGAGGCATCGGCTGTCACCCTCGACTGGCCCAGTTTCTCTAGGTCGCTGGCGAATTTTACTATGGCAAGGATCTCCACGGGAGGCACGTAATCCTTCCTGAGAGCCTTGACTGCAGCGAAGATAGCAGACGTGTACAACCTGATCGCGTCGTTGGCGTCCACATTCCCTGTGGTCGTCAGCAACTCGGGAGGTCCTACCGAGACGACGTTCGCGGAAGCAGCATGAGACGCGACGCCGACGCTCAGCAGCGCGGCGGAGCCAGTCTTCCGCAGAATATTCGCGGCTGCCGACCACACAGAGATGCTGTCTCGCACCGGTGGCGTCAGCGGAAAGCCGTCCAGAGACATCTCCGACATCAGCTCGAGAAGCGCGTTCCAGCCTTCGTCTTCGATTAACCTGACGTTCATGCACTTCTCGTGGAGATCTCTGAGCGGCCGCAGCATCTTCGGACTTCCGGAGTAATTCCGAATCGAGACGTAGACTTTGTCCTCCAGGAAAGCGGCGTAATCATCGTCCGTCGAAATCGATTGGTATTTAAAAGGCGCAGGGAAGCGGCTCTTCCATCGTCGGCAAACGAACGCGTAGAAATCGTTGCACGGGTCGACTTCACGCCAGGACAGAAGGTTGCTGAGATAGACGGCGTTTCGGAGACAGCCGACGGAGCTGCAGCTCGCGCTGCGCCGACTGGTCACAATTGGTTCGCCCCGCCTAGGCCAGAAGACAAGGCCTAGGAACAATACTAGCACAAGGGCCAGGCACATAGCCGTCGGATAAAGGAAGCGTTCTGAAGGTACCGGCTGATCTACAATAGGAAGGTCCGGCTCTGCGACCGCGAAATTTGTTGCTTCCGACAGGTATGGCGCCGTAGGATCCGTCCTGCCACTGCGGCTGTAGGCGCTCCGCGTTGTCGAAGCATGCGAGCTTCTTCGCCCCAATAGGCCTATTTCTTCGTTCGACTCCGATTTAACGTCAGCACCGTAGCCAGCAGTTGACTGAATCTCCTCCTGCTTCGACAAGCCACCCATATCGTTTACTCGTTCGCTTACGGGTGTAGATGAAGGCGATGAATCTGGTAAAACTGCCTTCTCCCTTCCAATTGACGCTTTACTTCCCCTAAGACGAGATTTGGAGAAGCGTTTCTTGCTCGAATGAAGCCTTCTCGGTCGTAGATCCTTTGAAGTAGCCTCTGCAACTGCGCTTTTGCTTACATCGAATCTCTCGCTCGCTTCTTCCACTGTCACTTGCACACGCTCATCGGCGATAGGCATAGACGTTATCGCCGCGTCCTTATATGAGTCATCTGTGTTGCTCTGGGGCACTGCGTCCCATGGTTCATGCTCTGTAATCTTCACAGACTCTTCTCTGCGACCAAATGAAATACTGGTTTGATGGCTCCTTTCCTTCAATGGCATAGTGGAAGGGTCAGGTTTCATGGCTGCTGGAGAACTCAAGTTTTGCATGGCTGGCATCTTGAGGATACCTGTGTCGGTGTGTTCCGTCATCGACTGTTGCTCGTGTGACCCCAGTTTCCAGCTCTCTTGCTTTTGCCTGAATTTCTCCGAGGCAGTAGCTGTCGGGTGCCTTGCAGCTTTCGGAGCCTCCGCGTGAAGTTGCATGTCATCAAGAACCAACTTTGACTTGAGAGTCTTCGACGGATGCTTGTCGGGGGTAAAGAACTGCGCAGCAGACACCCTTCTTTCCGTGGTAGTAGTAGAGGAAAGTCGGTCCGAAGAGACTGTACCCGTTCGATGCTGTGTTTCGAGCGCTGCCTTCTCAATATTTGTTCTTCCGTAGTCTTGGCCTCCCGGTGTCATGCTCTGCAGATCAGGCCTGAGCATCTCTGTGACAGAAAACGTACGACTTGCGTCAAAAGGCAGACAGGATGATAAAACAGGCGACTGCGGCTTGCTCACAGTCTGAGGAGCCACCCTATGGCTAGAGCTGTCCTTAAACAATCCTGATGGACGTTTCAAAGCTGATCTATCCTCCCTTTTTTCCACAGCATTCTGAGTCTCTCTTCCTCCAATTGGCTCTAGAGGAGCGCTCTGACTTAATCGCCTTGTTGAATGAAGCACTGCACCATCGACTTGGGCGCCCTGAATGCGTTCGTCAGTTGAAGCTGCCTCGGTAAGTCGATGACGGCTTTCGGCACATGAAATATCTTGGAATTCAGGCCTTCGGAAGCTACGTGGCTTCTGTTCCTCCATCGTGAGACGTTTGTCGGCTTTCGTCACCCTCATGGTATTTCGGCTAGCTGAAAGCTCCGGAACAGCCGACGTGCTACGATCGGCTTCTTGCTGGCTTCGGCTCTCAGTAGAAGTGCCAGGAACGGAGCCACGTGTGCCCTCTTCACTTCGCGACGATTCGCTTTTGCTTTCAGTTTCGAAACTCTCTTCAGACTTCAGTGCTGTCGACAGGCTTTCCCTTTTTTCGTTTGTGGATGGGCGACTTGTAACTTCATCCTGTCGCTGAATCTGACGCGGCGCCTTCGAACCGTGCTCGCCTTCACCTCCCAAGTGATCTCCTTCGCGAGAAGCGGGCTCAGCTGAACTTTGCTTCAATTCCAACTGTCCCTCTTTTTTTGCAGCATTCGTGCGTCCTTGATCCGTCGATAGCACAGCTGCGCTTTTTTCTTCCGCTGAAGTAGGCTTCCGCCAAGCAACAACACGTTGTCCCCCACTTGATGTCGCTGGCTTGCCGACAGAACTTGAAGGTTCATTGTCTGAGGAAACCGCGCTTTCCAATACTGGAATCACTCGCATCCCGCGATCTCCGGCTTCTTCGCTTTCGGTGACGGTGGAACTGCCAGAAGCGGAGGCGTCACCACGCTCTTCGTCCGCCGTCGATTCTTCTGTGCTTTCAGTCATGGAAATTTCGCCCAATTTAGGTGCTGCCAAAGTGTTTCCCTCGATCGGCATTGGTGAAGACCTATGCGTGTTCTTGTCCTGTCGCGGAAGCTCGGTTGATGCATCTGAACCAGGCTTACCACGGTTTCCCACGTCGTCTCTCTTGTCAGAAACCGGCTCAGCTAAAGAATGCTTCTCTTCCAGTTTCACACGTTTTCCTGCAGAGCCCGGATGCTTCTGCTCATTCAACGTGACGAGTGGGTTCTTTTCTTCCACAAGAACAGGATTAGGCACAGATACAGCGGGCTGCAGAACACTCGACGTAGTTCTCTGGCCGGCAAAGCCAGAAGCGTCACGTACCGAAGTGGTGGGGCTCTGAGGTGTCCCGCCGGACGCCTTCTTGGGAGTGCCACTCGAAGGTTCAGACTTCGCACTCGACAGATTGTGCGAAGCTTCATTAGGTGTGCCCGATGGCTGAATCCCGGACGCGCTGGGCGTAGGGTCGGAACTTGAAGTTTGCTCATCAGCGCTGGACGATGCGTCTTCGGTAGTGGTGTTCATGGCGCGTAGACGATTCTAGTGGTAGCGTCAAAGTGGCAGATTGTTACAAAACAGCGTTCATTCGTATGAATCTCGAGACGTTCGTTCCTCAGAAAATATGCTGCCGTTGCTGCTGATGCTGTCCCCAATTCCACACACACTATACAGGATTGGCCAGAGAACGGCTCGTGCCCTTTAGTGGCTTCGTCTTCCTTTTTCCTGTGATCGCACGCACGAACTATTCTATAAACGAGAACCCTTTGCGCAATGTAGTTTATGGCACTCATGTTAGATATAGTGATAGCAATGATATGCAGGCTATTCACTTGCAGCGGTCCGCTTCATACAGACTCTCTTACTCACTCTCCCTGCGTGTGTAAAATTTTTCTCCATCTTAATCTGTTTAAGATATGACCCATATCCAAAGCGGTAAATTCGCGAAGCAGATATGTAAGTTTTAATGAATTTAGTGGATGAATTTAATGAATTTAGATATAAGTAAAACAGAAATTACTGCTTCGTAGACGTGCACGTCTGTAAATTTCGTCTCTTTCCTAGATTCCTAGGGGTATTACAGAATGGAATGCGCTCCCCGACTCTGTCATGTCAGCCTCATGTGTTAAGTTTTTGCATCGTTTACACGATATTCTTTTTAACGCGATAGTGTTATAAGGGCCCCGTGTGAAAGAAAATCCGCTGTCAGTGACGGCAGAGTTGTCGGCGTCGGCGGAGTTGTCCGTGAGTGAGAATTTCCTTACATATTTAGGTATATGCATATGTCGCGCCTTGTTGTATGACATGTGGTATATATGCGAGTTATATTGGCACATCATTCTATCACACGTTGCTCACACGTTGTCTTGCATTCTTGACAAAGTTATTCCCCCTGAATTTTGAGAATGACAGCCCACAAACAAATGTCATGAAACAAAACAACGACAGCGCATGCCTCTTATGTTAAATCTCAGAGTTAAATATTAGAAGTTCGTAATAATAGCAGAGACCTGAAATTGATGCAATTTTTTGGCGCGGCTGTGCACTACCTCCGGGATCGGATCACGTAAGAGGTGGTGTTTCTAGCAGAAAGATCGCTACCGTGCAAAGCATTCGCCACCAGCGTTTCTTGGGAAACACTGCGGTTACATAAGCTGCAGTCGCGGGAAAGCGAGAAAAGCAGTAATTGATTTTTGAATGCTACCGCGTTCCACTCTTAAAGGCGAAGCTTAAGCGTCCTCCAAGTTTTTTTTTTCACCTAACTAATATGTAAACCATAACTTCTTTCAAAAGGGTAGGTATTTAATTTATTCATTTATTTTTTGAGGGGAACTTGTACAGTACTTGGAATTTAAACTGATTCGCTTCACTTTCTTCCTATTCTTTCCTATTTCTCTGTTTCCTATTTCTTTCTCCTCTTCTCCTCTTTACATTCCCTCCACCCGAGAGAGTAGGCAGGCGTTCTGCCCCCCTCGGTGGCAGTTCTCAGCTTGCTCCCTCCCTGTTTCCTTTGTGTGTTTATTTGTTTTTATATAATAATAATAATAATAATAATAATAATAATAATAATAATAATAATAATAATAATAATAAATTCACTCCTAAGACGTCTGTGTTGTTCATTCAGTTGTTGTTGTTGTTGTTGTTGTTGTTGTTGTTGTTGTCATATTGTATTCACTGTACATGCTCGTATCTTCCATTCCTGTAACGGCCCTCGGGCTGACGGTATTACTAAACAAAAGATAAATAAATAAAGAATGACCACTGTCAGATAAAGGTACCAGGCTAAAGCAAGTTGCCTCAAGCCGAGCTATCTGCTGTCGTAAATAAAGAATTTCTGGTTAAGAAAGGCTAAATGCTGCGTACAGATGTCACTGGCATATTGGCAGTCGTCCGGGCCAAACAGGAGTACTTTTGTAGTACGTCCATACGTGTGTTAGCTATACGTCCATCGACCACTCGTGTGTTAGCTATTCGTTTCCAAGCACCTACGTTATTTGAGAATTTGTAGGAAGCACTGATAAATATCAGACGAAGTTGTATGCAGCTATTTGCAAGCGAAAGCGGTTCTTTTTTCCAGCTTCTGAACAACACCCGCATTATGTGATGACGTCATCCCGAGTTTCTGTGAAACGTTCTTGCGTATTTCGAACAAACCATTCACATTCTGCGTAAATAGTTGATTGACCGGGGCACCCACTGTCGACCAGCCAACCTACGTCAGCAAGATCGCTACGATTAGTAGAACGATTTATCGATTGGCTGATTGATTGAGGGATTCATCATCATCATCATCATCATCATCATCATCAGTCTGGTTACGCCCACTGCAGGGAAAGGCCTCTCCCATACTTCTCCAACTACCCCGGTCATGTATTAATTGTGACCATGTTGTTCCTGCAAACTTCTTAATCTCATCCATACATCTAACTTTCTGCCGTCCCCTGCTACACTTCCCTTCTCTTGGAATCCAGTCCGTAACCCTTAATGACCATCGGTTATCTTCCCTCATTACATGTCCTGCCAATGCCCATTTCCTTTTCTTGATTTAAACTAGGATGTCATTTACTCGCGTTTGTTCCCTCATCCAATCTGCTCTTTTCTTATCCCTTAACGTTACACCTATCATTCTTTTCCATAGCTCGTTGCGTCGTCTTCAATTTAAGTAAAACCCTTTTCGTAAGTCTCCAGGTTTCTGCGCCCTACGTGAGTACTGGTAAGATACAGCTGTTATACACTTGAGGGATTGATTCACCCTTAAAACTGAAGTAAGAATGAATAAACATAGGTGTATTTGGCTTTGCTCTTGTAATATAAAGGATCCGCCGCTTCAAATAAAACGCGATAGGCAGGCGGCGAGAGCTCATTGGCACTCTGTTTATTTTTTTACGGGCTTTGCGGTGTTAGTACCAACAGGAACCAGCAAGCATTACCGATAACGAAGTAGCAGTACCTTGGCGGTCGCATCTCAGAGAAACTTGAGCAGTGAAAGGAATTACCAGTTACCGTCTAGTTTTGTGTGTTGATGCGATAACGGGTCAACGCAATATTGTGCCTCTGCATCCACAAGGCTTTCCGTTACCCGCGAACTGAATGGATTACCGCACGTAAATTACAGTGGTACAGCTTGCAAATATATCGATGAGAATATGCGAATATAGTTTCGTATGACTTTCAAAACTGTCCATAAGCATAAAATGGTTCAAGGAAAAGGGTCACATTTCACTGTCGCCAATTACCTGAACAGTCGTACCTCGCTGCCTTGACTCATTACACCAGTCGTTACTTTACCTATAAGAAGGAGTACTAAGAGAACTTGCAAGAGTTAAAGCTCAGGGTCTTACTCCATTCTCGCCGATTTGGTAGTACTTTGGAAACAAAGATCGACCTCAGCCTGACGTGGTAACTGAGGTAATTATAGCAAGCAATGAGATCATGAACGCGCTTTCGTGACTATGAAGTTGCGGCAGCGAAACATCTTTCTTCGCCAAACGACAGGTTTTCAAGTGCTCCTTCTTTCCGTGTACAATTACGCAACGAAGCGCTAACAGCTGCTTATAAGCATAGGCTACGGTATCTATACTAACGAGGCGTTGCTAAAGGCGTTTTTCTTTTCTCTTCCTTTTTTTTTTCTCTTCCTTTTTTTTCTTTTCGTTTCTGTTCTCTAATTTTTTATCTTTCTATTCTTTCCGTTCTTTCTCGTCTTTCTTCTTTCTTTTTTTTGACAGCAGCAAGTTTTTTATACGAAATAAATAACGTCGTTTCCTCTGGGTTACGTTCTCAAAACTTCAACGGCTGAACTATTCAACGAGCGCCAATCAGTAAGCCCCTACGCAATACTTCCGCTTCGGTCCACGAGTGTGGGAGCTGTCGTCATCGTCGAGTCCATTGTGCCACAAAGTTAACTCCATTGAAAAATTACTTCATGAACACTCACCGGTTCCAGACTAGACGCTAATTGTTCTCCGTCGCTGCACCTAGACGCTGTAAAATAAACTCGCCCAATCAATGCTGGAAAACACGGATCGCCGAATGGGACAAAGATCCTGAAAGCGTTGCGTTGTGCGACTCCCTCGGTGTAGGTACAAGTGTTCATAACCATGCAAATGAGTAAGGGAGCTCGACGAACAGATTTCAGCTTCCATCCGTTTAAACTGCGAAAAAAAAAAAGATGGGAGAAGGGGCGACGATCGCATCCGAAAGCTAAGCGCGAATAAACATATTTTCGCGTCGAAGTACAACAGCCGTTCGCAGTGAAGAAGCCTTAGATAAAATCGCGGGAAGGTTTACTCGAAAACCGCAGCGAGACAACCTAATTTTCGATTACGGCCGTCATACAGAAACCAAACGAGCAGGTTGCCTTCCACCAGCCATTTCTCGGCACATAGTTCGACATGATTAATAACCCGTAACGTCTTTTTTTTTCTTTTTTTTTCTTCCACACTGCGCGAATGCTCGAGGTGCAGTGCGGTTTATTTTAGTGCGTTTGGCTCATTTAGTGGTGTCGCAAGGATTGCTTCTGTCGAGGAGCACTGTCTATTCAGTTCGAATCGCCAACTTTTGCGCAATATATTTGTGTAAAGCAAACCGTTCATAATGAAGAGACGGATTTTCACAGAAGAGAGACAGGCTTAGCAGAATCATTTTTATGCAGGTGCGACTAGACGGCAGCATCTGGCCAAGCTGCCGCTCACAATGAGAAGAGATGGCAAACGTTCAGGGAATGTCTATAGCAGCCATACTAGGTAATTCAGCTATCTTGTGCCGAGCTTTAAGAAAACCACGTGTGAGCTGTGCGAATGCAGCCCAACTCGGTATCGCTCGCTGCCCTCTTTAACGTCAAAACCACAGCAATCATCTTCGCACAAGGGAATCGGTTGGATATTTCTCAACAGTATTTATATTTTCTCCACTAAGTTACGCATTTAAATTAATACCTTAACTGTTAGTTTAACATATTGTTAATTCTTGCGCCATTGCTTGATGATAAAAGAAATGTGTCATCATGCCGTCGTGGCAAGCGGAAAAAAAATTAAAATCCTCCGGTGTCACAACAATCTAAGTCTGCAAGGTGGTGCGAATGAAACATTTAATTACGGCCAATGACCGTCATCGCGTGTCTTACTCGAATCCGTTACACCGAGACACCACGTTCAAAAAGATGCAGAGCTGCTGCTAAAAATTGTTCCCACCTACATGATTACAATTCTCATTCTACAACTTTTCCGCCAATCGCATTGCCGGTCTTCAAGATGAAGAAATTTGTCCTTTCAAGATGCTCACCCAAGAATACCGCGGTGCTCCACAGATGGTTCTTTCTTGCAAAATGGTCGCGCGCACTGCAGCGTAGAGTATAGCGTAAACTCAGTTATCATTTGCCAACTTCTCCGCAGTTTTTGTACGCGGGCCATCTTCAACGGTTAGGTTTACGTTGTCTGGACTGAATGCCCCCCCCCCCCTTCCTAAGCGAGTGTTCTCACCTGCACCTGCTGTCCTATTCCTAGGTAAATATGTTCTGTGTTCCTTTAGGTGCTGGCTCGCATTAGTGCACCGCGAGGTGTGTGCGCCCTAATATTGCACTCACGCAATTCTTCCAAGTTGCTGCGAAACTACTAGCGAGCTGACACTTGCCGCAGATAACGTGTTCATGGCGTGCCTATTTTGATGATCGGCCCTGCGAGCCGCCCGACACGGAGACGGCGAAGCGCGAAATGTGTGACAGCCAGGCGGCGACTGTCTGCACGCTATCTGTCTGCACGTGTATACCAGAGCCGCTCTACCGGAGACAGTAATTGGAAGACGTCGGGCTCAATGTCAGCGCAGTTCGCCGATTCGACAAGCTCGGGTTTGGGCGTTCGACTCGGTGATGACTGCTGTTTCCATATTTGATCTTAAGACGATGAGAGAGAGAGAGAGAGAGAGTGACCGAGTAAATTCCATCGAACGCACCAAGAACCCGGGCGAGAAAACACTTTCTTCTTCAGAGCCGAGTTTGAGGCTTTGAGGCCAGCTTCTCAGAGGTTGAGCTGATCAACTGTATAAAAAAAAACATATTTGTAGCAGTGACGCGAAACGTCTCTCATTTGACGGGATATCGGCTATGGCGCCCCCACGTTCGACACGTAGGGTCCAGAAATAGCATCAAGAGACTCGGGTAGCAAGATAGAGGGATGCCTATAGTCTGTGCACACCATCTTTGGCCACGGTGGGATCACTACGAATAGGGGGCGAGCACGATTGCAATATTAAACCACATGACCCCACCACTAGCTGTATCATAAGTTACGTATGTAAGCTATATAATGCGAGAATAAGTGTAACTTGTGTATTCGGCTATGTCATTTCTGTAACCAAAGGCCCATATGCCCTCAGAAGCACGCACAAGACGTTTCACGTACCCCGCTGCGATGGTTTTCCCGATAAAGCCTCCCCGTTTTTTGTTGTTGTAGATTTTTCTTTTTGCGGCACTGCGCACGCGCGGTATTCTTGTCGCTGCGTAATTGCCGCGTGAAGGCTTCACAATTATTACCATACTTTATTCCGCCAATAAACGTTACACAAGAACATTCCAGCACCTGCCGAGTTGAACGCAGCATCACCAGATGCCAAGTGACCACTGCTGTTCCCGTTTACGTCCCAGTATTTCACTAAACCATTAATGCTCGTATGTATACATACCAGCTATAGAGCTAAATCCTTAAGTACTTGAACATGGAACTAACATAAATTTCGCCGTCTCGTTGCATCTGTCTTAGGTCTGAGCTACTCTTGCGAGGATTTGCGGGACCACGGGGCTTTTATTTGGTGTCGTGTTCTTGAACACTCATGACAGTGAGCATTTTTCACGCGATCTTATACACGTTAGTGCGTGCAAGAGATAATACGCAAAGCTGCCACTACCGATCATACGTAGCCTGTGAGCGCAGGCGGGCCTCCCCGTTTAACTCGGTCCTCACTGAGCGAGGTCGACTGATATCATTTAACCGAATTTTATTTAATTGTGAGGAATATTAGACGACAAACTCAGCAGAATGTGTATATTCATCATTCCGTCAAACCCTCTCTTTCTCTTACTGAAGTCTCCTGACATGCTCCCTGTATTTCCATTTCCTCCCATCCCTTTGCTGCATAATGTTCGGATCCTAGCCTTTGCTAGGCAGTTATGGTGCAGCCAGCAGAACCACATCTTTCTCTCATTTACTTTTCCCGTGTTTACAAGTAGCAAAAACAACAAAAATCTGCCTAATCTTTCCTAAAAGCTTCGCCGCATAACGAGTTTTGCAGTAGCGAAGCATCCTTTAAAGGCAAAAAGGAAAAGGCAAGCAAGCAGTGCTCCCAACCAGAGGGATTTTCTCCTATTCGGCCCTGTTTGGAGAAAAATTACCCTGTGTTTCCCTTTCTTCCCACCCCTTTGTTGCCTAATGTTCAGATCCTAGTCTTTGCTAGGCAGTTATGATGTAGCCAGCAGAACTACATATTTCTCTCATTTACTATTTTCCTTGTTTACAAGCAGCAAAAACAACAAAAATCCGCCTAATAGAGAGAGAAAGAGAGAAAGAGAGAATGGAGGAAGAATAGGCAGGGAGGTTAACCAGACTGCGTCCAATTATGCAGTAGCGAAGCATCCTTTAAAGGCAAAAAGGAAAAGGCAAGCAAGCAGTGCTCCCAACCAGAGGGATTTTCTCCTATTCGGCCCTGTTTGAAGAAAAATTACCCTGTGTTTCCCTTTCTTCCCACCCCTTTGTTGCCTAATGTTCAGATCCTAGTCTTTGCTAGGCAGTTATGATGTAGCCAGCAGAACTACATATTTCTCTCATTTACTATTTTCCGTGTTTACAAGCAGCAAAAACAACAAAAATCCGCCTAATAGAGAGAGAAAGAGAGAATGGAGGAAGAATAGGCAGGGAGGTTAACCAGACTGCGTCCAATTATGCAGTAGCGAAGCATCCTTTAAAGGCAAAAAGGAAAAGGCAAGCAAGCAGTGCTCCCAACCAGAGGGATTTTCTCCTATTCGGCCCTGTTTGGAGAAAAATTACCCTGTGTTTCCCTTTCTTCCCACCCCTTTGTTGCCTAATGTTCAGATCCTAGTCTTTGCTAGGCAGTTATGATGTAGCCAGCAGAACTACATATTTCTCTCATTTACTATTTTCCGTGTTTACAAGCAGCAAAAACAACAAAAATCCGCCTAATAGAGAGAGAAAGAGAGAAAGAGAGAATGGAGGAAGAATAGGCAGGGAGGTTAGCCAGACTGCGTCCAATTATGCAGTAGCGAAGCATCTTTTAAAGGCAAAAAGAAAAGGCAAGCAAGCAGTGCTCCCAACCACATAGGTTTTCTTCTATTTGGCACTGCTTGGGGAACAATTAAAGTTCATTCAGTCTGGGAAAGCCTTTTTTGTGTTTTACACCACGATTCTCAGCCTCAGCCATAGTTACCAAACAATTGTTCCACTTCGCGATGTTTAGTCATCGATATGGATATTAACGCAAAAGCGTTAAGGGCCCGGTGTCGCAAAAAATCTTATGTCGGCGTCGGACGTCGCTTGGCGAAAAACTATGCCGAACCACAACCACGCAGGCCCTTCGCGTGGCGCAGATGCATTACTGAGCTGACAGAAATCCTCAAAGTAAAATACGTCAGAAAAATCGTAAAGTACGACCTAAACACAGCCTACAGACATGATAGCATCGGAGCTTGAATTTGAATATACCAGAAAACATAATTCTGTTACGCAGAAACTCAAACACAAACCACTTTTCCGAGCGACGCGGCCCGCTCGGTTCCTTGCAGCAACACCATCGCACTCGCCTCCGCACAATCGCCAGAATTCTGCGGTTGCCGGGAAGCGTGACAAGCAGTCAGGGATCTTTGAAGTCTATCGCGTTCCACTCTTCGTCCTCCGATTTTTTCTTACCAGCCGTATCGCGTTCGCAAAATCATATCCGGAAAGCTTGAAAACTGGTTTAATTGGGCGAACGTAACTCCTCCTAGATTTGTCTAGAGCTTTTCTTACAGTGTCACGTACCTTCAGTAGTAACGTGGACATCCTGCATAGCATGTAGATGTCCATGTGGAACACGCTTATGCATTTTATAATTCCGCTTCCATTTTTGCTCGATGTCTAGGACGAAAAGTTGATTGGCGGTTTCACAAGAAATTTTTCTCGAGCCACCCCATTTCACCTTAAAAGCAATGATTGCATAATCTAAATGTTTAAACATGCCTAGAGAAAAAATTATACCATAAGCTTTTGTCCTAATGCATTCAAATTAACGCAACTACAAGTTATATAAAGCGTAACGAAATATTAATTAGTAACCATACCGCACAAAAACCTAAAGAAATCGTTTCATTCGAGCGGGAGGAAGCTTAGCTCCAAAGGTAGGGAGCACTGACGTTACACCAAACGGGTGAGTAACGGTTAGCAGATCTCGATCGTTGCGAAAAAATAAATTTCCTTCGACGTAGGCGATAACGAGTTTGACTCTTTCTGTGCCCTAAGCTGAATAAGACGGGAAAATCGACTTATCGCTTAACTAACCCTCCTTGAAGGCTTCGCCGCATAGCGACGTTTATTGTAGTGAAGCATCCTTTAAAGAAAAATTGGATTTGTAGAGCAGACGGAATGTACGGTGAGCTCAGAATAATTAACACTCCCCACGAAGTAAAGCACAAAACTTTAGTCTAAACCACACAGAGCTTAGAAGAAAATGTTGTGTCTGTGCACCAAGTCACATAAGACGGGAGAAGCCAGAAGTTCGTAGCTGTCGCAACAAAGCCTTATCGTAGCAGTGAGAATGCCTCTACCCGTCCTTTCAGTCTGGTCGCAGGTGCGGAGGCAAGGCAACGTGAATCTCCCTGCAGCACAGTGCCGTGGGCGAGTGCACGAATGATCGTAGCAAGGCCCATGGCGCAACACACCGCACACCCGAAGTCTCTGCGTAATGACCAAAATGTTTTGCACCGCATCTGCGGCGGATTAGCCTAGCCATCTGCTAGCCATCTAGCCGTCTGCTGTGACTGTTTCCAGGGGTGAAAACCCCACGGGAAACCGGACTACAGACCGGACTACAAGCGCTGGACCACGGACAATAGTTTTCACGAGTCGCTGATGCAGTTTCTACACAAAGAAAGCTTGCACAAACTCAAGTACACTGTCGTCTGGCAACTCGTGCGGAAAAGAATATTCTGTTCACTGCAGCCATTGCACATGCTGGCATTACCTTGCGAGCGATTGAGGAATCGCGCACAACTTCCGAGCCTGCACAGCAGTACTAATACCGACAGTTTAGACAATAACGTCAAAACGCGTTCGCCCGTCGCTATAATGTCGCGGTGAATTACGATATTTTCTTTAAAAAATCATGTTTCTACGTCACATAGCTGCACTGGGGGACAGAGTCCGAATTGATTCTTGAACATCTGTTCGGTCCCTATACGTGCGCCTAAAGCTAAACACAAAGGCGTTTTTACATTCCTTGCCAGCCACACCCCATCCCTATTGGAACGCGGCCGCCATGGCCGAGAATTGAAACTTCCGAGTACGTGTGCCGTAGAGTGACGTAACCACCGAGTCACGGCGGCAATTAATATTGCTACTCTGTCTCGAAGTCCAATAATTCTGAGGCTCCTAAAAGGGTTCACTTAAGTGACTATTATTTATTTCTACATTTTTATCATTTTCTTGTTTTCCGCTGTTTGTTTATTCCTTCTTTTTACTTATTTTCTTGTGCGCTTCATGTCATTTGAAACAGGCCATCTGAAGTAACAAGACCTGCATATGACAGCGCCTGACCACCCTCAGCTTTCATTAAATTATTTTTTTCTTTCCGCCGTTCAGGTAGTCAACAAGTTCCAAACCCCAAACCGCGATATTATTCTCATGCAAACGTGACAGCCAAACGTGATCTTAGGGTATGGGGAAAAAAATTTCGCCTCTCCTTTTTCTTTTTCCGCAGCAGGCAACGTACGACTGAATGACAGCTTATTTCTACAAGATAAAAAGAAAACGTGACGCGGCAGACACTAATTCTAAAAGCGTAAGCATGCAGCCCCATCCCGCCATCAGATCACCGCTTCTCGACGCACACGTCGTAGCGACAGTTGACTGGCACGAAATCGAGCAGCGTCAGGACTGCATATACGACGCCCAGTCGCCGAGTTTTCGACGGATAAGGCAGGTTGGTCGTCCGAAATGCATGATCCGTCGCTCTAACAGGCATGAGGGCAAAACACTGTTGACAATAAACGTGTTGCCGTGGTTTTCCTTTTTTTTTCTTTCTTCCCCGACTACGTGAGTTGAATTTCGTACAGTTTCCTGGAATCCTTCCAGCACCGATAAAGATAACTCAATATGACTGACATAATGTGACGGAGGGAACTAATGCGCAAGAAAGTTCTGGAAGGCTGACGTTTGCTGTGCTGCGAGCAAATATCGGCAGAAATGCGCCTCCCAGAGAAATTGCACTCGGTAGGCGGATAGCGGCGGCAACCGAGCCCGCCTCTCCACGTATGCCAGTCAGTTAATTGGAAAATAGCAAGGCATCTTGCGTATTGGTCACGCGCTGACCGTTGAATTTATTGGGATGCAAAGGGTGTCATGCCATCAACGTACAAGTGCGTCTTTGCTTCGCCACATCAGCAGCAGAAATAATGCCAGAAAAAAAAGCCACCAAAAATAGCGCGTTTCGTTGATGCGAAAGCATCAAATGGCCCATTGAGCAAGAAATATGGCGTCTGTAGCAGCGAAAAGGCACCTAAATTCCCATTGGCTGCACCACCACGTCACGTGCGCGCCTCGACGGAGCAGAACAGGCGAAAGGGAACACCTGCTGCCTCGCTAGCGCGCCAGCTGTTCCGTGAGGAGAGAGGACATTGCCGCGACACCACGTCACACTCGCTCTCGGAAGCCTGTGTCATCCGCGCGTTCCTTGTCCGCACAAGCATTTGCTTGCGTTCTAACTTCGCCTCGGTAATCAATATATATTAAGGAATTAATGTAAAAAAACTCAGTACCCTTCTACTCTATTAAGAAGAATAACCAGCGTAGCTGTGTATGTGGGCCCCTTAATGGCAAACTGCATCTCCATCGCGGATCGGCCCGGCATTGCACTATCTTAGGGATCGGCCTACGTATGGGGAGTGCTTAACGCCTGCTTCATCTCCGCCGCGGGCCGGCCTGGCATTTGACTATCTTCGGGATTAATTTTTTTTTTTTGGGGGGGGGACATGCGGACACGATAGTGGGCAAAGCAGCCCTTAACTGTAAAAAAGAAAAAAATAATAATTTAGAAAGGAGCAACATCGGTGGTAGTCAGCTTCGAACCTACGACCTCAAGGTCAGAGGCCAAGTGTAACACTCGATGGCCTAAACCAGCCCCTCCTAGATAGCAGGCCTATGCACTCTGCTTTATGGCATCATGCTACTTGGACCAGAATTTCCATTGTCAAGCCCGGCGTGACGAAAGCGGTGACGTCAAAATCACCGCGGCTTACTCGAGGCGTCCTCATTAGATTCTATGGCAGTCAAGCAAGGTAGCATGACGACATGGATCGAAATGCACCGGCCTTGTACTATATAGGAGTTGACCAGGCATATCGATGCGCTCGCTTGGCCACGAGATCACTTGTGGCCAAGCGAGCTGAGCTGAGCTGTCCATCGAGTTCATAACTCGATGGACCGCTCAACGGAGTTCAATTTGACATTTATTTATTTATTCATATATTTTCCCGCTTTGCCCGAAGCTGCTACACCATGGGGGTTGCAATCTTGAAAAAAACACAAGTTCACTCACAGTGCACACTTTCTCAGACGTCAGTCGTTTCCGTGAGCGATAGCTTTATAAAAAATTTTAAAAATTTGTATACAGGTTCGGTCCTGGCCTGGTATTCCGTAATTTTGTACTTGTGGACAATCCGTCAAGAGATATAATTTGGCTGTTTTATGTAACTTTCGCTATCACTTGCCGTTTCGTTATTAAATATTTGATATAAAAGTTTTAACCACAATTTCTTTTTTTTTTGGCGTGATGAAAGTGACTTCCAATTCAGCTCTTTTTTCATTTCAGTGCAACTGTAGTTCCTACCGTACCTACCCAAGATGAACCTGGCTGTTCTGTTCTGAATTTTTTCTAGTTTACTGATCAGACATGTTTAAGATGGGTACCATAGAGTACAGGCACATTCCAAGATAGGTTTTATACGTGTTAGGTACGTCGTGCTTCTGGAATTTACACATTTTAAATTTCTGTGAGTATAATTTAATGCTACTGCGGCTTGGCAACCACATAGTCCACATGCGCATTCCAAGAACAGTCGCCCGACAGCAGCACACCCAAATATTTAGTCATTGATTTCTTATCTAAAATATTATTCATTACGTGGTAACTTGCATCAATTATTTTTTTCTTCTTAATAAAACACATGGACGCACTTATTCTTGTTCAGATTCAGTTTCCACGTGGAACACCACTCACAATACATTAAATATCGGTCTGTAGTTCTAATGTGTCATGTTCATTCTTAATTTTTCTATATATGATACAGTCATCTGTGAAGGGGCGTATATTAGAGCTGATGCCTAAATGAATGTCATTACATATAAGAAATAAGAGGCCTCAGTGCAGACCCCTGCGGGACGCCTGACGTGACCTCTAGGTAATCTGACTCGATACCGTTCAAGAGAACAGACTGACAAAGCTGCGACAAGTAGTTCTGAATCCATTTAAAAACACTTGAATCTATATTAATGAGTCGCAATTTTTTAAGAAGCACAGAATGGGAAAGAGTGCCAAATGCTTTGCTGAAGTCTAAAAAAATGCAGTCGATTTGCCCTCCCAAATCAATTGCTGACGCTAGGTCGTTGTAGAACTCAAGAAGCTGTGTCGTACATGAAAACCCCTTGCGAAACTCGTGCCGGCGGTTCGTTAGCAACACGTTGGCCATTAGGTGTTTCATTATAGCCTCGTAGATTATGTGCTCTATAATCTTGCAGGAAATTGATGTAAGTGAACTAGGTCTATAATTAGTAACGTCCTTTCTTGAACCTCCTTCATGAATTGGGACTACATTTGCTACTTCTTGTCCTGTGGCAACTGACCACTAGATGATTTTTCATATATTAAAGGTAAAGTGAAATTGGGCAAGCACGCCGTTGTGAACTTCTTGGAGAAATACGATCGGGTCCATTAGGCCTATTTTCATCAAGATTCCTAAGTAGAGCTTCAATGCGGCTAATGCTAAGTTCGATTGGTTGCGTAACAGGAGTGCTGCTATTAGACAATTGTGGGCTGCATGCAGAATAAAGAAAAACTGGTTGAAAGTAACTCTTTAAGCGCATCACTTTTCTACATCGTCAGAAATGGTGCGTTCATATCTAATAATTTCATTTATCCCAACAGGATCAGATCCACCTCCCTTCAATTACTGGCAGAAAGGTTTAGGGTTTATTCTCATTTTGTCATTTAGTCATTTGAAATACAGTTTTTTCGCATTTTTCAGCAGTTTCTTGTACTCGCGTGTTAATTCCTAGAGATTCTTAAAATGAACTTGTCCTTTCGTTTTTCTGTAACTTTCAAAGATGCGCCTTCTTTTTTTCATTAGCCTCAAGATAGGTGATCCATGTTTTAAGTTTTTTATGCCTAGCAGAATCAATACTTGGTACGAACTCTCCTGCAAATTCAAGTCCCCTATTTCTAAATGTGCTCCACAAGTAATCTACATCGTGTTCCTCTACTAAGCATTCAAAAACAGACAAATAGTCAAATAGAGTTTATAGGAAATTGATGAATGGTCACATTTATAAAAGAATACCCTTCTACTGGTGCGTTTTTTCTTTGTGCGCCGAGTTTTCGTTTTAATACCGACGACGACAACCTGGTGATTACTAATTCCTGGAATGATATCTACATGATTAATTAAATTAGGCGAGTTACAAAACAGAAGATCTATGGTATGACTGTCTAGTGGTTTCCAGAACATACTGTATCAAGCCAGAACTGTCAACCACGTTTTTCATTTCTGAATTAATATGGCTTGCATTTAAGACCTCAGATGTACCATTTTCCCATTTTAAGTCTGGTAAATTAAAATCACCCATTAGTAAAATGGTTCGATCAGACCATTTTACCAAAACACGGAAATCTGTACTGGGTGATCGATAAACCACCCCAGTGATAAAAGAAAAATTGTTAGCCAATGTAATTGTACACCAGAATGACTGACTCGACTGTGTCGTGACCGATATTCAGCATCGCAGACAAAAGAGACGGGTGAACTAACAAGAAAACACCACCACCAATATTTCACCTATCGTTGCGAACCAGTATAGTTGTTGGGAAACATCTTATCGATGGGTGGGTTGAGCCAAAATTCAGTACCAAACACTATATCTGCCTTCAATGACGCAACCAATCCAGTAAACTCATCTGTTCTGTTTATTAAACTTCGGCAATTTATTACTACAATTCAATCACGATGAAGGTGATCACTGCTGTGTCACCCTTTAGACAGGGCAACAGCTTCTTCCTTCTGACCGTCCCACGTAAATGCTCTGCCATTTATGATCAGCTTATCAGCTTTTAGCTCAACCTCATACTCAACTTTCCCGTATTCCCAGTTTTTTGCAATGTTCGAGTTTCAAATGAGAACTCCCATTCCACGCTGTACTGCGAACCCTTAAACTTGCTTGCATTTTTCAGAATGGCCTCCTTTTCTTTATCTGACGAAAAATTTATAACAGGTTTTTTTGTACCGTTCATTCAAACAGCCAACGATATGTGCTTTGTCAATTGATTTCACTCCGATTCCCAAATTGGTTGTGCAGATGCCCTTAGTCAAGGTTTCAGACTGTTTCCACGTTCCAGACCAGTCGTCATCTATCCCATAAAATACAAGGTTTAATCTACGGCTTCTATTCTTGAGGTCTACATTCTTCTTTTGTAGAAATTTTACTTATTAATGCTTTCACCTACACAACTTGTAAGAATTGCTTAGGTGTCCACAGATCTTTGGCAGAAATATTCGGCTTCACTTGCCGAAAGGTGTGAGGGTGCACTATGCTTCCGTACTTTTGATCGTTCAATTTTGCCATGCCATCAGTGTTATCATGCCAGTAGTGGTCCACTTTCTCTGCTATTGCACAGGTCATGTGTGTTATAGTCGCTAGTGCAACTGGCTTGTTTATCAAATTATTAGGTGTTGGTCAATCAAATAAGTCCCATCAAATAAGTCCCGGAAATGGTCATCAGTATAAGTCATGGTATCGGTAATTACAAGTCCCAGTGATTATTAGATCCTAGACAGGCAAAATTAGGTCCTGTGGAGCTGCTTGACTGGACTTGTCCAACTTTCATCTCTACGTGCTCCAATTCAGCTGCAACACTGTCATCAATATTGTGATGCAAGATTGCACAGCACAGGTGTGGGCAATAAGTGAAACATGCTTTATTATCCACAAAAAAAATATATATGTTTCTTCGAACATATATATTCATTAAAAGGGTACAAAGTGCACTGCAGCCAGTGTGAGAACAGAGCACAGTGTCAGCACAGCCACAGTTTCGGATCACAGCCTTCGTAGCCTTGTAATTTGGTACTAAAAGCACCAGCTTGACAAGAATGCCAGCACATGCAATCGAACACTCGCATAGGTATATATGGGCACACCAATAATGACAGCCTCACAGCTGTTGCCAAACAAACAAAAAAGAGCATGGTCACCTAAGGTTATAAGTTCACAAATTGATATTCCTCTCGTTTGTCAATGCAAATAGGTCCCCTATATCTGCTGTTGCTCCTGCTCATTAAGATGTCATGAACGTTCATCACTCACTGCAGCTGTAACGAGCAGCTACCAAGTTTTCATGTACTGGTTGATGCATTATGGATATTGTTCTTATCGTCAGTCAAGCAGAATTCCCAGAAACTTCAATGGAAACCGAAAACAAGAGTACATACGTTCAGGCATACAAAAATGCTGAAAATACACATAACTAACTGAAGTTTCGTTGTGAACACCACAAGCACTGCCTATCATAAACATCACTGCAAAGGGGCATAACAGTTTTCAATGCACACAGGTACTGTAATGAAGGAAAAAGAAGGAAGTTCTAGGGACATGTAAGCTCATACATAATAAGAATTTTTCAAAACAATAACTGGTTATACAAAAGTATGCAACACACAAACATACAAACATCATATTCGAACAAAAGGTAAATATTAGCACCAACCTACAAAAACAGAAGACAATAGCTTGCACACACCAATATCTTGCAGTTTAACAATGACTGAGAGCAGAAGGAACATACACCTGTCAACAAGCTCTCCAACAGATCACTTTAACAAATTTGCAAGTTACCGTCGACACACAGCCACACAACTCGTAGACTAGCTCACTAGCTTATGTATATGGGTATACATATATATATAAAGCAAGAGGACAAGTGTGCAAGTTGCTAGTCTTAGCACAACATAACTTACAAATGCATGTTACACATTGGCTGCTATCCATGGGTTACGTTTGGCGCCAGCTGTATCACAACTTTTTGCAAGTGTTTATCCTCCGTTCTCAACTGAATTGTGACCAAGCCAGTTTGTTAATTTCAGCAAGCCTTGAATAAGAGGCCTGCACTGCTGCCCTCGATAGGACAGACTTATTGCACGAGTACACAGTCCTCCAACAATGTACAATTCTTATTAGGCAACCATTCCAAGCACACTTGGATAGTTTGCACCGCTCAGCAATGGCAAATTAATAATAACCTGCTGACCAAAGCAGGGTACACAAAGTGAACTTGGACACTAAAACAGTGCAATCATTTAAACCAGCAGAGTATTAGTGTGTTAATACTCAACAATGAAAGAGTAGACCCCAGAAGTTCCTAAATGTCAGAGTTGAAACAGCTGCTCTGCAAATTCACTCAGCAACTCTTTGTGGAGTGGAGTGTTATAGTACCACAGTGTACAAACTGATCGTTATGAGAGCAATGAGTGCAGATATACATGAGAATGGATTCCTCAAACACTTGAAAATAAATGGACACTGGGCAGTGAACATTGCTACCAAAAGCTACCAAATCAATGCAAAGGATGCCTCACAGTGCAATTCATATGCCAGCTGAGGTATCTGAAATGCCTGAAGATAGAGTAGGTGAGATACTATTTCAGTAATACACTGCGATATGCCTCAAGGCACACTGCCAAGAATTTAAAAATTAGCAACATCCACATTTAGATAAGTACAGTAAAACCATGCGTATAATTTGAACCCGAACATAACACAAGTGAGGGGGTTGGGGAGCATTTCTGGGGTTACGAAAAGGGAAAGAAGCTCAGCATATGATAAAACAAAACCATTTGGTTTTAATATTGAAACATTTAAGACAAATCCAAGAAACTATGGTGCCAAAATATAGTAATTCTCAAAGCAAATTTTACATGTCAGCATGTTGAAGAAAACCTTGTAATATGCACCGAGGTAACCAACAGACACTAATGAAGACAAGTCTACTAGTCGAAATGCTTGCTCTAGCTTGAGTCATTAATAGTTCAAACAATGTTGATTACTTCAAATCTCTATCGTCCTGTGAACCTCTGTCTTGAGTGTACTACATATTGCATTTTACAGTATTTAGCAAAAATGTGCAAATTAACCTTTTAGCTGAGCAAGATATGTGCTAGTATTTCATTGTCAGATATTTGTAGCTCTACCTGAGCACACTGCAAAACCATTTCTAGATTATTACTTTCACGTCAATGTCACAGAAAGTTGTCTACGAGCATAGCGACTTTTGACACAAAAAATTCCTCTGTATTTGTCACGCCAAGGTGAAGGAGAAAACTGATGCAAAATCCTGCCGTCACCATGGCTTGCTGGTTTTGAGTGTGGCCAACTAATGCTCTCCCTCAAAGGCAGCAAGTGGCTAAGCTAACTGCCTCCCATGTCATGATAATCATAAGCCTTTCCTATTGCTGACAGGTAGGTTCATCTTTATTTTTTTATTTATTTGTTTTAAGGGGGGAGGGCAGCATAGCAGTTGCACTTTTATGCAAGTGCGTAAATCAAATATTCCGGAGTTCACATGAAAAGCAGCTAGTAGCATTATTATTTTCCAAAGCTAAAAAAGGGTATAGGGTGCACTCAGAGAGCACTAAATCTTTCACATTAAGATGCAGCACCCATTTTACCCAGTTAGAAGAAGGCTAATTGAGATATTTTTGATAGTGAGACATCAAATTATGATTTTTGAGCTTCTCAAGTCATTCGGCAACAGGGGAAACCACTTGAACACCTATCCTGCCTATATTGAGGGATATTCAGATACCTCAGGTGAGGCTCCCCACATATTAGAACACTTATGAAATGGAACGTGACGAGTCTTGAGATTGAGTCAGCTGCAAGTAGAGGCAGTACAAATGCTTCAAATTCATACATGTCAAAAGGCAACATGAAACTTGCCCCAAACTTTTGGTGGCAGTCAATTACTGTTCCAGAAATGCCTCTGAAACTCCAGCCAAGCAAAGGCAGCAAGACCTTGGAACTCTGCACAGTAATTATTTCTTGCATAACATGCAAGTAGCATGACACTGGTTGAGTATGATGCAATACACAAAGGTACCTACATATAATTCATTTTGTTAAAACAAAAGTCTGAAAAACAGCTACACAAAAAATTATGTGTGGTTCCTTCCACTTTCACATAAATACTTTGATTTTAAATCAATCAATCAAGCTATACATGAAACAGATTAATGATCTCTCTATACACATAACCTCTTAGCATTACAAATCAACCATAACTAGCATTTCTCTTTGAGCAAAGGAGGAACCCTCGTCACACAAAACCAGTCAACATTGTTCAGAGAGCACTGCTGACTGGAAAATCAGGTTATGCCACAAACTCGAGCTTTCTAATGAAAATGAGCACTTTGTGCCTGAAACAATGACAAACATGCAATGGTGCCATTCTACCATATTTGTGCAAATACAGCACCACTAGGGCAGAGCTTTCAACATCTGACAACAGTGTCATATATGCGATATGCTACAGTCATGCCATACCTGTGCACAAACATCCACGAATGCTCAGGGCCCCAGACACAGGTACAGGCTTTACTAATGGATTGCCCATTGCAATATGTTAAATGTTTAACAGGACCACACTACACTGGCCTGGGTGTCCACATGTGCATGCACATGCACATGCCTATGGGTGCAACCGCACAGGCTGATTGGGCTGCCACTCATTTTCTTTATTTGTTGCACACTCTCTTCTTCACAGACCTGTGCTTCATGCACATTTGTATAGGAGAGCATGCATTGAAATCATTGCAGCCGCTATTTTGTTGTACAGGTAGCACAATGAAAAGCTGTGCATTATCCCTATCTGTTTATTTCCAGCAGCTCTGTGTAAGCTGTAAAGACAACATGGTGTCCATGACATCACACAAACACTCCCTGTTCTCACTCTCCCATACCTTACCATCCTTCAAGGCGAGTAGAAATTAGCTTTCTGTGAAGCACAATCGGCCAGTGGTTTTAAGCTAATCACACCTCTAAATGCGGAAATGAAAAAAAGAGAGAGAGAGAGGACCAGCGATATTCATGCATATGAATTACAGTATTTGCAGTGCCAGCATCGACGAAAAACATCAAACACTGATCAAATGCATTTCTCAATCCCAGAACTGAAGCAGTGGAAGAGGCGGACCGACAACCACTCTTTCACCTAGCAAAGCTGCCAACATGAGAGAACTGCACTGCCTGTTTATATTTGTTCGTAGCATAACACATTGAATTGCCGCACAACACAGGTAAACAGGATACCATACTTTTTTTTTTCTTATTAAGCACTTTGCAGTAGGTTTTTATTTATTTAATATTTTTTTTGCCATTAAAAGCAGAATGTTTTGCAATAACTTTAAGCTCGAGGAGTTCTAGGTCTGCCCACTTTTAATGGGCACACTAACAAAAGTATAAAATTAAAACTTTGTTCCCAAAGGAAAGAAAAGGAGATCTTTACAGTTAGCTTTGCACACTCTATGCAGCATTTTGGGGGCAAAAGAACCTTTGTGAAGTGTCACAAGTACAGCTTTGCAGCGCAGGATGCTGTGGCTAATATAATGCAAGGAGGACAGCAGAGGTACGACTACTTCACCCTTCATTTTATGTGTGTTGCATGAGCATTGTAGCACCGAAGGTATTATGAGTATGAAAACAAAACAGTTAACGAAACAGTTAATTTATAAATTAGACGATACTTCATAACAAACAATCAGTAAAGAGGATTTCAGCCTACCTTTTAAACAGAGAACAATTCATTGTTTGTAACAATTATTGTTCTGGCAGGCTTGCGGTTCACTCTGGTGTCCCTCAGGGCTCTGTCCTTGGGCCTCTGTTGTACTTTATATTAATGATACTGTCTCTAACATTCCTGCGAAAATTAGACTTTATGCTGATGATTGTGTCATTTATACAGAAGTAACAGTGCCTCAGATCAACTACTACCAAATAGCATGTTACAAAAAGTTTCTGCATGGTGTGAATCATGGCAAATGTCCATTAACGTTGAAAAAACTGTATTAATGGGGATCACTCACAGAAAAAATCTCTTACCGTTTTATTACAGTATTAATGGTGTGACACTTACAGAAGTAATAGCATATAAATATATAGGCCTCTGGCTCACTATCAATCTTAGCTGGAATAGACATTGATTTCATAACGTTAAGCTTTTCATAAATTGTTTTTCATTCACGGGCATTGTGGTTGTCCACTCCATCTGTCCATCTTCTTGCTTACAAATGTATTGTTTTGCCGACCTTAGATTATGCAGCTATCATTTCAGACCCATTCACTAAAACTAACATAAACAAAGTAGAGAGGGTTCAAAGGCAGGCTGCTGGATACATATATAACAATTACCAACATACATCGCTAACACATCTTTTAATCAAAGCTGGCCTGCTGACGCTAGCCAAGTGAAATCGTTCTGCACAACTTAAATTCATGTACCGATTAATTAAAAGACACTACAGGACTGAACTCACGCACTTACGTTATTTTTCGTCTCAACTCGTTCGTTTCGACTCGACCACGACATCAGCTAACTTTAACACCTTTTCGCGTCCATAATGACTGCTTTAAGTACTCATTCGTTCCACGTACTATAACTGATTGGAATAACCTCACCGACAATGAAGTGTTGCAACCGTCACTGATGTTGTTTGCACAACATATTACCTAGTGTGTGTTACTGCAGTTTGTTTTATTGTATATTTTACTTCTACTGTTTGACATCTTGTTCAAATGTTGTATTCCTAATGCTGGCTGTAGAGCTTCAACCTGCACCCTTATTTCTTTTTGTGTACATTATGCCTGTCTTGTGAAACTGCTTAGTTCTTTTCCCCACCATGCGATAATCCCGATATTGGGATTGCAGTATCAATAAATAAATAACAAATTTTCTGCATAGCATCACAAGCAACACTGGTCACGGACGGGAATAAAAAGTGCAAGCATCAGCATTGTTGGTTTTTACAAGGAGCAGTTACTCAAAGTCACTATTTTCACTCTCATGGTCAGAAATATCAGGTCCATGTGAGGCAATGTTAATTTTTGTAAGGGCTGCTTTAAGAACTGCATTGAAGTCCTTGGACTGAACGCCAGTGGCTGAAAACAAGCAGAAAAATATGAATGAATGACAGCTGAAGTGTACTTCAATGACAGCTATAAGTGAAACTGGGGTGAAAATCCTTACCCGAGTTTTTATTTTTGTTGGTGTCAGGTGAAACATCTGCTTTCCTGAGCTTGGTGCGAGCAGCAAGAATTTCTGATAGGTTGATGGTTTTGTTGGGTTCACCTTGGTTGGGCTTTGGTAGATCTTGCTTCGGTCCAGGCTTTTTGAGTGCTGTCAGTGGGATGATGTTTGGGACAGCCGGCTGCAGTAAAAATTCAAACCATGTCAACCTCTAAATATAAAATGGCCTGCAAACTGTAGGCAGCATACTAGCCACGTAGCCGACTGCAACATGAAGTCAGCTATTGTCCAATAGCAGCAGTCTAAGGAAGTGACAAAATAGTGCGTCCGATGACGAAATAGTGCATCTAGAAGAGAGCGAGGACAGGGCCTTCTGTTGCAAAGAGACCGTTTACCTCTTTCCGTACCATGCCCATTGGGCATCAATAGCCCGCTAACTATGGTTTGAAACGCCAGTTTCGCGACTTCCCGCACCACTCATGGATACACTGTGGTATCAGACATGAAGGAGGAGAACTATTCTTCTATGTTCTAAGCAGTGCACTTCTTTCCCGCAGGTGGTGATTTTTGAACACACTCTGAAGTTTTTGCGCTTGTCAAAGTAAAAAGCAAAAATGGCCGCCTACTATCGATGATTTGAAACGCCACTTTCGAGACCTTCTGTGCCACTCACGGTCACACTGTGTCAGAGCACTTGAAGGAATGAATTATTTAATGTGTGGTGTTTAGTGGCGCAAGAGCCAGGTATGGCCAAAGAGCACGAAGCCAGTGTTGGGGGACATGAACGAGAACTATATTTTTGTTTTCCAAGCAGTTTTCTTTTTCCTCATCAGGTGTTAATTTTTGAACGCACTCCAAAGTGTGGCGATCGTCACAGCAGAAAGCAAAAATGGCCACCTCTGGAAGCAGCGCGCGGGCTTCAAAAAATCGCAGATCTGGCCATTTCGCTGCATTTGCGTCTGATTGTATCATGGATCGAGCAGCAGTGAGTCTAAAGATGCAACCTTTTCGTTGAACTTCGACTCTGAAAATGACAACGATGCAAGCCAGCCCGGAACATCAGCGACGACAGCCCGCACACCAAACTATAGTGCTTGCACTTAACATTTTTATGTTGGAATACCTGTTTAGTGAACATTTTTTATTTTTTCAGATATAGCGCCTATCTGGCAGCATTACATTTTGCATATCTCAAAATTTTTGTTACATATTTTTCTTAGTAGACACAATCATGTATTTGCAAACTTTGTTCAACTTTATCCCGCAATCTTGATTTTAGCAATGTATATCTTTTTTATGACATATATCTCGTTAATAGAACATTCTTGCTTGAAAGTGCATTCATTCTGCCTTTTGTTTACATATTACATAAAATATTGAGTGCAGTAGTTTCTTCAGAAAAAAGAATCTGGTGTAACCTACTAAAAATACCTATTTTCCTCATGGTATGGAAATAGGTAAGAGAAAGGTGACTTCGCGATCCACTTGCAAGCTCCACATACTGCGTACAAGAGCAAAAATTGGCTTAGATGTTCACAGCAGCATATGCTCACCGTGAACTATTTCACCAAACCAGAAGGGTGGTTTGGGGCCCTTCAAAACATTAAAAATTGTGAGGATCCCATGCGTTGTAGGAATTAAAGTTATTTATGCAAAGTATTTTACAGGTAGCTGGCTATCTAGCCTCATTTGGATTTCTACAAGGTATTACCAAAGTGTGATGCACTGTTACCAGATAGCACACCATGTCCATGTAAAGCAAGGAACTGTGTATGTGACATAAGTGTGCATCTGTGACAGCAATGACAAGACAATGACACAACAACAACGGCACAACAAAAACGGCGATCACAATAGCTTGACGATGACACAATCAATCGCAGTGGCATGAAAATGATGACAACAGGATAGATGGCCACGATGACAGTGGCATGGCAACAACTACAACAAGACCACAGCACAGTGAAGACAATGTGATGGCAGCCAACTTCAATGGCAATGCATTGGAAATCGAGTTGAGGCAAACAAAGCGCAGAATTTGAAGTAAAGAATGCTTCACTGCACAGATGCTGTAGCATATACATGACAGCAAGTAGAGGACGGTGTTTACTGGGGTTGATCTCGAAGATAGTGCATTGGGTATACTGGCCAATCCCCAAAAGCAGTGCAATGACAGATAGGCTACCTATCGGGAAGTATAAAACTGAGGCAAAGAATGCTTCACATAAAAAGCTACCTAAAATATATTGTTTTTGAGGTATGTCTGAATTTCAATATTTGATTGTTACATATGTTACAATATGTGCCTGCACCCAAAATTTGGAGAGAGAAAATTTTGGGAAAAAAGTTTTAGTAAGCGTCAAGTGCATGACCACATCCTCCTTAACATCCTCAAGCTGATACTAGATCATATTACAGTTACTGTTTTAATAACAATGGCATCATCAATCATCACCGTATCCTGCTGGATTGATCCAGCACGCTTTAACAGTATCGGCCGCACTGCGGCGCAGTGTTTAGCTGCATCATGCTTTCAGGCACTTTCCACTGGTGACAAAGGGGGAACACCTGACTACGTAAACAGTCAAAGACCAATTTTGCAGACATGTCTGATAATTTGGACACCTTCTTGTTACTGCCCCGTACCCCATAGAGCCATTGTATAGGGATGTCTGAAATTTTAGACCCTGAAATCCTTCGTCATCTGATTACTCAGACTTTTGTCGCGACCGCAAGTCCGAAATGGCATTAACTGAAGCCGTCATCACCAAGCCTCGAAACAGCGCTCTCACACGCCAATACGTTGGCAGCCATAGTAGTAGTTTTGTGCTTTCATTAGGCCTAGCTGTTTCGACGTTTGCTATCAAGCTTTTTGCTGTTCAGATATCGTGTTTTCCATTTAGAGGATCCACCGCAGTCGGCAGTGGCGCCAACTCCACTTTCGTCATCCTCGACAATGGCGCTGAAGTGCGGAAACCACAGCAAGAGTCTGAAGCATTGCATAATGCTGGTTCCTGAAAGTCAACTGTTCCCTAATACATCGGTGCTACATAGCCAAGCATACCACAAGTGCGAAGGCGCTACTGTCACGGGACATAGTGTGCACCCGCCGTCTCCTGTCACAGTATGAGCACCAAGATGCCCGCCAAAATCATATAATGCTGGTTACCAAAAATAAACTTAGCCGCAATACAGCTGTGTTACGCGATCAAGCATATGTAATGCGCTGCAGTCAAGCATACCAAGAGTGCCAAGGGACCACTGTCACGGGAAATAAAATAAGTTCTTTAATTATGCACAGACGCACTCGCAGTCTCCTGTCACAGTAAAGCCCTGAGATGACTAATAACTGTACACACTGTACTGGAAGGCCTTTAAAGCTATTCAGGATGTAGCTGGGGCGATTTGAGCCCTTAAGGGCAGTTAAAGGCACGCATTCATTTTTTTTCGAGTGCCCGATTCTCGTTGCACGTTTTCACGGCCCCTCGGTGGTCTAAAAAAATCAGACGTTGACTGTACTGCAGCATTCAAGCTCCAGGTGATTGCATGCACAGAACATCCAAATGTGCAGCAGTATTTTGGCCCCGTTCTTGTGAGTGGATGGCTGCTGGCAATTGCGAGACTGCCACTATGCACATGAAGAGAGTATTGCCGCAAAAGGCGTCCCTACGGAAATTGAATGCATGGTATACGGTTTCATACGTGACAGTTGTCAAGATTGCAATGTGACAGAAATCTCAAACAGTACGGATGACTAGCTTTCAAAGGGCACCTAACCTCACAAACAAGCGCTGTTGGGACTAGTGTTTCATGGCCGATGTGATGTGGAGTTGGTGTCGTGCCACGGAAGTCATCAGGACAAGCTCAGAGACAGAAGAAAAACTTTATACTTATATTTACATGTGTGAAGGAATGCAGTGAACAGACTGTGGCGCTCCTCTGTGTGCCAGCTTAATTAGCCCGGTTGGTCCATCCCCTTTTTCCCTTCCTCCACACGGTGGCCAGGATCGCACCAATCCGGGAACCTTGGTAGGGTCATTATAAGTCACAAATACGCACTTGAACTGAGAGGGTGCCTTTTCCCCTCTCAAAGGTCAAGGTCCAGATGACAGCACAGAAATGTCAAGGTTGAGTGCTGAGAACCAGCGACATCTTTGGCAACCCTTCCAAGAATTTGGCAGTTCTTTGAAATCCCGTTCTGCGACTTGATCCGTGTCAAAGCATGGAGACGGGTGCACAGTGCACTACTGTATCCTCATCCATGTCCTTTTCGGTTGCTGAAGGGGAAAGGGGGGGGGCGTACGGCGCTGGGCGCTGGTGGTCGGAATGTAACTGTCTGCAGGGGCGAGGTCGCAACAGCATTTCAAAGCTGCTGGTTTGGCAGTGAAGCACCCTTGTCCAGAAGGACCGTTTGGCACAACAGCGCAGAAAAACTGACATAGACAACCGGATGAAAGTGCTCATAGTTGGTCACTAGTGGCTACATTATTGTGCACAGCACTCTGAGCATGGTTCAAGCCTACAGTGACTGCACCCTGTAAACAATTTAAAAAAATAAAAAGCACATGCCTTACACCAGTAACTAAAGTAAATAAGTATGATAGGTATATAGGACAAGATCGGTAGAAACTAGAGTCTTCAGGTTAACCAAGGTTTGCTCAATTTTGAGGCGGATGACTTTTTGATATTCTTCACTTAGAACTAGAAAGTTGGAAGCCCTTGTTACACTTGCCAAGTAATTGGGACCATATTAAGCCTTATCTGCTGATAAGTACTTTTGTGCCACTTTCCCACTTCCATTATATATTTCCTCAATAATTGCTGCACAGGCTATGCTCCTTTGACAGCCTACTGTTGTTTGGAATGCAGCACACAGTCATTTCTGCCTCTGCTCCATTGTATTGCAGTTGTCGCAGCCAACAATTTACCCCCAACTTAATGCTATGCAGTATAACTCCACAGATTCTAAGCCAGAACTGCAGCTGCAGTCAAGAGAATCATCGAATCACCATCAGCTGCAGCAGCACCACCTCTTAAGTTCACTGCAGGACAAAGGTCTCTCTCACAAATCTCTGACTACCTGTCTCCCACATCTTTTGAACCTATCTCAAGGCTGCAGCTTTACATTAGTGCAGATGCAAACAAGTGAATGCAAGTTTCCAATTACTGGCTAACACTGCTGTCACTTTTCTCACACCAACTTCTCCACATACACACCATGGAAGACCGACTTACCATCAAGGCTGGCATCGATGGTGGTGGCGGAGGCGGCGGAGGAGGAGGTGGCGGAGGAGGCGGTGGTGGCAGGTGCTGTAGTACAGCAGGAGGCGGAGGTGGTGGAGGCGGGACAGGCAACAACAAGTCCTCTTTCTCCTTGGTACTCTCCGGAGAGATTCCTACTGCTTTCGCTCTGACTGCTGCAGTGCCATTCTGAAGCCTTAAGCTGGGCTTTGGGCTTCTTGGAGATGGTGTCCTTGATAGTTCATCCTCAACGGGCTCCAACATCGTGACATCGCCACTTCTTTTGCCATTATGATATTTCTGTGATGGTGGAAGAGCGTGTGCAGTTACGTGCAATTAATGTCACATATTTCAGTGGCAATTTAGCATTTAATGTGACAGAAATGCATTAGGGCATTACGTCCCACCTATTTGAGGTCCCGTATCTGCAATTTAAGCCACGTTAACCACATACACACTCACCATACGTACATGCTAAGATCTCCCAACCCCCCTCTACCTCTACCACGTGACTGGCTTCCCACACTTCACGCACATATACTTTTTCAAACTTTGACATTCCTAACGCTAATGCATTAAAACAGCTGCTCTAACAATAACCAAAAATAATTTCATCATCACACCATCACTGCTGCTTTTGCCACTTTTCAGACTTGTGCATCGGTAGAAGCATGATGGCAGTCATAGGTAATGTACATCATAGATACTTCAACAGTAACTGTACAAACAGCAACTATTACACCACTGCAGAACTAAAAGGCAATGCTTCAAGTACAGGACAGCAGCTAGCTAGGGCTGGCAGCATATCAGTGAAAAACAGGTGTTATAATCTACTCGCTTCCTATGTTACACCTACAGAACACTATGTTATTTTTTGCTATGCTGTATGAAAACAATGTGACAGTAAAAGGGCATATAGTTTTAATATAGGTATCCTTTATTAATCACACAGAAGAAATTTGTTGAAAAAAAGGACACTATTTTGAAGAGGATACACAAAGCTATTTGATACCCTTCAGAAATCGTAATGCATTTTACAAGTCAAGAAAGTAAAACTTGTGACTGGATGGCATATAAATAAACAAACGAAAGTACACCAATATAGTATGCTTCTGTTAATTCAACTTTCCAGCTGATTCAATCTCAACTGAAGGTCTCAGCCAGCGCCCACACATTGCTGTAAGCCCAAACTTTCATTATTTTGATCCTAAACTTGGGCTTCGCTGAATAATTAGTACTTAACCCATGAGCATGCATGCACTTGACCCTAATAATACCTCTTTCTTTACAACCAAATTAGGCCGAAAATTCAATGCACGGTGTAATCGATTACAAAACCTAAACTACATTTGTGACCACTGTATGCTTCACTGCATAATACGGCTGTATAACAACAGACTACTGTAAAAGTCGTGCAGCGAAGCTGACTTTAGAAAACAGACGACCACTGCACAACAGAAATAAAACTCTCACCCATTTCTGCTATAAAATTGGATGTATGTTGATTTATACTTTGTTTATCAGCTTTAAAAGTGCCTTGAAGCACTCTTTGAACATAGTAAGAAAATGTTGCCGATCTGTAGTAGAGGCTGCTGTGAACATGTGAGGCAAGTATTACCGCGCAGCAGGCAGCAGGGAATTAACCTCAGGTCAAAAACAGCAAAAGAACGCTTGCTCTCGCTTCCGCAATGCCATTAGGCCGTCACCAAAAGCAGCTGGTCTACCAACGCTATTGGCCGATTTCGTGATCGCATTCTCAGTAATACATAACTGCTAACTTTAAATTAAAAATGTACGTCTGCATTCGACAAAAGACAGAAAAATAATTTTGTGTGTAACTGCGTCAGCTGCCCATGGCCTCAGAGATTCCAGTGGCATGCTGCGTAGTGTAGACTACAGTGGCCCTAACGAACCCTTTTGCCACCATGACACTGAACTATTGGCCAGGTCTTTGCCATCTTGGCTTCTTCGCTGAGTAGCTCCCAGAGCCCTAGCGAAGACGTAAAGAGAGAGAAAGCCGGATACTGGTGCAATGACTCCAATTATGGTTGAAGGATGAAGAGCTTTTTTCTGGCACAAGAATCGTGAGACAGCGTCCTTTGATAGTGAGGCCATTCCACGATTAGAAAAGTGTTAAGGGCCCCTTTAATGTCATATCTATGTTACTTTTCTACTTTGGACAAGTAGAAAGCAGGTCCATGCTTGATTCAGGGGCTTGTTAGAATCAGAAAAATAATGCCAAGTGAATCAGCAGTGTGTTTTGGTTTTTTTTTTTTCTGCATCTTGGCTCATTTGACCTGCCGGATAATTCAATCAATTTTGTCAGTCCTGTCAGAGTCGGATTAACGGAAGTCAAAAGTATATATTTGGTTACAGTCATGCTAATAACAACAGGGATAAATTTAGCCTAAATATATGCACATAGAAAGTACAACTTGCAGTACAATACTAGACAACTGAAAATTTCTGTTAGCATCCATCAGAAAAAGGAGTCAATATAAAAGGAGTCAATATAACTCCCATCACAAGACATTACGTTTCACGAAAAGAAGAAAGCTACACATAAATAAGAATGATTAGTTTCTGGACAATAGGGAAAAAAATTGTACATCATTAGGCCACTGAAAATTGTGCACAAAATATTGAGCACACCTTTTGCATACTTCAGACACTGCTCTGCATGGGCAACAATGATGCTTCCTGCAGCAGGAAATCATGCTCACAGAAGAGACATTGCAGGAACAGCCTATTATTTCTAACTGAATCTACATGTGGTTAAGGGAACCAACAGACAGACTTCATTGATGGGTTTCGAACCTTTCTGGTGCAGATTTGTTTAATGAAGTGAAATGACAGAAGTAACACCAAAGTCAGTGAAAAATAAGAAAATTTTTCCCACTGCAGTTTTCAGCAATTAATAGGAGGTTTCTCTCACGAACTGCCAAGAACTTAGTGCGTTGTAAGCAGCTATAAGTTCTTCGGGTTTAGTTCATAATCATAATGGAGTGAAATATGCTCACAGATTATTTGAAGAGCACTATTGCGCTACCCAAGGCAAGTCATATGCATTAGGCAACAGGCTCCAAAGTAGAGCACAGAGGCCTCAGCGTGATGGGTTGTGGACATTTGTGAAATTTTAGGGAAAGTGGTATTTAGTCGACTAATTATGTAATTAGTATTGCTAACACTCGCATTCTTTAGTGTTGGTGTAAGATTTTCTTGATGTCGGACATTCCCTATAAAACATTAGGATTCGTTAGAGCAGAAAGGTTTAACACCCACAAGTGACACACATGCCATGAGAGAGAGGTAATGTAATGGGGGGGCTGCAGATTAACTTAGATCACTTGGGATTAACATGCATGCAGCTGTATCTAAGCAATGGCAACACTCAATTAGTTCCACGTCACTAAGTATTTTTTTTTTTCAAATTGTGCCTTCTATTATTTGGCAGAAAACATTTGAACACTAGCTGAGCAAATTATGGCCAACGTTCCCCTTTTCTACAAGGGCGAATCAGAAAGTCTCTGCCCCTATTCTATTCTTTAGCCAAATTACGGCTGTAAATGTGAAGTCAGAACAAGAAGCCCATGAGGGACTGAATTATCTACAGGACCTCCCACGGGGACAATGTTCAAGCAGCCTGTCCTACCACGACAGCGCTGCTGTCGTGACCCTCACTGTCGCTGTCAGATGCAAGCACGTTCACGACCATCACTTCATCAGTTAGAAGTACTTTGTTTCCAAATCTATAGCAGTGCAATTTCTTTTCACCGGCAACTTTGTGCATTGCCAATGATCAGCAGGCATATCAGTCATCTTCCATTTTGGCAGCAAGTCAAACGAGGCTGAGAAACAATGTGGTCAAGAATGACTTCAATGCAACAAACAAAGACAAGCACGAGTGACCTAGTCCGTCAGCAGAATTGCGCAGAATGAAGGCCGTAGAATAAGGAACCAACTGAGAGGGCCCAGCAAGCAATCTGGGAGCAGCGCCGGCAGCATTGTCAACGCAGTTGGTGCAGTCCATTCGTGTTTCAAAGGGTGATGTAGCACAGAGCTAAGGACACAGCCCATTCATGTTCGGAGGGTCGGAAGGGCGACAGGAGAGATGCAGGCGAGGCTGGCGTACATCTCTCATGGAGAGAAGCGCACAGCAGCAGCTGGGGTGGCGGGCGATCGTGCAGTGGCTCACATTTCACTTTTTATTTTTTTATTTTCAATGATTTCACATTCCATAACCTTTCAGCATGGACATACAGCAGCCAGACTTTATCATTATAACCAATAATGCAGCATGGGGACATTGTGGTAAGCAGGTTATTTCCCCATAGAAAACATACAAAGGTTGACGGTGCAGCAGCTTTTAATTGTTATAACCGATATATTGTTAAAACCGGTATCATTTTAAGTGGTTTCGACTGTAGTACGGGAACTCCCAAGGTGGCATCACCAACCTATCTCTTATTTTTATGCCTTTACTCACTTACTAACTTTCCGCATGCAGTAAGACATACATTTTCAATGTCCCAGAAGTTTAAATCGCAAATTTGGTTTCACTTAATCTTTCTCGTTTTTGTCTTTTAAAGTATATGAGCATTTTTGCATTCTTCCCTTAATAAATTTTGATGGTTACTCGATGCAAGCTTTAGTAATCGTGTTATGCCTGCATATATTATACACTATACAAGAAATTATTCAGAACTACTGAGCATCAAATTCTCAAACCTTATATTCTACCTGTACTTGCAGCTCTGAACACATACATCTACCTCATATCATATGCATACCTTCTTGTATTCCCTGAGCCTTTCCAGCGTCTTCTTCCGCTCACTGTCAATGCGTTCACGATTCATGTCCAATTCCTTGTGTATTTCTTCTCGTTTCTGCAAAATACTTCAAAATGTCAGTCCTTGACAAGCAGCAGAAGACTCCTTACATAGCTAAACTACAATTTCAACACATTTTAAATGAACGCACACACAAAAAATTACATAATAACTACGTAACAAACAGCTGTAGACCGTTTCAAGAAAACGTATAGCTGAAAATAAATGAAGCTACGTCATAATAATGCATGCAAAGTGAACCTTCACTACAACAAAATAAATTCGTTTGCATTAACGCTCTAGTCGAAGTGGCATGCGTAATGTACATGCAGAAAGCAAGAGACACTACGAGCACACTAATCAATGTTCTGCTTTACTGAAACCCCATTGTTCATGAACAATAAACGTTTTTCAAGCTTACCATTTGGACAGCGTGATGCTGTTTAATGCGATTCTTCTTTTCTTCCTTTCTCTTCACCTTCTTTTGGTGTTCAGCGATGCAGGCTTTCTACATTTAAAGGGAAAGACAATGGGAAGAAAGAATGGAAAAATTAGAAGCAAAGTCAATATTTCAAGCTCATGTTAAGCATCAGGCCAGAAGCATAGAACACACCCTACAGCGTGTAGCACTGTGGCCTGCTTATGGGAAAAATTCCTGTTTTATGTGTCTAATGGTGAAAATTTTTCTGGAGAAACAGTTATGTTTGGATTATCATGCTATACATAAAAATAAAGCTACATTGAATTCTTGCATTTTACGTGCCAAAGCCACTATCTGATCATGAGGCATGCCGTAGCAAATGACTTCGGATTAATTTTGATTGCCTGGGTTCTTGTAACATACCAAAATGAAGCTAAATAAATCTGCAATGATGTACATTTAGAAACAGCCTTCATTACTAATGCTTTTATCAAATCTAACATTTTTTGCAAATTTGTTTCAAACCGCACAAAGATATGTCTAGAAACCTAAAGACAGAGAGAGAGAGAGAGACAAGAAAATTTAAAGTCTGGAAAAGTTGTCCTAATCTTTCAGAGCTCTGCAGACATTGAAAGTTCTAGCTCCACTTTTCGAGCTATTAAAGATCGTTTTCGAGCTATTAATTACGACATGCACTGCATGTCAATATTTGTTGAGATGACTGTGGCAATGTTTGTTCTAATAATCTGTTTCTCAGAATTATCATCTCTCGGCAAAAATTTCGTTTGACGTATCTTGAATACTGAACCGTGTTGAAACATCTGGTCAAAAAATTGTTGGCATCACCCCACCATGAAGAAACATGCAAAGCCTTCATAGCTTTTCATTACATTATAAGTGATAGTTTCTTTGGCTCTTGAGACACACACAAGCCCACCCACCCGCTTGTTTCTGAGGATGGCTCGCTTCCTGTAGAGTCTGTTGAGTCGAAGCTTGAGTCGGTCTCGCCTTGACATGGGGCCGCTGCCTTCTATCTCGAGCTCGTCTTCAAACTGGTCTCGCTCCTCCACCGCATCATAAAAGATGCCCTCATCCAGCTCCTCTGCACAGTGTAAGCCCAAAAAGAAAGTATTGTCAAAGATATAAAATGAGACGGTACAGTCAGACAAACAGATACAATAACAGCTTTTATCTCTAGGTCTGTACAAGTTGACATCAATTCTGGAAATTAGACAGAATAATAACTTTGTGCAGTTGAGACACTCCTTCAAAAAGAAATCACTTGGCAGACTACTATGTAATTTACATATGCAGGAGAACTACTGTAGTTCAAAGTTCATAATACCAGGAAAAACATTGAAATTAACACATCTACAGTTCAACCTCAATATAACAAAATCGGTAAAATTGGCAGTTTACTTCATTACATTGAAATTTCGTTATATATAAATTCAAGCATTTATGCAAGCAAATATAGTTGCCGACAGATTTTTCTTACATGAAGTGGGCCGCGAAATTTTCTTAATTATCGGGCAATCAAAAAAAAATTTTCAGTAACAAAAATTTAATTGCGTCGAGTTTGAGCGTTGGCAACCAAAGATATGGTTTCATGCTGAGGTGACAATATCTTCACATTGGTGGTATGAAGTGAAGCCAGCCCCACTCTTATGTCTACTCTGTCCCCACAGCTGATAGTGTCACCCACAGTGGGACGAAGCTATCATGAAAAGCAGCAGCAGCAGCAGGGAGCAAATGGTTCATCTGCCTCTCTCCAATACAACATTACGTGACCTCCAACACTAAACGCGAGGGAAGACAGAGCATGAAGCCATGGCCATCAAAGGTCGCCCAATCTTTGCACACACCACAGATTATCTCAAAGGTATAGAGCGCTGGCTAGAAGCATCAGCTACGGCGACGACCATGAGCAGCCATGACCATAAGCCCCACTCCCATGCACGCGCTTGATTATATTACCGCGTGCTCGCCTCACCTTTCCTTTCCCTTGCTTGTGCAGGAAGACAGCGTGCATCAAGACACCATACCACTTTATACGGAGCAAGACAGCAAGAGGGTTATTCTGCCACTTCGGCGGCCATTCTCTGTTGCACAGCGTGCGATTTGAGAGGTGCGTTTGCAAGCAGCCACTTCTAATTCAACAATTTGACCATCTGCATTTGTGGGAGTTCCCATTTATTGCTTCGGTATTAATTACTTCCTGGCAGCAGTGAAATTTTGTTATGTTTAAATTATGTATAAACACACTTCATTATATTGAGGTTCAAAATACATATTGTTCTATGGTTAGGAAGTTATAAATAATTGAATACTTCCTTATATCGAGCATATTTTTACACTGACATTCATTATATTGAGGTTTAACTGCACTGATTATTGAAAAAGAAATAAAACTAAGGAACCACATAAGACTTGCATACGACTTGCACCGTATATAACCTTTCTTCTACGCGCCTATTGCAAATGCCGAGTTCAGTTTTTCGCTACCCACATGATGACATCCACAGCTGGCTAAACAAGCATGTTTTGGAACAGCCACTTCTGTACTAAGCTGGGCAACGTGTGCTTAACACCCTAACAATGAATGTGTGATGCCCACATCAAGAAAATATTTTCATGGCAAATTCAATATTCTGACAGTCATTTCAGGTGCAGTGAAAGCATGCATAATTTAGCAATCAGGACCTTGTGCCCTCTTTCCTTTCATTCAGGTGATAACCATCAAAGCAACAGCCAGCTGCTCCTTACCAACCGCCTGCTACTTAGGAGCCCCAGAACCAACCACCAGCGAACCTTACATTTTACAATATGCAAGTACCATTGCACAAATAATTCCATTCACACTTAGTTCCTTTACATTCAAAGGCCAACTGTATTGAAATTTCAATTTTGCAAAGTTGGTTATAAATCAGTAGTATGTACTATTAAAACAACCTTGGCAGAGCTGTAGGGCTGGTAATTGTCGAATTTTCTTATTAGCAGCCTTTTTAATTAATTTAATCATGGGGTTTTACATGCCAAAACCACAATCTGATTATGAGGCATGCCGTAGTGGGGTAGTCCGAAAATTTGGACCACCTGGGGTTCTTTAATGTGTACCTAAATCTAAGTACATAAGTGTCTTCACATTTCTCCCCCGTCGAAATGCAGCCACCAAGGCCGAGATTCGGTCCCATGATCTTGTGTTTAGCCACCCAACACCATAGCCACTAAGCAACCACAACAGGTATTAGCAGCCTTCTTTAGAGGGGATACAGCATTGCAATTGTCAATTTAGTCAAAATGTTCTATATTTTGATTATTTTTTCTGCAGTACTTCAACATTCATTCCGTAAGGTCCTTCTTTTTTAATTAACAATACCAAATGGGTCATCTTTCTTATGACATGAAATACTTCTATAACCTGTTTAAAACAAAAAATAACTCTAGAGACATCGTAGGGCAAAGAATTCATAGGATCCAGCAGCCATCTCATCTACACTTTTTCATCTTCGGACTTGCTGTCATCTATAGGGTTGTCACTGTCTTCTCCGCTTGAAGAAACGCGAAGGTGACATCCTCGTTACTCTTGCTATCATAATCCAACAGATAGCAATCTACCACAGTAAAATGCCACACCAGTGATGTCATGTTTGTTTGAAAGCATCGGAAAATCGCATGCAAACAGGGTGACCTGAGCACACAAGGAATGCCTATTGCCATCTAGTGTGAAAAGGTGCATCCAATAAAAGGCATGGAATTCAATATCCCTACTGCCACCTATGTTGTAATTGGAAAAGCACCCTTTTACGGCCTCTATTCATCAAAAGTCATTCAAAAATGTAGAGATACCGATGACAAGGTGATCTCATCAGATGCCAAAAAGTAGCAATTACTGATGACGAGTTGAGATCAAGGTCCAATAAGGGGTTAATTTATCTTGTAGCAAAATATTATGAAGAAACGAGCACTAGAAGATGAGAAATTTTAATTTCTTTTGATGTATTATCGAAACAAGGAAAAAGAACTGGGCTTAAGGATGTGCCATCGCAACACAGTGCAGTTCTCTGTTTACGCAGTGGCGCCATGTTGGTATCGCTGTAAACAGAAGAAATTGGAGCAGCACAAAGGCTGCTGCAAATCTACACTATCTGAAACTAGGCTTCTTATGCAGTCCAAAATATCACTGTAGCTAGCCTTTAAGGCAGAGTACACAGCAAATGTCACAATGCTTTTTGCAATGATAGCCCCCCACAAGAGCAGCAGAAGCCTGGGCACTAAAGCAATTGAAAAAGATGACAAAGAACGATTTTGGCTAATTTTTGGGCCAGGAAAGGAATTGCAAAATATCAAAACAAATAACTCCTTGCGATATAGCTAAACCTTGAAATAATGAACTTCAACATAATGAAATTCTTGGTATAACAAATTGCATCAGACTTCCATTAATGCAACTCAATTTTGCTATCTCTATTAATGATTTGCCTTTTGGCCAGAACTGCAATTTTTTTGTCACTGAAATTAGTTTTTTCCAATTGCCCGAAAATTTAAACATTCTTACAGCCCCTCCCAGAAAAAAAAAATCTATTGGCAACAGCATAAAAGATTGAATTTCAATATAAAGAAATTTCGAAATAGTGAAGTGAGATGACAATTTTACAGACTTCATTATATCAAGGTTTAACTGCATCTTATCAATAATAATGCAGCCTGTTAGAAATAACAGTTGCAGCACCCTTACGAGAAGTGGTGCCTCACCTTGCCAAGCACGGTCGAGGATGTCCTTCTGCCTTCGCAACATGTCCTCTTCCTCCTTGAGCATCTCTAAGCTCACGTCATATATGCCCAACTGAGAGCTGTACACTTCTTCCTCCATTTCCAACAATGTGCACTGACCTCGTAGGGCCTGCTGCTCCAGCTGCAGCACAAAGACAGAACAACATGTCACACTGCACATTCCACGGAGTGAAGGAGCACTGCGCTTCCACTGTACTGCGCTTCTTGAATGCCGCCAACAAGCTATCGCATGCTGTTCACCATTCAATGTCCCAGCTAATATGGCGCAAGCTTAAAAAATAAAGCGATGCCTTCCATGCAACTGTATGTTATTTGCAAGCTTCTGGAGAAGCTCCCAATACCTTTTGTTATGCTTGAGTAATCGGCACCAATTACGTAATTTAAATATTTTAATTGCTGACTGTACGACCACAGGGTCAATAAACAAGGTTTGTAGAGTACATTTCAAAACATCCCTTTCAGTTGCTTGCAATGCAGTACCATTCACGCAGCTTTCTTTGCCGTGCTTAAAAGAAAGCGTGCAAAATGTTAAAAATATTGTTATGACCAGCTACTTGCATGCCACAGTGGCTTTCCTTTAAATGCCCAGAAGAGGGCTACACGAAAGGTAACACATGAGAAAAAGTGGAAAGTGATGTTTTCAAATGTGCTCAACAAGCTCTTTACTAATTGGTGTAGCCTTACATTTGTTCATTAAGGAGCTAGTTAATTAATCACTAATTATTTTCATATTGACGGCTTCCTCAGGAGATTGCTGATGCCAGAGAGTTGCTTTCATCTACATAAAGAACTTTACCTTTCTGTCTTTTGTTTCTTTTCCTTTGTCCATGTTAGCACCTGCTATATCTGATAGGTTTCAGTTGCTTTGAAAACATTACACCTTGTTATCCCGGATACTGTGACAGCTTGAAAGATGTTCCCATGTTGAACTTAGGGCACATAACATAACTCTTCCTAGCCTGTCTACAAAACAGTTTTTTTCCTCTGCAGCTCACCATCTGGGTAATCTTGCCATGCTGCAGCTCTCGGGTGCTCTTGATGGCACCCAGCAGCTTGAGCCGCTCCTGGCACACAAACACTTCCAGCTTCTGAAGGCGCTGCATACCGTACAGCTCAAATGTCGACCGACCAAACTTTGTCTGGTCCTCGAGCATCCTGCTTCTCTGACCTGCAAAGGATCGCCACATACAGCTGCTCAGGAGTGCTGAAAGAGAGTTGCCCCAACTCTAGCCCTTTGGAAGGCAATGTTGCCAGAGAAGGCAAAATGCAGTCATTATGAAGTAATCGAAGTAACAAAGTAAATTCAGCGCCTTCTTCAACTTCATTATAGCGAGGTTTTACTTTACTTTACCATAGCATTAGCATGGAACAGTAGACTTGTATGATAAACCAAGCAATCTGTCACAAGTCAGCAGATCACATGCCCACGGAAAGCACTCCCAGAAGAGGCAAGCAAATAAGGCAAAGTGGGCAGTGCCTCTCAATGGCCGGTAAGCAAGAAATGCCAGTCACATCAGTTACATCAGCTGGTGTTCCACAAGGCTAATAAAAACTGAATGCCATACAATGTGCAAGCCTCTGTACACACCCTTTGCAACAGCCATATCTAATGTAGCTCTAATTTCCACACGGCCTTATTAATTCATGTTCATGGCATACAAAAGATTAGTAGAACCACACACACACACAGAAGCTGTACAAGTGTTATCTCCAAATAAGGTTAAACCTTTGTATTTGGGCAATGTATGCTATGCACATTGTAATATATGGCATACATGGTTTTCTTAATGGAAAGACCAAGAGACCCTCCTTACATAAAAAACCTGTGCTTGATTGACAAACCAAAATATTTTAGGTACAAAGAATCATAACTGGCTAATTATAATAAATAAATCACCATGTGATGCAAAACCTTGTAGCACTGCACCATTGAGGAAAAATGTGCATTAAACAAAGGGAAGAAAAATCTTGCATGATGCAACCAGCTTACAAAAAAGAATAGCCATATGAGGGTTTCCAAACAGCCCTGCACCATCACCTGAAAGTGATTGCAATCAATCACATGTAAATCCCTGTTTAGCATTTTTTTTAATAGTTTTAGTGAGAGATGTCAAATATGCACACAAAGTGATGCAGTAGCAGAAAATCTGTTGCACCACACTACATGATAGAAACCCTGTGCTTCAAGATAAGATGTTAGGTCCATTTTGTGAATCAACCTTAACAGTGTCCTGAAAATAACCTGACCTGAAACTAGCTCCACGGTGTGTCGATAGTACTCCTGGTAAAGGTGTTGAGTGGCTTCATTGGCAGACTGCACTCGAGTTTCCCACTCTTCGAGCTCCTTCATTGCCTCTGCTCTGACACGAGGCCCAAGCCGGCCGTCATCAGCCCTAAGGCGTGATGCACGACTGCGCTCAGCTGCCAGCTCACGCAGTTCCAAGAAGGGCCCCAGCTGCAAGGTGAACTCATGGTGATGACAAGCAACATGGCACGCCAAATGAACACAGCCAGCGTGCATTCATCTGAAACTGGTTAACTGCACCATATCAATAAGTTCAAAGAGGCTACCATGCTCAAATAGCCACAGGCACCCTGACAAGCCACCAAGAATCCCAATCTGTTTCGGGAATTAAATTTCACAGACTGCATAGCAATGCCGTTGTTTAAGGCACAGGCACGCTGTCATTCATCGAAATTAAGTTAACCCTGTGTAATGTCAGCGAAAGTAATACTTGTAAACGACTAATGACATATTTCAATGGTTGCTGCAATCCTTCAAATCTGAGCAAACTGATTCTGGAGGCACTCTGTGTCATAGTAGGAGATGTCTTGCACCAATCGAACAGCCAGCTGCTTTCTAGAACAGTGAGAGATAAGGAAGCAAAATAGCAGGTAAATTTCCGGGCCAGTTCCACATCTTCCACCACGAACTACATTTAGATTTCAAACATGGCAGTGAGGAGAGGCATACGTGGATGATAATGGTTGTTGCCATAAACAAAGCGAGCACCAGCACAGTCACGTGACCAAAAACTGATCAGATTTCTCAGCGGCTCTGCCCATGATAATGGGAGTGCCTCTAGGCACTCCGATCTGGATTCAGGTGATTGGAAAACACCATCTGAATGTAGCCAGAGCACTCCTTTTCAACCATCCAAACAATATCAGTCTTTTGGGAGCACTTCAAAGTGCTCAAAAACAACCATCCGAAAATGCCATAAGGCTCGCAGAGGTGCATAAGCCGCTGGCAAATAAAGACAGCCCAAATTCAGGCTACACCACAGGCAGGGCTTCCAAAGCAACAGTAGTCGGGAAAATACAAGGGTCCATTATGGCAAGCGCAAGAGGCAGCCTGCATCAGAGAATGGTTCTTCATGAATGGAACTGATCCTAATCAAGCAGTGACCTAAATATCAGTTAAAAGCGTGGGTTTCAGACATATCCTCAAGATCCAAACAATGAAGATCAAGTAGTAAAATAAGCATACACAACGCCAATGAGTAAAAAGGCAGCTTCAGTTAATCTAACAGTGATTCTCAAAGCAACAGCTAGCCAAATTTTTCACACCTTTATAACATGCACAATAGACAATGTGAATTTTGGCAGCAAAGAGTTCTGTAAGAAGCCTCCGATTGCAAGTTATGATAAAGTATGGATATGAAACTGTTCTTTTCCTTCTCCTCCTCCCCTCTGCCCCTCCCTTCTTTTCAACACAGAACCTACAAGGTGGAACCCTACATCCTTAGTGATATTCAAAACCAATAAGTGACACATATTGTAAAGTAGCATGCATGCTTCACATCTTTCTTCTTTTGCTTGTTCTTTGCAGACATATATATTGTTACACGCGAAGAAGACCATTTATCATGCTTACGGCTGGAGGGCGCTGTTTATTTTAGGTCGCAAAAGTGAGCTCAAGAGCAGCTAGTTGGTTGAAGATCTCAACGTTTTCCTCTTCCTCTTTCCGAATTTGGGGCTGCAAGCACACTCACCAATCTTTGTTGCCTTTTTTTTTTTTCATGTGTATATACAACATTCCTCTTGTCGCAGACAAAGCCCGCCAGGCAAGTCAACCCATTTGTCTTGACGTGAACAATTTCAAGCAGGCGACATGAGCCACTTGGGTCTTGGCAGCTCTTAAACCACTCACTGAGAGGCAAGCTATGGTATAGGTGACCTCCGTGAGTATGTTAACCCTTTCGCTGTCACGGACGTACCGGTACGTCATCGCCCTTCCCCCCCCCACAGTGTCACTGACGTACTGGTACGTTCTCTATCGTGCGTTCAAAATTTCGCGCCTGAGTGCAAAGCTCAGCTTTTGACTCTTTCTACAAGTTCGTATATTTGCCCCGACCTGTGTTAATCCATGTATTGAAGAGTACGGTGCGACTGCCACTCCCCACTTTCTCTTTGCTGAGTGGCGCGGTGGCTCCGCGTTTGCTGGATTATGCGTCGCGCGCGTGTAGTTATGGGTTCAAGAGTTGTTCTGCAATCTCCGCTGGTTTGAAGGTTTTTATTTTTCTTCTGTTCGTGTGCCTGCTACGGCGCGTCAAGTTCAGGTGCACAGGCCGTTGCCTCTCCGAAAAGAGCGACTCAATTGCTGCTTTCGCTCTCTCGCCGCACCCACGCGTCCAACTTGCAGCAGTAAACGTAAAGCCCTTCGAACTTTGTTTTAGCCTTTTTCTATCTTCCTCTGTCTTCTCGATCATGCAACGTCCCATTTCTCTCTGTTGTGCGGGCGATTGAAAGTGCATCCTCCCTGCGCGCGGTTACTTTCGGATGGCTCGGCGTGCGGGACCTTCGTCTGCTCATTGGAGCGGTGGCTGAATTACGATTCAGAATACAAGCAGAGCTCGGATTCGGACTCGGACAGAGTCGCATGTGAAGAAGAGGGTTCCGCATCGTCAGATTCAGATGTTGAACGGATTTTATAGTCAGGCTGATGATGATGATGATGATGTTTACTAACAACAGCTGCAGAACACTGAAATGTGCATATTGCATTGACTAAGTTATTTGTATACCAATCATAATCAAAAATAAATTGCTATGTTCATTCCCTGTTATGCTCGCTCCCTGAAACCAAGCCGACACTGGGGGTGCGTCACGGCCAGAAAGGTCCGACAGCGAAAGGGTTAAGAATAACAAATGGTGCATCGTAGGTGGCCGAAGGCTCTTGGCATAATCCGCATTTCTGTACAGGAGTCCACAGCCACACTAAATCACCAGGGCGATAGGTTACCAGACGGTCGCGAATGTCGTAGCATGTTTTTGATCTGTCCTGCGATGTCAAAGTGTGTAAAACAAGCAATACGACACACCTCTTCGGCAAGGCAGAGGGTCTCACCGATAGCAGGATTTTCATGACTACAGAAACAGAAAACAGTGTCAATTGTATATCGGGGTGGACGTGCGTACAGCAGGAAGAAAGGGCTATAGCCGGTAATGTCATGTTTGGCGGTGTTTAACGTATACATCATAAAAGGCAGTACATCATCCCACTTCTTGTGGTCGTATGAAACATACATGGATAGCATGTTTATGACTGTTCAGTCGGTGCGCTCCGTAAGCCCATTCATTTCTGGATCGTATGGTGTTGATTGACGCAAGTGGGATTCACACGAACGAAGCAGCTCCTTTACGCCATTCGCTTTGAATTGTCATCCATGGTTGCTGTGCAGGGCGGACCACGTCAGAGGATGACATATTGCAGCCAGAGCATTGAAACTTCAGTGGCAGTTAAGTAGGGCATGGCTGCAGTCTCACAGTAGCCTGTGATCCAACAATTGCTCTTGGCTAATTTTGGAAGGGTCCATGAAGTCAATGCCCACTTGTTGGAAAGGCATGCTTGGAGGTGATAGTGGCGGCAGGAGACCAGCTGGAGCAGTAGATAAACGTTTGTGGCACTGACACTGCATGCAGCTGGCGACATACGTTTAGGACGTCTGTGTGGCACCACTAGGAGAAAACGTACGCTGGTACTGGAAAAGTTCTTATACAGGAGTCGATCACCACACAAAAATGGTGTGCTGTCGTAGAGGATGTTGTAGCGGTGAAAAGCGGTGTTAATTTAGTGTTCTTTAGCTGTTCAGCTTTGAAATTGTCAAAATGTGGAAAATTTGGCGACACAGACACCACAAGGTGATCAAAGTCGTCGGCATCACAGTTCACAGTGCCAAGTGGCATGCGCGAGAAGCAGTCTGTGTCAGCATGTCGTCGACCAATATATATGCTTTGGCTTCTCAAGGCAAGTAAAACAATTGTTTAGTTTGTGCATCATCTCTTCCATGATTGAGTTTTCTTATTGTGTGTCTTGTTAGAACTATGCTGCTCAATGTCACATCCATGATCAAGAAGAAACTAGCCTACATGCAGCCCTTTATTTAAATCCAATAACATTGAAGAAAATTCCAGGTGATGTCAAGGTCCTTATCCCACAGATGCAAATACAATTATGAGTGCAAGAGCAACGCCTTTCCAGACATCTTCCTGTACTCGACTTACCAAATTGTTGCACTGGGTTTCTTACACGGAAATAAAAACAAGATCACAACATATGCTAACTAGCGTGGAAAGTGATACAGCACATAAGCAGTAGGGAGGCAGGAAGACACATACATACCTGCCAAGCTGTATTATATACCGTGATTGCAGCCAAATAATAGCACAATTTGACGAAAAATACTAAAGGTCAATTTAATGGAAAAAAATATTTCACTCTTCATTCAAAACTGTCTCAACCAAAAATAAACATTTTAAGCAGACATTTCAGAAGTGGTAGGCGAACTCAAAGATGAGTCATCTTGAAAAGCGGGCATCACAAACAGATTTTTGCGAGCAATTCTGTCAGAAAACGTCATTAATTGGATAGGGTTTGGCATCATTGCCAGTATCACTGCTACCATCCAAACTAATGGAAAATGTTCTGACAACTGAGAACATTGCTTGTAACTTGATCAGCCATTGCCTTCACAATAGCAGCAGTATTTGTGTGGGCACATGCATAGTTTTATGCTTCTATTTACCTGGGGAACATTTCCCAGAACAGATCGCTGGCATGCTCAGTCACAGCAAGGGAAATATTATGTTTTACAAAGAACGCCTTAAAGAGGCACTTGGCTTTAGTTGCAGAATGACCTGCCCTTTAAGAAAAATGCCACCCAACTTTTTTGTTGTTCTCAACAACTTTGGCAACATCCTTGTGATTCCTTGTATTTAGGTGAACGACGATATCCCATTGACCGGCATGGTAAATAATAATGTTGCAACGGCACAGACTGCAAAACAAATACTTCTTCCCCTTGCACAATTCCTGAACGCATGGCAAACTCTCTAGCCTAACTTGAAATAAACACTTGAAAGAGCCTCTTTTCCAGCCTCGTGCAAAGTTCTGCGACCGCACCACTGCACATGAAGCACCTTATGGACAAAGAAGCACAGCATGAAACTTCCAAAACGCACACATGATGCCATGCATAGCACACAGAGAGAGCAATGTCTTGTGACAATATGAAGTCCGGAGGTGGATGAGCACCTCGACTGCCTGCACTGAAATGTGAATGGGTTAAAGTTAGTTCGAAGGAGGAGAGCAATTTTATTATTTCAGATCCGCATTTTTTTAAGTGTTGTGAAAACAATAAAATTAAGATTATCGGTGTCATTATGACAACCGTAAAGAAGATTAAGAAATTGGACAATTTAAGATAAAATAGTAAAAGCTGTAATGTATGCACATGCCTCAATTCGGGTGCTCAAAGCACTCAAAACAGCTCCCAACAACCACTGCTCTGTTTAGGACCAACAACTGTAAACTATTCCATACAACTCTTCTATGCAACCAAGCACCTTGTGCAGTAAGTTGTGCAGCAACACTCACCTGGAAATTATAGAGCTCAGCCAAAGCAATGGAAATGTTGGCCACTACATGGTCCTCCAGAGCGTACACCGTTGACAGCTCCAACATAGTCTCGGAGCGTGACCGGAGAGTCAGTATCTCATCCAAGTCATCATAGGTACGCTTCAGAGTACGCTCCAAACCACGTAGTCTCAACTCCTGCATTCAGATCAGCCACAAACATACACTTTTGCTCTGACTTGTTTAGATACCTTGTGACAGCCCATATATCATCATACTGGGTACGTAATAACTGACAGGGTTTTAAGTACAAAAATTGCACAGCAAGCTGTGGTGACGGGCTTCAGACTAATTTTGACCACCCCTCATTCTCAAGCTGGCACCCAAGCCTAAGTAAACAAGAGATTTAGCATTCCGTGCTCATCAGAATATAGCTGACATGTAAAAGCACACAGTGGGAGCTATTTGGAAATGCACAGCAATATGTGTCAGGTTCTGTTACCACCGGCTCATAATGCATGCTGGTGCATGTGCACTTTAGAGTGCTGGAACTGAAAGTGCTCAAAAAAAGTGGGGATGCTGTTTTATTTTTATTTTTACTTGAATCCTTCATTAATAGCGACTCTACAATTTCTATCATTTCAGGCAAATAAGACAAAATATCAAATTTGGTGACACTAAACCACATACTCTTAAACAAGCTACAACTCAAAGCTCTTTCTTGACTCCACCTAGTGAAGCACAGTGCGACCCTTCAACTGAAGAAGATTCTGTACTTCAATAATGCACCTCAAAGATTTCTATGAGGACAAGTTGCTTGACAAAAGCACCTCTGGTATGGTGCACTTGCGTAGTTGCCACGGGCACCTGGCTACATAAATTTTACTCAAGAATTGCGTCAAGAATTGCTCAAGAAAAACAGTAACCACTTTAGTCAAAAGGTGGCACTGCCATTAACTTTCTTTAGTCAAGGTAAAATGTTGAGTAAAGAAACATTGCAGAGAATGAGAGCTTCGCACTATCATTCCTTTACCTGAACATCTTCCTCATAATCAGTCAAGTAGTCTTCTTCACCAAACACCACAGCAAAGAGCAACCTCTTCCCTGTTGCGTCAAGTGCCTGCTTAAAATAGTACTCCAGCTCTCTGCACACTTTGTCTTCAACAGATGGATCCAGTGTTTCAAGCACCCCGTTCTTCTTTGAGAAAAACCCTAAGAAGCTCCGAGAACCTTTTGTTTGTGGTCCATTCAGTGGGAAAGCGTTCTCAAGTGCAGGGCACATGAGCAAGAGCTGCCTGTGAATGTCACGCAGGGCATCCGAGGAAAGTAGCACAGCACGTGCGGCACAGTTGTCCCTGTCACAAGCATGACGCTCGCCTTCCGAGTAGCTGACTGCGAACTGACACTCCACACGGTTGAAGGCAACAATGAACCGCGACAAGCTGTGCTTGGGAACATCCACAGGATCAAAAAGGTTCTCTCGGATGGCCACCCATCCATCCAGGCTGTCTTGGCGTTCGCCCATAGTCCTGCATTCAAATCACATAAGCGCTCTGTATGTGAAGCCAGTTGCACATGTTGGAGGGACACAAACTAACATATATATACAGGTGAAATAGACAAGATGAGTGCCACTTTACATATTTGTGCCGCTCTTCTAGTTAGCTATGTTTCACCAGCCAGCCTAACAAGGTCTTTAGATACAGTTCTGCAGTAGCTCACAAAGTGCCCCCTTAAAGGGCCCCTCAACAAGTTTGGCCATCTTAAACAGACAATCGCAGCACATAGTTCACCCACTGACGATTATGTCTGCAAAGTACAACACCACTAAGTGCTGTGAAAAGCTGGAATTTCAAACCAAACGTCGCACACCTTCCCTCTTGAAGAAGCGCCACTCCTAGCCAGATAGTCAGGGTAACACGTACAAACGCCATGACGTAATACACAGTCCTATATGTCACTCACCATGGCACATTACTTCAGTAAATCAGCGATTGTGGCACACGCAACACCACCACCGAAAATCCACCACACCGCAAAATGAAGAGAAAAAAAAGGAGGTGGGGCTCGTTACATGAACCTGATGCATGCCCTCAGCTGCGGAATGGGAGAAGGCAGGGAAGGATAGCCGCTTCTCGAGGCAGAGGGAGAGAGTGTCTCTGTTGGCAGTCGCACTCACCTCCTGGTGGTATGGTAACAGGACAGTTTATTTCCTTCAATTTTTTTCTGTAACACGATCCCTAGATGGCATTTCAGAGCTTCCAGTGTATAAAATTTGCAATGGGGCCTGATGAGGGTCCCTTTAATGGCCAGCATATGCAGTGTGCAATAACCAAGTCGACATTGTGTAATTACTCCTGGTTCCAAACATGCAGACTGAAGGAATGGTTAATTGATCGATGGATTAATCTATTTACTTATTTGTGTTTAACATACAAAAGAAACATGGGGGCTATGAGAGATTCCACAGTAGAATGCTCCAAATTAATTTTGGCCACCTAATAACATGGATCTAATGGGCAGTACACAAGCATTTTTGCATTTCACCCCAATCAAAATGTGGCCACTACAGTGGGTGAAGTCACTTGGTAAACAGTTTCAAACTTCTGGAAAAGTACATTTTCTTTCTGTATTGAACGGCATTGCTGCTTGTGTCATATGCTGGTGTACATCTGTCACACCCACTATATTTAACATGAATAAGTGTATGATTTAACATAACACAAGCAAAATTATTTAAAATATGCATAAGACATGTTGTAACTTAAATGTTTCCATGCAGCAATGCGCACTTAAATGAGAGACAAGCAATTATATATCACTGGCATTCTAAATTCCTCTTAAAAATGTTTTTCGAACAGTGACTGCATTTTTGGCCCCTTAAATAAGTAAAGAAGGTGCTGAAAACATCTCTCATTGCACAATTTTTGATGAGAAATGATTAAGGTAGCAATTTCTATGCTTGTTCAATGAAAATATATATGTAGTTGCACTGAATAATTAGGACTCGGTAATGGCTCGGCGATTGCACACGACGCTTACACACATCGAGAAATAAATGTAACGGTATATCCACACCAAATTAATTCAACCGGCACCATGACTGGCTGCAGGCACCTCGGGACGTTTATATTTATCTACAAATCAACACCGAGTTACAGAACTTGCGAAAACGCAAGCAAACGCAGTAAACACTGGCACAGTGCTGCACTTTCTTTCTTCTCTTTTCTTCCGTTGCTCATTTCAAATGGTAGCAATAACTCTGCGGGGTCGCCGAGTCCCTATGCGTCTGCATTGAACTCAGCTAGAAGTGTCATGCTGCACATTTTGAGTAATGCATAAACAACCGATGTTCAACAAGTATTTTTACCGGAGTCTATCGCGCACGCGACATCACGTCACCGCTTCGCTATGTGGGTCGCTATCCGTTCCGTGCAGGGCCGTCATAATTACTACCGTAGCTCTCCGGGTGATGAGTGCCGGCAGGTTTCACCCGAGCTGTCTGCTTTGCTCGCGACGGCGCGTCATATGGGTACAGTGGGCTTGCAACTGCGTGCGGCCTAACGAAAAAGAATAAAAAGATAAAGTGCGACGTTTCGAGCAACAAAATAAAGCCGATGTGCTCGGCCAGAGATGACCCGCGCGCCCGCTCCGAAAAACCAGTTCTAATATTTGAGAACTTCCTTCACGGATTTCTTTCTTTTGTGAGCATGTGTGTACGTGTGTGTGTAGAGCGCATTCGTTCCTTTTCGGATGATCACTGACCCTAAACTCCCACAGCAAGCAATCGTCACACTAAGGACGAGAAAAATAAGCGCTCTTTATTTGCACACGTTAGACGCGGACGACGGAATACACAAGTTTACACGAAACGCCAAAAGCGAAACTGCCTTTTCTTCAACCTGAACAATTAAACGACTCCGCATAATTACGCAGGGCAGCTTGTACTCACGATACAGTTTTTTTGTAACATTCATCAGACAAAGGGAAAGTTAACATTGCGATTGTTTGTCTTCGCAACAGCCGGTTAGCGGCACATGCATGAGAGATAATCACAGCCCACGCTGCGATTATCAGTAAACGCCTACTTTAGAAAAGTGCGCAACACATGCAAAACCCGTGGACCATCAATCCTTTTAGAAGAACGTCTAATATTATGCGTTGTAAGATTAAAGGTAAAATTAGTGCGCGGAACTTACATTGACACGAGTCTTCTGCTTCACGAGCTGCAGGCGCTTGCTAGTGGAAACTTTTTGCGCAGCATAGCACTTTTTCCACAGAAACACAATCGTTTATACAGCGTCCGCTTCCCTAGGGCATGTATGCGACACCTTATATTATCCGATTGAGAATTAAATCAAAAGGCAACACACTTTCTACACGGTGACCCACACAGACGAGCAAAAGCTTTCTATGTTACTCCAATCCTTCAATCACCTGGAAGTCAAAGTTCAGTCTCTCACCAGACCTCGTCCATCACAAAAAATTCGACTGCTCGTTGAGAGGGCGCTCTAAGTTGCACGCTGGCTGAACCAACGTTTAAATAAAAAAATCATAAACAATAATTATTTTAGGTAACTATAGTTCATAACAAAATCTAACTATGCTATATTTATTTTTGATCACTTTAGAAACAAAAAGCATTAGTTCTGGTTTTGTTTTTATGCTTACAAGGGAAGCACTTTTTGCTGTTTGGTTATTTGTTTCAACCTCAATACACAAACTGTCGCTTGACTTCTACTATAATGCACTAGATACGAAAAGCGGGCCCTGTGCGGGCTCACCACTGAGGCGTTTTTTTTATTTTTTGAAGTATTGTTGACGGCACCGTTCCCGTACTTCAACTGAATGAACCGCCCTTCGCACCGGCCGGACGCGCGTAGACCTACCGCAGCGGCACGAAGCTTGAACAGGCGTTTCACACTGCTGTGTCTGTTTTGTTGCTCGCTGGTGGAAAGAATTATTGTATTCCACACCGGCGTGTTGTAAAGCAAATGGAGAAAGAGCTTACGGAAATCGCGCAAGCGACACAATAACGACAGCAGCTCGGCCCGCGAGCGCTCGCCGCAACCAATGGGCACAGCCAAAACAGTCAGAGCGATATGGCGACGGCGTCGCCGCCGAAATTTCAGCGTTTTAAGCATAAAATGCTTTTAGCTCCTGTTGTCGGCGACCTTCAAGTGACCTTGAGCCAAAAGTTACAAGATAAAAAAAAATGTTACTTCCGAGTGCTTCCTAATGTTTGTTCACAATATCAATCAACCTGGAACTTCTAGTACGCTCAAATTTTATTAGTAATTTCCAATAGCGACGTTCGAAAGGCAGACAGAGGCCATCATAAATTTCATTGTCATCTTTTGGCGCTGAGTACTCCTTTTTGAACGCCAGCGGTAGGGTGGCTATAGCTATACCAGCGGTCCGTGAGTTCCGCGGCGTGGGCTTTGCGTCGCCTCGAGAGATGGCGCCACGCAGCCTTCAGGAGCTTCTACCCAACGTTTTTAGATTTCTACCCGCCGCGGTGGCTTAGCGGTTATGATGTTTCGCTTCTCAGAGCGAGGTTGCGGGATCAAATCCCTGCCGCAGCAACCGCATTCCGATAGAAGCGAAATGCAAAAACGCCCGTGTCTCGTGCACTGGGTCCAAGTTAAAGATCCCGTGGTGGTCAAAATTAATCCGGAGTCCCCCACTACGATATGCCCCATAACCAAATCGTGGTTTTGGCACGTAAAACACCAGAATGCAATTCATTCGTCTTCTAGATGGACAGTGCGCTGTCTGCCTGTCGTGCGGCCTTCAGCCGGTTTTCTTTTAGCCGGGCAGCGTCCATATGGACCAGTGCACAGTATGGCGTGGTGCAGTGTGTCATTGCGAACATCCACTAGGCCCATTTTACGATTGTGGCTAGTATAATCTCCAACCAATCTGCTTTGCCGGTTGCCATTTCATGCTTACATCTGCTCTCGATTGCGGAAGAGACAACAATCTATTTTATTATTATTTTTTCATCACTCTCTGCGCTTTCCGTGGCGTCCGCTGGACGCAGTCCCCTAATCTAGTACACTCTACTTCTACCCCAGCGCCTTGGTTAATGCGCTTGCTGACTTGCTGACAGAGTTTTCTAGGTAGTGTTCAGAAGCCAGGAAGCCCGATCTATTATGGATGCGCGCACGCGATGTGGAATGCCATTTGATATACCTTTTGATACGGAAACTGCAGTGGCTTTGCTTTACTTGAGCAAAAATAAAGGAGAGTGACTATAGGTAGCGGTTTTACATGGATTAGGTCGTCTGTTTGATTCAGTCGAAATTACAATTAAAACAGGCATCACCGTGCATATGCAGAGTTCATAGAATCAAATGTGGCAATGGAGTCCGTAGAAACCTACAAAATCTAAATGTTAGAGCCTGGACTGTGGCGGCGTTAGAATTAACTGTAACGAGCCAATGGCGACTAAAGTGATTTATTTATTTATTTATTTATTTATTTATTTATTTATTTCAACTGGTTTCCCTGGATAAGTCTCACCAAGTGTGTGACACTATATATTCAATGACAAAAAAAAAATAAGATCTAAAATTTATCCGGTGCTGGGTGTAATCAAACATTGAGACAACTTTGCCTGAATAAGCATTCAGACACGCGACACTGACAGACTTCGCCGCGGCGGCGCTAGATGGCACTCTGTACGTGTCCAGAAAGGATCTAAATATGGCGACATTGTGAGCCCGATTTTCCCCTGCCTGTTAGAGCCTGGACTTGCCGCTTACAAAATTCCGCCCCTGCTTTACGGGCGCTGCAAGTATGGCAGTTCAGCCCACATGGGGTGCTATTCTGACCATTGTCAAATTCCGCCATACTGTCGAATTCTGTACCTGTGGCGTTTCGAACCCTTCAGAGAGGCAGTAGCAGCCCTCTTGGACAATAGAGCTGACAAGGTGGCGAACATATGGTGGCGAATTCGACAATGTCCAGAGACAATGCCGTACATTGTGTTGCGACTGGGGGCCTGAAGATGTGGGAATGTACTTTGCTCCTGGAGGTGTAAGGGAACGTGGGACTGAACCCGATATCCAGGACGTTTTACAAACACGTTTATACTTACATAATTATCAGAAAATTCAAAGTAGTACAGAAAAAGTTAATGGAGAAGTTGCAGTAGCCGACCGCTCCCGCCGTCCGTTGCTTTTTTATGCCCTGCGTGATTGTTCAGTCACTTCCACCAATCCGGCGTCAGGAGACCGATGGCATCAGGTCGCACCAATCCGGAGATCTCTTGCTCTTCCCCTCCGCGGAGCTTTGTCGGAAACACGCACATCACTGGGCACAAACAGGAGAAGGGGGATCGTACACTGACTCCGACCGTACACTTCGTCCCCGGCGTGGACGTGCCAATTTGGGCGGCTGAAAGATGATCGACCGTACCCTTGCACTATTTCCCCAAACCTCTCCTCACCGAGGTACTCGATCCTGTGCTGGCCACAAAACATCCGTTTTGATAACCCTTTTGACGAGGCCGTCAGCACGCTTTTCCCATAATCGCGCTAGCCGTGACCGGAGGTTGTCGTGGGGTGAACGGCCGATCACAACAGCCCGTCCACCGCCAGGAAGAGGGCGCGCTCTTCCCTTGGGCACGTGCACAGGGAAAGAGGCGAAGAAGAGGCAGAAGAAGCCTACGCGCTGCGCGGTCTAAGGTCGCTCGAGGTATTTTTCCTCCGTTCGCCAGCAAGAACTGCAGGTTAGATTTTGTCTTTATTCTCCTTGTCTCACTCGTCTGCTTATGCTTGACCTAATGTCTCTATGTGTCGGGTTTCTCTCTTCCTGTTTCTAGTGAGATGCGCACCGGTCTCGCAACTTTGCTGCTTTACCTCTCCTCCGTGAGTAACCAGGCCAGCACTTTCTATAGTGCAATCGACGAGTCACATATGGCAAGCTTAAAGCATCGGGCATGTGTGATTTTTTTTTTTTGACAGCTGTACTTTTTTTTTTGCGTGCGCTACTGAAAAATTGCGATGGCTTTTCTATCAGCAATTTACCCGCATTTCGCAATCTTGGATACCGTTTCACCAAAAGTTTCGCCAAAAAAGTCCGGTTATAAGTGGCGGGCACCTAACGACAGTTATCTCTAGGGTGTCTCGTCACAATAACTTTTCTTTCGTAGGCAGCCCTATTTTTCTGTCTGAAAATGACGCAGCAAACAGCACTAACATCGCCGCCCGTCATCTATCCTATCGTGATTGGTAGATGTACTGGTAAAGGGCTAGCCGTCGCCTACTCGGCTGCATCTTGTCTGAGTTGTCGCTCGCGTTTATTTTTAATTTTCCCTGTAGGAGTACTCGTCACGAAAAAAGCTATGCGCTCATAAATTGAGTGACGGGTGCCGCATCTGCAGAGTACACCGTACCTGTCACCCCGTTTCTCTCCGACGCAGTTACCGGGACCGGGGACTTCTTCCAACCTTTTCGAAGTCCACGAATTCCTGTTCATGAATAAGTCGATCTTGTACCTCTGGAAGCGACGCAGTAACCCGAAGGCCGACAGATTCTGCCTCTGCTATGGCCCGTCGGCGGCCATGAGCCGCCACTTCGGCGCCTTCAACTGCAGCGCCAGCCGCAGGGGAGCGCTGTGCCACGTGCGCGACTCGTTCGCCGGCTGCTTCGGCAATGCCGAGCTAGCGCAGGTATGCGACGCGCACTAACGCGCGTGTACAGGTTCTGCTTACAGAGAACGCAAAGTAACGCTCGAGACCAAGTATGGTAGTAGGTGATCCATACTGCAACGGCGTTTAGCTTGTCTAGCTAGCTGACTCCTGAACGCCGGCCATCGGACTTGGATGAGGGCCGGTATGGGAATAAAGGACAAAGCGTTAGAATATATAGAGAGGATAGCATAATAGGAGGAAGCTTATCACGGAGATATACGAGTTCTGCAAGGTAATTTAATATAACTGCATCATTTGTACGCAAGGCAGCCTACGTGACTTAAGTTTTAGCGTAGTGAAGAGGTATATTATAGGGCGTCTACCAGAAGATATTATGCGGAGCCCTTATTTTCTTGAAAGAGACTGTCATCTGTAGGCCACCGCCGCTTTTGCAAAGGCTTCGTGGCACGCCAACATCAGCAGGAAATAAGACGGTGATATTGTTAGTTGACTAAAATATTCTAATTAACTTATTAATTAGTAGATATGGGGAACATACTGTGAATGCTAAATTGAAGCCCAGGAGTAGTGAAGTCATGTCTGCTTAGCAGAAATTATAAGACTAGCACAACTTTCGAGATATCCGTACTTATTATTTGCTAAAGAATGCGTCGGCGTTCCAGTTAACATTAGAGTGTTTTAGCAGAACGTTTTTGACGGTCCGGTCCGCTCTCGCGTACCCGCTGTTTGAACCGCACCGATGGCACCGGCTGTTGGAATCTCAGCGCTGCCACCAGCTGTGGAACCTCAGTGCTGACACCCGTTGTTGCAACCGGACCGTTGGCGCCCGTTGTTGCAAATGGGTCGCAAGCCCCAAGGGTAGCGTTGGCCTGGCGGCCTGGGGCACACTGGAAGCATCCGAAGGTCCCAGCAAAGCATGAGGCGACTGCTAACAGAACAACTTGTTTATTCTAGCATCGCAAAGAGCGGGCGGTCAGGTCGACCGAAGTAGAGAGACGGGAGAGCACGTTACTCAACAGCAGAAATCGGAGCCTCTCTCCTGGCGTCCGGGGGCAGCTGCTCTTATACTCTCGGAGTTGAGAGCAAGAGGGAAGGTCATGGGACGACACCACGTGACAGCGGCGACGGGCGGACTGATAGACACGTTGGGACAAGGAGGTGACGCATCAGCCGGGCCGGCGCCGGACAGACCTCCTCCCTTCACACTGGGGGAGCTCCTCTCCCCGGCTGCCGCGCTTTGTCAAGCGTGGGCACACACACACACACGCACACACAAATACACGTGGCACTGAACATGCCGGGACGCGCTCGGCGGGGCGCGCTCGCGGCCGCTCCGAACGGGCCAAAATGTCCGCCGCTTGGAACGAAGCTCCGGCGTACGTTGCATCCGCGCTGGCTTTACCGCGCGTCGTAGGCGAAACGTAACACCGCTCACAGTTAGCGGAGCGGCGGACGAAGAATCAGTTTTAGCGGAGCGCCCGGCTGCGTCCGAAAGGCATGTGCTTGACTGACGCGCCACCTTGCCGCAGAAGGTAAAACCGCTATGAACATAATATTCAAGTTGTAAGAATTGCCGCAATAAAATAATATATTTGGAATTGCTCAAGTGTCTGAAGGCATTTCACGCAATACATTGCATTTTCATTTTATATATATATATATATATATATAATCCTTACATTAACAAAGCCGTTACGCTGTGTTGTAGCCAAGACAAGACAAAACGCCGACAGCGCATGCCTGTTATGTTAAATTTTCCCAGATTTAGATATTGAAAGTGCGGAACAATAACAGAAACCTGAAAATGATTGTTTTTTTTTTGCTTTCTTTTTTGGCGCGGCTGCGCGATACCTCCGGGATCGGCCCACGCAAGAGGCCGCGTTTCTACCAGAAAACTCGCCTTCGTGCACAGATTTTGCCGCCAGCGTTTCCCGTTAAACATCATAGCACGGTGAGGTATAAGGTGCAGTTGCCGGGAAGCAAGAAAAGCAATCTGGCTATGGTGTTAGGATGCTGAGCACGAGGTCGCGGGATCGAATCCCAGCCACGGCGACCGCATTTCTATGGGGACGACATGCGAAAACACCCGCCTACTTAGATTTAGGTGCACGTTAAAGAACTCCAGGTAATCGAAATTTCCGGAGTCCTCCGCTAAGCGGACCTCATAATCAGAAAGTGGTTTTGGCGCGTAAAACCCCATAATTTAAGAAAGCAGTTAGGGGTCTTTGAATGCTATCGCGTTCCACTCTTAATGTCGAAGCTTAAGCGTCCTTCAATATTTAAAATCGTGCGGATTGTAACTCACGTGGACTTTACGCATTACGTGAATTCAAGTTCTCTTGAGTCTACTTATTAGATGCAGGGCCTTAGAAATCTCGTATAGGCAATGTTGGATGTCCCGTACACGTGACCACTATCCTAAACGGTGCGCGCGCAGGCGTCTCCACAGCGGCGCAGCGCCTTCGTGATCCCCGCCCGGCTCCCGTCGTTGCCCGCTGCCGGAGCGGCGGCGGCGGCCACCATCCGATGCCGGCTGGTCGACAACACGACGGCGGACGTGCTGGGCGAATTCCCCGGCAACACGAACCTGACTTTCTGCGGGGTGGACGTGTGCCGACGCTGCGTGGGTGGCTTCAGCAACAGGACATTCTGCACGTCGCTCTGGACGAGGGACCCCCGTGAGCGCGCGCTATATACCAAGGCGCTAAAATTTAACGCCCTTTACGGCTTATTTTGCCCCTCAATGATAACCGTCATCAATATTGCGTACACTTCGTTTATTTAACTAAAGGGCTGTAGAATACAATAATTTAACTACATTCGCTCTTTCTCTGTCAGGGATGCTATATGCCACGCTTTACTAGCATGTCATTCGTTACCTGAATGTTCTGGGCGCATAGCTTTGAAGAAAGGAAAAGCATGCAAGGTAGATGACGATTACCGTTGGAGGACAAGACTAGTCCGTAGAGTGGAGTTTTTTTTTTAAGCGAACATCTATACCGAATCTCCCGACGCGTCGTCTTTTGCATAGTTTACAACCTCGCCAATATGGCAAAAGACATCGGCACTGTAAAAAAAATTCTCGCGGAACTCCTCTCACGATGAGTGTCGGCGTTAATGCGATTAGCACTGAAGCAATGTGGCGACACACAGTACCGCCATGCACCACCGCAACGCGTCACGTATGAGGCGTGCATGCAGCCGAGCTCGTCTCTCGCGCTTCCCTCTGGACACGCTGCGCCATCTTGCGGCGCCGCCGGGAAGTCCCCACGTGGCTCGTGCGTGAATTCAGACAAAATTGTGTGAATAAATATTACGCAGGTTTGATTCCTCCCAGTTAAGGGAGATTCCGCGTGGCACCGAAGGTTCCAGTTTGCGTCAAAGAGCTTCATTGAAGAGCGGCACATAACCGGCGGCATATATTCAGTGAACCAGGTTAGCGTCAAAGAGGTTCATTGAAGAGCGGTACATACCCGGTCTGTATATGTACTCAGTCCCCCAAGTGATCTGACGGTTGGTTTCTGAGGGAGAAATATGTCTAAAAAAATTTATGCACGGTACACGCAAAACGGTGCCTTGAGTATATTGTAGGACTCCGCTTTGAAGATATTATGTTACTGGGCTCACTGCTGTTGCTACTGGCCGCGGTGGACCGGTAGCAACACAATCGAACGCTTCTATACAGCGAACGCCTACAGCTAAATGACCCGTATAAAAAAGGATTGATGAGCTCCCGGCCGAATTTCTACCTAATATATATTGCGAACGCCTCTACCACAAAGACCGCTATAACGAATCTGCCTGTACCGTGAAGAAATTTAGGCGTCCGCGATGGCTAATTTGTTACATTACACCACGTAGCGGTGTGCCCTCCGCAGACGTCGCCAAGGAGCCCTGCTGTCCCCAACGGCTGTCGAATACGTCGCAGTTGACAGCGACGGGATGGTGTAATCGTAAATGACGTCTGATGACGTCTTCATAGCGAGCTAGGGCGGAAAGGACGCGAATGGTAGGTAACCGTGATCAATATACTATAATCAAGCCAAGGATTTTGATGGCAAGGAAGGCGATAACGGCATTCGACGATCTGCAGCTTTACTCTGAGTAGTTCCGGCGTTTCGCCTCGGAGCATGCTCTGAGCCTCTATACAAGAAGGTTAGCTGCAGTCGCACGTTCTGTCAATGTGTGCACAAAATCAAATTAGTGACTTATCTGACAGGAGCAGGAGGCAGGCCGTCGCCTGGCGACAACTCCAGACAAACACGTTCCCTAATCCATTCCGTCTCAAACGCATCTTCCCAGATAATCATCAGGACGACACGTGCAAATTGTGCCAGGAAGGACCAGCAACACTCAAACACATGCTGTGGGAGTGCAATGTAGTTATAGGAGGGATGGCAGTTACTCCGGAGACCCTGTCGTCGAGGTGGGCCGCCGCTCTGCGCAGCTCAGACCTCGGAATCCAGACGTGGGCAGTCCAGCAAGCCCGTGAGGCGGCGTTGAGGCAGGGCCTTGACGTTCCTCCATGGGAGACCTGAGCCCGGGTCGCGTTAAACCTTGCCGGACGTACAAGAAAGTTGTATCCATCCATTATCTGACTCAATACCTACTGAATTAATCTTGATTCAATGTTTTCTTTTGCTTAACGTGTTTATCGTCTCCTCAATCGCGAGTAGTACGGTGCGCGACCTTTACAACGAAGTGACCCGTATAACGAACGATTTTGGAAGTCCCGAGCACTTAAGTATAATAAAGGCGTTCGACTGTGTAGCGTTCCGCTGCTGAGCGAACGCGACGGTCGCATTCCAACGGAGGTGAAATGAAAAAAAAATAAAAATAAAAAGACGCTCACGAACCGTGCGTTTCGAGTGCAATTATATATAGTTAAAGAAACACACGTGGTTGGAATTAGTCCATATTCCTGCTCCCCCGCCAAAATGTCTCTCATATCCCGCGGTACCGCTTGTGCCAACACCTCTTTCATTCGCCTCCTTATGTCGCCGCCACACAAGTGTTGAAGTTCGAGCCGGTGGCCCAGTCGGACTTCGCGGTGGGCGTGCGGTGGCGTGGTGCGCGGGCGGCCGACCAGACGTTCACGGCCAAGGTGTGCGCCTCGGAGGGCAACTGCTACATGGAGTGCTTCGAGGAGCAGGTGCACGGGGACAGCGGCCAGTTCCTGGTGCCCACCGACCTGTGGCGGTTTCGCATCGCCATCTACATGCGCCGCCACGACGGCACCACGCTCTACCAGAAGAACTTTCGCAGCAAGAGGCTGGGTGCGTGTGCTCTATTCATCTCGCGACATGTGTCGGCTAGTTAAATGTTATAGGAAACTTTTAAAAAGCGACTGTCGCAGATTGAATGACTCTCGTCCTTGAGCTGTATTATTCCAAGAGGCGGACATTACTAGCACGAGAAATATCACGCAAGAGCTTTTGTAATTCGAGAGGTAACGTGAAACCGGTGTCAGCAGTATGTGTGCGATCAAGATGCGGATGCTAATTAACAGGCAGCGCAGTGAATCGAATAATGTCAGCAAGTAAGAGGGAATTCGATGTGACGACGATTGAACCGACGTGCGGCTAAACAGAGACATAGAAGTCCACGCATTGCAGGTATGCAAAACGCAATGGGAGGAGACGTGCAACGGTATGGAAAATCAGCTAGGAATGGCCAAGACATGGCACCTCCTCCGGCACCTCTTGGATCCTGAGGAGACCAAATCAGCGCACGCTCATAAGATTAACAAGCTAGTACACGACTACGAAGGCACGTCCGCGGACTTTCTAGAAGCCGTGCGAACCAGTTACGTCAAGGCAACTAGCCCCGTCTCGCATCCGGCGTACGCGGGGAAGAGTAACGTGCAGCTAGATAAAGACTTTAGCGTAGCAGAGGTGAGGGCGGTACTGCACAAGCTCAACAGAAAATCGGCGTCGGGCCCGGACGGCGTAACCAATAAAACGCTCCGCAACTTGGACGACGAGTCGATAGAACGGCTGACGGATTACATTAACGTGTGCTGGAATGCCGGCGCGATACCGAGCTCGTGGAAAACGGCGCGCATAATTATGATCCCCAAACCGGGCAAACGGGTACAAATCGACAATCTTCGACCAATATCCCTGACGTCCTGCGTCGGCAAGGTCATGGAACACGCGGTTCTCACTCGCCTTACCAACTACCTCGAGGACCGAGACATGCTGCCGCACACGATGCTGGGGTTCCGTCGTGGCCTTTCTACGCAGGACGTCATGATTCAACTCAAACACCACATCGTAGACAATCCCACGCGATCCACAAAAGCAATACTCGGTCTTGACCTCAAAAAGGCGTTCGACAACGTAAAACACGCTGCGATACTTGAAAGCATACGAGCATTGGGACTGGGCGAGAGAACGTACGACTACGTACGGGACTTCCTTACGGGTCGCCATGCCCGCATAGTGATCGGCGGACTGGAATCGCAAGACATAGACATAGGTTGCACGGGCACACCGCAGGGCTCTGTCATCTCGCCCATGCTCTTTAACGTCGTGCTTCTCGGATTACCCCAGAAACTGGCAGAGATAGAAGGCCTCCACCACAGCTTGTACGCCGATGACATTACGCTCTGGGTTGCTGAGGGAAATGACGGCCACGTAGAGCAAACCTTACAGGCGGCCGTCGACGCGGTGCAGGAATATCTACGTGACACGGGCCTCGAATGCTCCGCGGCCAAATCGGAGCTCCTGCTTTACAGACCCACGCGCAGGGGTCGCAAACCCAGGAGCTCCGATTCCGCAGCCGAGCACGCCGACAGAGAAATTAGAGTAGTCACATCTGACGGCACCATCATCCCGCATGTTCACAAAATTAGGGTACTGGGCTTGCACCTGTCGGCCAACGGCCACAACGGCGAAACCGTACGCAGACTAGAGCGTGCGGTCAATGAAACTATCCGGTTACTGATACGCATCACGAACAGACATAGCGGAATGAAAGAAAGCAATACGATCCGCCTGGTACAAGCGTTCGTAACCAGTCACATAAAGTACGTCGCCTCCTACCTCAAGTGGCAGGTGGCCGAACGAACTAAACTAGACCGCCTCATCCGCAAGGCGTACAAACGTGCCATAGGATTGCCGATCAATACCAGCACGGATAAATTTCTCGAACTGGGTTTACACAATACCCTAGACGAGATAATAGAAGCGCACAACATCGCGCAGTACGAGCGTTTGTCAAAAAGCAGAACCGGACGACACATTCTCGAGACGCTGGGCATCAGCTACTACACACAGCAGGGCGAAAAGGTTGCGATACCCATACCGATTCGCGAGCGCATCGCCGTTTCGCCGTTGCCCAAGAACATGCACCCGACGCATCACGCCGGCCGGCGCAACAGGCGCGCGCGAGATTTACAAAAGAAATACGGCAGCAACAAAGAAACTGTCTACGTAGATGCGGCCCGTTACGAGCGGCAGCGTGGTTTCGCGGTTGCAGTCACGGACCATAGCGGAACTTGCGTCGCGAGCGCGACGATACGCACGGAAGAGACGGAGGCGGCTGAGGAAGCAGCGATAGCCCTCGCGGTGGCCACCACGGATGCCGAGGTGATAATCAGCGACTCGCAGGCAGCGATACGCAACTATGCTAGCGGCCGGATCTCCCGGGAAGCGGCCCACATTCTCCAAATTCAACAGGGCAATATTTGCCGCAAAAACGACCGTTTCCTCGTATGGACCCCCGCCCACACGGACCCTCCGCTCTCGGGAAACGAGACGGCCCACGCCACGGCTCGAGGACTTACATGCCGAGCCGCGGCGCCCGCCGGCAATCCCGACGTCTCGCCCACCGCGAGAGCGATGCAGGAGTGGACGTGGGGGGATCGCATGACCACTTTCAGAGACATCACGCAACACTACAGATTGAACAGATGTAAATACCCACCACCGCACGCCAACCTAAACAAGAAACAGGCGGTTGCCTGGAGGCAATTGCAGACACACACATATCCTAACCCGGTGATCCTTCACCTCTGCTACCCCGACATATATCCGTCCGACGCCTGTAAAGCGTGCGGAGCCAGAGCGACGCTGCAGCACATGCTGTGGGCATGCGCCGGTAGCCAGCAGCAGGAGTCTCCGACGAACGGGATAGAAATGGCAGTCTCGGACCGAGGGGCGCGTTGGGAGGCGGCGCTGCTCAGCCACGACCTCGCCGATCAACTGTGGGCCGTCCGGCACGCCGAGGAAGCCGCCCGGGTCCAAGGACTCGAGGCCGTCACCTAGGCTGGGGTGCTTATGGCCCCACCCCACCCAAATCGCCGGGCATTTTCAATAAAGTTTTTCATCATCATCATCATCATCATCATTTATTTTGCCACCAGCAACTCGGGCGGACACACACGCACGCATGTACGCATGTACGCACGTACACACGTACACTATGGAGGACACTGCAGAGATGGTCGCATGTAGCAGATGGAAGAAAGGTTTGCGTCGTTATCGCGGAGAAATGATTCCGCAGTGCATTGTCAGCCTCGGTAAAACATGGGAAGCACATGCAGTGAAAACTAACAGACGCGTTTTCGTCTTATCATGATGATTATGATGATAATGATGCTAATAATGGACGTTAATCATTCATGGCACGTATAACCACATCACGGTACATGGGCCAGAAATCGGGTGGTTGCAGAAAGCGCACACATAATAATTACATGCACGTGTGAAAGGAAGAGCTAGCAAAATTTACTAAAACCAGCGAGAAAAGAGGAGCGCATGTGAAATTCAGTAGTTATACTATAAATGAATGGATAATTAAAGTTAGCGTCAATTGTCCGCTTGACAAATTTACATGGCGTTTATTTTTCAGAAATAGCAGAAACGTACGGCAGCGTGCCTTGAACTTAAATTTATGCTGTTTGCCCGTAACCACTGTCGTGTAGCGTTTCCTTGGCTTCTCGCGTCACATTTTCCCTGTCGCCCTTACTCCCCCCCCCCCTTTTGTATGAGAACTGCGAGCTGGTATTCACTCGTTTCGCGAGTCGGTTCTACCCCATTCTCTGCCTCCTCTCCCCCTCCTCTCTACCATTCTACCTAGTTTCCCTCCGGACTCGCACGTTAGTAGAAACGTAAGCGCTAGAATTTCTGCAATGCTTTTGCGGGGGTCACAGATAATTACAGCTGTCAAGAGGCTAATGTGACGACGCCCAAGGAGCTCCAGAGGGCATTGTGCACATTCGACGCGGTGCAAAGGTCCATACAATTTTCTCGCGTCGTCTTTCCTCTCTGCCACGCTCCTTCAATGTAAATACACGCTCTGAACCACCCCCCAACGCGATCCGGACAGCAGCAGCAGCAGCAGTGGGAAAGTCGAAGGAAGTGGCAAAGAAAGCTTCGCTTTTAAAAAAAATTTGCGAGAGCAAGTGTCAGCCAATCGTTATGTAGGGTCATGTTAATAACGAATGCGGCCAGCCAATGGCAAATAAATATACATACGAACAACTTTGTGGATTCGGTCCGTGATCTTTGTGGAATGTTGTAACCATAGAGTTTCTCTATGGTTGCGACTATATATATAGCGCGCGAACCGCGACGTAAGGCTACGCGTTTGTGCACGCGCACATGCACGTGTGCCACAGCCGGAAGCCAATAAGTAAGCCTTATTTATGTTAGAATTCGGTCTGTGTCCGTCGTCACTGGACAAAAATCGCAGCGCCCGACCGGCCCTGTTTCTCGACGGGCGTGGTGAAAAGCTGGTCGGAGATCTGGCTCTACTGGTGGCCCCAGGACGACACGAGTGACGGCTACGTGGTCAGCTGGTGCGGCTCCGGCGAAGGCAGCCACCACGCGACCGCCGCAGTTGCCGGCGCTGCCGCGCCGCCGCACGAGAACTGTTCGACGGACGTGAGTGGCTCCTCGGTTGCTCTTCGGCACCTGCAGGCGTTCACCAAGTACGTGTTCAGCATGCGCGCCTACCGCTGGCTGGATGGCAACAAGACCGAGAGGCTCTTCAGCCGGCCCCTCAAGTCGCAGCCCATCGTGCTCATAAACCCAAGTAAGAGGACGCATATTTGCGCGCGTATATTGTAAGAGTTGGGGTCGGGCATGAAATAAGTGGTAGCTGGCTCATGCCGTCGTCCGACTCATCCACACTAAGGACGTTGTTGAAGGGAGGGACTTATTCTCACCGAGAACCAGAAATGTGGGATTTATTTACAAAATCTACATGAAGGGTGGAGAACGTTACATTTCATCAGTATAACATGACTGAAAAAGAAGGCACCGCAAAACACCCCTTTCCAGGAGTTCTCTTGCTCCAAGTAGACCGTGAAGGCGACAGCGAATCAACTAACAATATTCGGTCCGCCGAACGTGACTAGCCTTGCCGGCGTCGCTGGGCTGTCCGAGGAGGCGCATTGTTGGCTTTAAAAAGCGAGTCGTCGCAGCGGGCCGGGAAAGGTTCGAAGGTCGATCGAAACAACTGCAGTGGGCTGTGAAAGGTTTACAGTTCAGTACCCCTGCAGGCCGATCGTAACAACATATAGCCGCATCACTTTCGTGCGTGCTTCAGATGTCGCTATGCGGTCGACTCCCGTTAATTCTACTTCGGTCAATTCGGCTTTTTGCTTAATTTGAACGCACTGGAAGTCCTGGTGAGAAACCATACATTGGTTATGGAAGAAAAACTCGCTAAAGTTCAAACCCTAAAACATGCCATTTCGGTTGTTACGACCCCCACCTGCGCCCCACCTTCATGCCCTACTATAACCTTGAAAACAAAATGAATTCAGTAGACGGCGCCATTGCTTCCCCAGGCGTGAAGCTGTTTTATTTTTATCTTTTAGTGGCTGACGGTCCTTCCGCCCATGAAGTCATCCGTTCTCTCTTGTTTCGTGTCATGAATTGCGGCCCCATATTCAGTAGTCTGCTTAGTCCTTCAGCATGATGTCGCCTGGCAATTACACAGCGCTGTCCCATAGAGGTCAACAAATAAAGTCCTCGGGATAGTACTTTCTTGATCTTGAAAAAAATTGAATTTGTTCCATTTGCCGCTGGTTGTTAATTCGATCTTTTGGATAATTCCACCAAGCCTTGCGGTCCAGCAAGGGCCGAATTACCGGTAGTCGACTGTACAGCTTTGAATGTGGATACCTTTCCGCGAACGAATCAGCATAGCTAGAAAATTTGGCTAAAGTTCCAGAACATGCACTGAGAACAAGGTCAGTAGGGTCGCAAGATCACGTACAGAGACTCACGTGGAAATTCGGCTCGTCAAAGTCGCACCGTCATCATAAATTGAAACACAAGCAGGAATCAAATAACTGATAATAACGCCTTTTACGCGCAATTATACAGGTGAGCACAACGCGTAATCCCTCTGCAGCCAGTTTATAAGCATGGAGATACTGAACGTACGTTCTGGACTGTATTAATTTCCATTGTTACAAATGCAGATGGAGCTGGAAATGGAACTAATAAATTAACTTCTGGGGTTTTACATGCCAAAACCACGATCTTATTATGAGACACGCCATTGTAGGAGACTCCGGCTTAATTTTGACCACCTGGGGTTCTTTAACGTGCCACCCAATGCACGGGTGTTGTTGCATTTCGCCGGCATCGAAATGCGGCCTCCGCGGCCGGGATTCGATCCCGCAACCTCGGGCTCAGCAGCGCAACACCAAAGCCACTACGCCACCACGGCGGGTGGAAACAGAACTATGCATTGAAGATTTGCAAGTATATGGCACTGAAATTTGTATTAGCGCGTGGTATCAAATCTGCATAGTTTGAGTCACCTAATTTCGGTCATGGGGTTCCTTGCTTTTTTGGAAGGCCCTATTGGATTGTCAGCCATACGCTAATTCCTCTGGCGATGCAACCTAAATCGCTGCGCTTAACTCTTTGGCGTCTATGTAGCCGTTGCCTCTGACGGAGGCATGCAGGGTTGTCACGCATGTCACTAAAGCATCATGAGAAGCTCACGAACGTAGTAAGCGTTAAGCATTTGCAAAATATTTATAAAACCACTTTGACACGTTCGAGCGTTCATGCATCCGAGCGTTGAAAGAAATAGAACGAAGGTAGACAAGTCCCCCAGGGTGGAACTTAGAGTGCAATACGAGCAATAGTAATCTACCTTGCGTATACCTTTCTGTCTTTAACGCTGCGCGCCAGGTACTTTTCATTCTTGACATTTCATTCTTGACAGAAAAGTAGCGAGCACAGAGTTTACAAGAAAGAAAACGCAAGCAAGAAAGATGGCGATTATCGTTGGGGGACAAAGGCACGCCCCAAAAGGGTTTAAACTGTATTTAGAGTGTGCATAGCAACATGTTGACACCCGTAAGTGTGTTAAATGGGTGTCTTAAGTATACACCCACTGTTGCGTTCTTCAAACTCCGTTCATGCGAGGTGTTTATGCACACTCCAGAGAAAGGGTTTTCTTACACATACAAGAACATTCGTCACCCTTGAAACCTTGTTTGTGCAGCTAAAAGGGCGTTTTAAGGACAGGTTTCAACCGTACAAGCAGTATCTTCTACAACGCGTGGAGCGCTGACATACCTTCATCGACTGACGCTAGATTTTTTAATGAAATGAAACAGCTTGAAGACAGAAATACTATTCTTTTAGGAGTAACTATAGCTCGTGCGATACATAATTATCTATTCAAGAATATTTTTGCTCTCGTGCCAATACATTTTTTTGGTTAGAGGGTTGGAACAAAGCCTCTCCTTCCTGCGCTGTGTGGTTTATTCAAGGAGCGTTTCTTTTTATCTTAAACCTCCTTGGCATTGGCTTCATTAAACCACGCATCGTTCCAAGAATTTTGAAGGGCACTGTATTATGTTAATGCTTCGTAGAGGGCACATTGTTAACTAACAATAAGCACTGCATAACTCTGTTTACCGGCTATATATATGTAGTACACTGTAATATAATTTACACCCTTAGAAATGAAAAAGGGTGTAAATGTGTCTATAACTCACCCTTAGGATTTCGGTTATGTAAATCACATCGTAAGGGTGTGAGTTATAGACACATTTACACCCCTTTTCACTTTTAAGGGTGTAAATTATTTTGCAGTGTAGTTCACACAAGTGCAGGCGCACGTATAACGACGCATGTGTGTCTTCGAAGTGGTGTGATGTAATGTTAACTCATTTCTCTCAAAATTACCGCCAAGTTACCACTCAAATTTTTTTAAAACACACTCTCCTAGGCGTGTTTGTCTCATAATTATGCTCGCCTAACGACAAATAAAATTTACACCCTCCAGGGTGCTTACACTGTGCGTTGTGCACAGTGGGTTGTGCATAAGCTATAACTGCAAGCGCTTTCAGTGCAATCTAAACTCCGGTGCTTAATGCGGTTACGGCGAAGGGTCATTCTTCCTTCGTGTCATGCAGGCTTCATACCAGTCTTCGTCTTCGTGGCCATACCAGCGGTGTCCGCGATCGTGTCCATCGTTCTCATTCTCGCCAACACGGTGCTGCGCAGGGTGAGTGCACGTCGACGCTCAGAGTTGGGCAAGGTCTCTTTCGTTCGCCGTATTACCACCAGAGAACTGAGGTCGTCAGCTATAGTTCAGCTTGTGCGGGCCCAATCAATCAGTTGTAACAGTTGATGGTGCTTTTGTTTTGCCATGGACACCTCTCAACATTCCTCCCTCTACAAGCATCCTAGATAGTTTTCTTCATCGTGACTCGGAAAATTAACATCCACAGGAGACGAGGTTGAGCTCCTGTTATATGACACTGCTGCTGCTAAATCGCGAACTCAAACGAGATTCGCGTCGCTTAGACACGATCCAACGTTGCGTTGGATCTGCCCGTTTTCTTGTATTTTGTGTTCATGCGACGAAATGCAAAAAAAAAATGACTCGTTTTTTTTTTCTTCCCCCAAATCATTTCCGCGGAAGCTCGAATGGAGAGGGGACGAAGGTTCATGAAAAGGAAGATTGTCGTCCGCTCGAGTTTCTGTGCAGTTACATTACTGCATAATAGGTTCGTGCTGTATTCCGGGTGACTGTAAATTCGTTCTCGCATTTTTCTCCTCCTCTTTAACGCCGTGTGTACTAAATCAAACACATCTACATGACTCGATCGGTTCGCAGGAGCTGCCGTCGCCCCGCTTGAACAGGGCACCTGAGCAGCCGCAGCCGCGGAGGAACCCCACGTACCACAGGCCACCGCAGCTGCCGCCCATCGTGCTGAGAAGGCATTCCCGCGGGGATTTCGAGTGACGCCTCGGCGGTTATATCCGCCTCAACCAGTTGTAATAAAAGAAAGTAAAGGAAACGCCAACACAGATTTTCCTCCTAGCGTCGTCATCGAGGCTGACTGGTGAGTGATAGGAACCACGCATTGGTGAATGATATGAAGGGAGGCAACCATGGAGGGACGAGTGTTGATGGCTGCTCCGCCCACAGATGCGGTAAGATGGCGGTAAGGCTGTGCTCCTGTGATACCTAAAGCCCATCCATACACGGCGGTGGTGCGTGGATTTGTATCGAGGCTGGCGGACGTCCCTCTGTCGTATGCATAGCTTTCGAAAATGGGTCATACGAAGTGTGGCGCGATTGCCTCGCTAATCGGTAGATCGCGAGAGGCAGTGCGTGGGTGACGCGTCGGCGCAATTCACAGCAGCCGCCGCAGACAGAGCTCCGCTCATGCAGCGCTTTGTTTCCATATGTGTAACGGTGGCGTCATCGGTGAACAGACGACGGGTGCTACTTTGGCACTATCTCGTAACCGTCGCCGCCGCAGAGCCCGCCTTGCGCGGCTGGACACTTCTCACGCTTTCGCCTCCGCTTTCCTCCTCGTGGTTCCGCTGCACCCTCCTCCGTCGCTTTCATGCTCGCCCTCTTTTCGCTCTCACCATCTTTCATATCCCGCTGCGCTCCGCGTTCGCTCTTTCATCCTGCGTTGTGCTCGTCCACTCGGTTAGGCCGAGGGATGCTGACGTTCGCGTAATAGAGCTGCGCTCTAAAAAGAATTTTGCGACCTTGCAAAATCGTACATACTTGGCGAAGCTCTTCGAGCCACCCTTCTTCCTGTGCCTAAACCGCCGCTCTGGAGTGATATCGCGGAGGCGCACACGTGGAGTTACTGTATATGATCCCCTTCTACATACATGACTGTATAGACAAGGACGCTGTCACTGCAGTACTTTTCTCAATACCAAAGTCAGTCTTGTCGCCACGGTTCTGTTAGCTATGTAGGAATATATTGAATGATTGTTTTATTTATGCGTGAGATGGCTCTCTGGCCTAATACGAGGAATGGGAAAGGGGAGAAGTGTGTCGGGAGTAGAAGGAGCAATTCTAAGAGCAGGATCTATATACAACCGGTGTAGTAGCCCGAATTCCCTGGCAAAAGCCAGGAGGGACAATACACGGCTGCCGGTCGGATCCACCCCTCAGTATCTCTTCCTGGCGGAGGTGCATCGAGGTATTCTGGCGGCGACGACCTCTGTCCAGAAAGCTTTGCAGTAAACGCTCATACTGACTTTTCATAACGCCGAAAGAAGCTTTTAGCACACACTTAAACTCGAACAGGTTCTGAACATTGTGACTTGCAACGTTTCACCCTGAAATACCGTGTAGACGCGTCTAAGAGCCACACGTACTTTCATAATTTTAACGAGGTGCGGCCCTTACACGGGACCGAACTTCTAGGTCAAAATAATGCCAGCCCAGCCGGCGACTTGCGCACATCTCGTATCCACCGTATCAGAGGTCAACGCGCAGCTCTCGCCATCGAGTAGCGTCTCGCGGAAGTACGCAGCGTGCGAAATTTTGACAATGCGCGCGCGCGGCATCGGCGCACCAAACGCGATTGCTTCTCCGTGCGATTTTTTCCCCAAAAATTTTGCACTGCCAAGTTTGGGTTGCGGCCCTTCCACGGGCGCAGCCCTTACACGAGTCTATACAGTATCTGCTTGTTCACTTACACCGACAACTCTTCAGCTACTTCGCTAACCGAAAGGGCGCTTTCGCAACTTCAACAGCGCTTTGCCAATCTAAGGAAATTCCGCTCATTGCTACACCACATTGAGATCTCACCAGTCATGTGACGCTCTGAGGCACCCTTTAATATAGCATTCAATTGGGAAAATGTGGCTTCATAATTCGGCCTACGGCCATTAAATTTAGCCATAAAATTCCCGAAGGTGCTGGCATGGGTTGACACCAAGGACAGCAAAAAACATTTTATTCACCCGATATTTCGAGATAGCAGAGATTATATATTTATCTATATTCCCCGATGAAGGCCGAACCCCGGCCGAAACGTCAGAAAAATAAAATGTTTTCGATTCGTGTGTCCTATCATTAAAACACACGCGCGCACACATAGCCGATCCTTTTTTCTCTCCTTGGTGTCAACCCATGTGTTTTTCACTTCTTATTTCGAAAAGTGTTTACGCCGCACACCGGGCATCTCGAAATCTCCACTTCGAAAAAAAATTGGAGGACGCTTAAGCTTCGCCTTCAAGAGTGGAACGCGACAGCGTTTCCGTCGACCCGCATGGTGGGGAGGGGGGAAGACAATGGGCTACGGCGCAGCGACTACGCGCCCCGCATCGGACGCGGTGAGCGTTGAGCAACGCAGCGTTCGGCGCGGCAACGAAATGTGCGCCTGAGCAAGGAATGCACGCCTGAGCCTTAGAAACAGCTCGTTTCTAAGGCAACACCGCGTTCACTAGAGGCGCTTTTGTACCGCTTTGAAGCATCGAAATCGTGGCTGAAAATAAAGAAAAAAAAAGAAATCGTGGCTGAGTGGTAGAGTCTCCGTCTCACACTCCGGAGACCCTGATTCGATTCCCACCCAGCCCATCTTGCAAGTTGTTTTTTATTCATGAAGTGCCTGCTGGGATTTATCGCTCACGGCCAACACCGCCGACGCCGACAACACCGGCTTTTCTGCGACACGAGCTCCTTAACGCTGTCGCGTTAATATCAGAAGGAGGGCAACGAAACAGCGTCGGCAGCGTCTCATGTATACCCGCTTCCACCAAGCGGCAGCGCGCTAGCCGACCCAGACGCCGCACGCTGGTCCGCGCCTCCCCTACACTTTCCCCATGCTTTCTATCACCGCTCACGCTTGCTTGCTCGGCTGCTCGCTGCCATAGAGTTTCAAACAGCAATTATTGTAGGAAACTATGCTCGCTGCCATTCGCTGCGGCCGTTCTGGCCTCACTCATCAACGGGAGGACAGCCTGTTTCCCCCCCTCTCATTTAGGACGCTGTCGGTGACGTGTAAACGTGATCGCAGTGTAATAATCGTGACCTTGAACAAGACGACCGGAACTTTTGAGTAGGCGTGATCAGCCTCCGTCGCAATGCGCCCAAGGGAAGCCAGCATGCGAGCGCACAGCGCCTCAGCGAGATTTAAGGACACTCGCTCCATTCTCGCACGACGGTGAGGCGAAAGTGCCGCGTCACTCTTGAGCGCCTGCTAAAGTGACAACTGCGCTGATCCGCAGTACAGTCATAGAGGTTTTTGATTTTCGAAGTGAAACTGTCCAGAATTCCATACGATGCAGAAAGTACCGGCGTGAACTTGCCTCGCGACTGGCCGCTCGAGGCACTTTGCCTGTATTCGCAGGCTTCTTTCACGCTCGGAAAAACACTTTTGTGTAGTACGTATTGAGGAATTAACAGAAATCTGTATCGGGAGTTCTTCATGTTACTCTACAATTTTCTCATTGACGCGCTTCATCTAAATATAATATTTGATAAGTTTATTAAATTATTAAGACTAATTATGTAGTTAGGCAGAATGCAAAAAAAAAGAAAGATATTCTGAATATCTCCAAGTGGTGGCAAACAACATTACCTTGGTTCTGTACAGCTACGTGGCATTTTCATATTTTAAAACCCTGGTGCATGACAGTTAATTGGGACATCCTGTGTAAAGGAACCAGCCTAACAACTAAATTCATTTAGCTATGGTGTTCGGCTGCTGAGCACGAGGTCGCGGGATCGAATCCCGGCCACGGCGGCCGCATTTCGATGGGGGCGAAATGCGAAAACACCCGTGTACTTAGACTTAGGCGCACGTTAAAGATCCGCAGGTGGTCGAAATTTCCGGAGTCCTCCACTACGGCGTGCCTCATAATCAGAAAGTGGTTTTGGCACGTTAAACCCCATACTTTTTTAAAACTAAATTCATTGTTGTTGCAGCACCGCTATGGGTAGGCAACGCGTAGTTAGGACTCCCGAGGAGCAGCGTGAATACTAGGAGCGGCAAAGGGAATAGAAACGACAATATCCGCAATACGACCAGCGGTGGCGTGCTGTGTCTGGTCGTATTGCCGTGGAATTCCAGCTCAGGGGAAGTCCTCACGTCCACATTCTCATGTGGCTGGATAATGTGCCGGAGGACGAATTGAGCAATAAAGCATTGCATACCTTTTTCAGCAGTTGTAGTGGTGTTTTTTAACAGCCTCGCTGGACATTCACTTTCGCAGGGTATATATGGCGAGTCAATATTTTTTTTGTAATTTCGCTTATCTCGAAACTCCGTTTATGTCGAAATTCCTTCCGCTTTCTACAGATTCGAGTAAACGGGGTTTTACTATATATATTGCCACCTGTATACAACCGGAGCAGCAGGTGCTGTGTACCACGTTAGAGACACTGGTCAACCGGCCACTGCAAGAGCAAAAAAAAAAAAAAAAAACACTTGGGCAGTGGCAGATTTGTACGTAACGAATTACATGAAATTAAGTACTTGCAATCATTTACGCTCCTTGGTAATATTGTAATTTAACCCTTACTTTGTTTACTCCTTATAATGCTCACTGTAAATCAATTACCTTTTTTTCAGTAACCAATTACATGTAAAGTTAGATTTTTGACGAAACAAGCTATATCAGGCAACGCAGCTTTGGACGCTCAAATTTCTTGGGGAACTGTCCAAAGAGATGAAAACATGTACATTAGTTACCTCCTTCCCTCAATCAGCGTATTGTAGCTTATGACTCGTTCACATGGACATATGGCAGGGATGCAGACTCGCACATCTCTTCAGTCCCGACATCTGAGCCTCTTTTCTCTCATAATAAATTTTTCTCTCTCTTTTGGAAACGCTTTTAAGCGCACTTTATAGGCGGTAAGAACTGCAACTCAATTATTCTTCGCTTAGTGTAGTCTTACGATTTCTCTGATATAGACATAAGCTCTTGGCCGTTGAACACATGTTTCTACCCGCATGTATATATACGCGACTCACATAGATCTATTTTTTGCAATTGTAGCACACGAACACTATTTTTAGGGCTGAAAAATGTGCACCTTTATAAATATATAAGAGTTGCGAGTAGTTTCTTCACAATAAGCGTTTACCTTGGCAATGCCACCGCAGTAAGGCCCAAGGCACTGCAGCGCAGGTATTTATAATACAATATTGACATTATATCGTGGCTCCATCATTCGCCTTGCAACTTTCAAATGCCAGCACGTTTTCGAAGGTACATGGGCATTGGCTTCCGTAAAATTTTGTATGTTCGTACCTGCTAGCATGTTTTAGCCGACGCAACTACTGTAGCTCATTAGGCAGGCACGAGGCAAGTGTTTACCGACTCTGACAGTTCCAATGCAAATAATTCCCCCCATACTATGGTAAATTTGCCTGTACACATCGTTTTTATCGCGGGCTCCCACATATATCGTCTTAAACTTTCAGCACGACGTTTGGTTCTTCAAATATGACGGACGCGCTAGAACGTGATCGAGCACTGTGCTCGCGTTCCAGAGCGGCCGTGTTTGAGCTTACTCGTCTCCTTATACGCATACGCATCTGCGCTAGGGCGACGTCCAAACTTTCTGTTATGGAACTTTGTTTTCCAATACCAACACTCCGTAAAAGCACTGAAGCGACATCGCTGGCGGCGTTCAGCAATTGCGCCTTGCGCAACGCGCCCGACTACTCCCTAAACTCCATACCGAACGCGTCACTTATCACGCCGTACGCTAACCAAGGAGGATACATTGACGCTAACGCAGGTGTTTCGAGCCCGCCAACGACAACTAGCGAATTAAGGTAAGCGCTACGTTTGCCAGCGTTGGCAGTCAGCCAGTTGGCAGTTCACGTCGTTACCGCGGTGTCTTCGATTTGTTGTCGCGGCAGCCTCACAGGGCTACCCAAGCCGCTGCTGCCGCTGCTTTCAAGTCGGCGTCGTCGGCGTCTTGGCAGCCCTTGGCAGTCCTGCAGTGTACCATCTCCTCCTCTATTTTTTTCAATGCCAGTCACCGATGGGGCCGATCTAACCGCAAACCATGCACCCTCTCTTATCGTCCTTTCCTATGCTTCCCCGTCGGCTAGCGTTCGCTGGCATTGAAAAAAATTGAGGATGCGGTGCCTGTCTAAATCGGAGACGTCTCCGTACGTGCAGCGACCAGGCTTCAGGCGTAGGTCCACTAGCTCAGACAACGTGCACGACAGCCTATGCAGGCTTCTGATAACTTTATCCATAAATTCAGGATTTCTTGAACTCGCTGGGAAACTTATTTTATCCTTGGAATCTTTAGAACCGAATTTTGTTCTCACATTTTGGCATACATGTATCCACCAGACATAACCGCAAGGGGAAACTAAAAATGGAAGTACAATTAGGGCTTTCATGATACACTCTGTCTGTTTTCGAAGACAGAGAGAAAGAGTTTGCACAGAGGAAAGAAGCGCTATTCTAGAAAATAGTTGATATTCCAGGTTGGCAACAATGTTCTGCAGCGCATTGTTTGAGCGTTGATTGGGTTAATCAGGTGCTGGTCAATTTAACACGTGTGGCGTTCGTTTAGGTAGTTCAGTCACTTTATTCTATCGTTCAGTCGGTTCGGTGCAGTTTAGCGGCGCTCCTTGAACCCGTGTATTTCATTTTCTCATTTACGCAGTCGCCATTGCCATGTTCAAAACAAAAATCCTTGCGCCAAGGCAATGCCTCAAGAGCCATGCTGGTGAACGCTATCCGTTCCAGAACGCCGGCTGCCCGTGCTACAGCACCGGCATTGCTTGCTCCTTGGGCACGATGGAAGCGTTTAGAAGTACTGAAGGATGGAAACCGAGAGTGAACGTTGTTGTTTTGAAGGTAAGTTCTAGATACTCAACGTCACTTGATTTAAGTTTAATGTGTAACCCTTTGGGTGGTTGTGATGGGGGTTGCGATGACAATCGCCTCCCGGCATGTTCGCGTCGCGTTTCAGAAACGCGTATATACGTATTTTATCGCGATCTCCGCTGTCGAGATGTGCCAGCTCGGCTCGGCTTTGTCAAGTTTTTGTTTTTTATTTGATACATAATTGACATAAAATGGTATCAAGATCAGAAAGTGCACTGTCAACCCCGTAACTGCTTTGTTTCGGCGGTTAAAAGGGCACGTGTAGTGCATACAGAGTCCTGCATATTTCGCTGCGCCTATTCGGAAAAAGGTTTTCCTCTCACCGGCTGCGCAGTTCTCGCTCACATATTTTTCTGAAAGATCGCATTTTGGTGTCTACGTCGTTTAGTAACAGTTAATTGCCTGGTTTTTAAGAAAAAAAGTGCAAGTTTGTCTTCACTTACGGGGAACGAGCTGCTGCAGCGACGGCGATAACATGAACTTGTGTCGCCGTGTGCCGGCAGCTGCAGAAAGCAGCCAGTCAGCGAGGTTTGCCGCGTGTTCCAGGAGCAGGCAACACGCGGCAAACCAATGTTCACGGTGCCAACGTGGTGCCAACGTTACTAGAACATGCTAAAACGTTGCGGCAAACCTCCCTGACCGGTTGCTTCCTGCAGCTGCCGGCAGGCGGCGAAACAAGTTTATGCTAGCGCCGTCGCTGCAGCGCATTTCGTATCCCCATAGGTAAAGGCAAATTCGCACTTCTTTTTTTAGAAACCAGACAATTAACTGTGGTATGTACTATATTAAACGACGTAGACCCAGAAATGCAATCTTTCAGCAGAATTTGAGTAAGAACAGTGCTGCAGCGAGTGCAAAATCCTTTCCTCGAACAAGCGCAGCGAAATATGCAGGATCCTCCATATTAAAAAAAAAGAAAAAAAGAGTAGACTGTTCTTTGATTTTGCTGAGCACGCCTCTTTATTGTTTATCAGAGCAGGTAACAGACGTATCATTGCAATAGCAATTCTAGAGCACACCAAGCAAATATTTGCGGTCGTCATCGGCGTCGCCGTGAGGTCCCGTATATATTTAAGTATACGTATGCTATATATGCCACACCTTGCTGTATGACATGCTGTATATGCGAGTTATATTGCCACACTGTTCTATCACTAAAGGTTTTACATTCTTGATAAATTATTCCTCAGAACTTTGAGAATGACAGCCCACAAACAAATGTAAAATGAAACACCGGCAGTGCGTGCATCATATCTCAAATCTTCTCAGACTTAAATATTTAAAGTGCAAAACACTAACAAATCTCAAACCCGAAAATGATGCAATTTTATTGGTGCAGCTGTACACTACGTACGAGATCGGCTCAGGAAAGAGGTTTGAAACATACGCCCTGATATGAAAAAGTGGTGGTATAGTCGTTGAGATAGATGTTTGCTTTAATTAATACACATAAATGAAATTGTCTGATGGCAGGATTCAGAGGACCTCTAGCACAACAGCTTGTTTTTGCTTAGTCAGCTTACATTTACTTCAATTCATACTGCCACTACAACTACTAGTCTTCAACTTACTGTAATATTTCAACATGTTGATGTCACATTCATTGCTTCACCCTTATGGCGAAACTGTGAAATTTTTGTTAAGCTAGTTGGTTCATTATGGCAGCAAACAGAGCCAGACACGAGGGATAAGCAAAGGGACTGAAACGATGATAAAGTGCCTTTTTTTATTATTATAATTATGTGTATAATTTCACTCTTCTTGCTTGTCCCTTGTTTCCTGGCACCATTTGCTGCTACCAAAGCATGTGTTCTTTGAGATTTCACAAACACATGCCGAAACTGCGCGTTGCATAGCATTTCCTTGATATGGCAGTGCGTACACACTAAAAAAAAATTAAACATTTAGTTGCATCTGGCGTCCTTATTATTTTATTTATTATTATTTTTCTGGATGCGCACTCATAGAACCTATATGTTACCTATATGTCTAAATATATGTTACCTATTCTGAGGATGATCTTCATTGACTCTTCCTTGTGTGACATTTTATTAATTCTTGTTGTTTATTTCAAATCGAAATTACAAATCGGAATACAAGCCCCAAGTTCCGCTGCACAACGAGGAACGAATGTTTGAGGACCGCTACTGCCGTGAAAAAAAGACATACATCTAATTTCTGCATTTATTGGTTTTGTAATGCCAGCCTTGCAGTCACTGCCCTACATTATTCAGATATGCAGCAAACGAGAGCTCAGAATAGTCAGCCAGCGCATGGCTTCTTCGGTGAGCTGAGATATCAGCAGAAACAAATAAACACAAATTCATTAACATAAAGCATCAGCTACTGCTAAATTGCAAACAAGGAATATTGGCTGGAAACAAAATAAAGAAACAACATTTGTGCGAAAAGTATTTTATTTATTGTTAATAGAGGGGCGGAGAAAGAAGGAAAGGCACTAAGACAGGGAGGTGAACAAGGATATTAACCTAGTTAAATAAGTAAACTAGACTTCATAATGCCATTCTCCTGCAAAGACACTGCAGCTGAGCAGGCCCAAAACTCCCTGGCTGCTTGGAGCAATGAGAGAGTGTGAAACCAAAGAGGTACATAGGATTAGTTGAATCTTGCTCTGTGGAGTTGTCCAAGAACAGCTTCTTGCTTACACTGTTAGTGTGTATGCCCTTATTTTGCCTTGTTGCATAATGGAGCAATTGTACGACTTCTTACACTGTCACTCACCTAGTGCACCTACATACTTTAGCCATGACAGGGTTGTGGCTAATGAATAGTCAGCTTTGAACAGCAGTGTTTAATGGGCTTCAATATGGTCATTTGGCAACAGTACCCAAACAGAATTTAGGAGATTCTTTGTAAGGAACGTTATCCTACCAGTGTGATTGGCACGAATAAATTTACACTTGGTCTTTTGCATAAGCTTAATTCCAAAATGCAAATAATCCTGAGACAGGCATCCAATAATTTGCTAAATCCAAGTTCATCATAAGGTTCAGGTGTGATTGTTGCCAGATTATAGTATTTTCTTGGAGTATATGAAATAAAAACAGACTTCTACTTAACAAATTTCATATAATTAATAAATTGAACTTAATTATGCTTAAATGCATTTTTGTAATTTAATTATAACTTTGTTTACTCGGTAACACTAACTGTAATTTATTTACTTTTTTCAGCAATTGATTACATGTAACCCATTAAATTTTTCACGAAATGAGCTATAACAGGCAATGCAGCTTTGAGCACGTTGGGATGCAAGCACACACGGAGGAAAGCGGTGGCTCGATTGTGTGAATCCCACCTGTCAACTGGTTTTACTTTTCCTTTGCTTCATCCCCCCTTGGCGTAGCTCACCCTTCCCTCTCCACACCATCGATGGAAAGCGGAGACAGCAGAGAGAAACCGGTTTGGAGGTGCACTCGCTGCTCACCCTTGCCTGCACGTTGTGGCCTGCTCGTGGCTGCTACAAGCACTTAAATTTGGCAGGAACTACAGTGTCCAAAGGAATGAAAAAAATGTACCTGGGTTGCCTCCTTCCCATAAGCAGTGTCTTGCAGCTGTGCCTTGATCACTTCAATCGCAAATCTCTCTCAACTTTTCTGTTATATAATAAATTTCTCTCTCTCTCCTAGAAGCACTTTTAAGCTGCCTTCATGATCATGAATAGCTGTTTCTCAATTCTTCTTTGCTTAGTGTAGTCTATGATTTCTCTTATATAGGCAGGAGATTTTGGCCGTTAAATGCATGTTCCTATCCCGTCTGTATATATGTGACTATGTGACTCATATACATCTATTTTTACAATTGTAACACACGAACAATATTTTTAGGGCTGAAAAATGTGCAGCTTTATGTTAAGTTACATTAGAGGCTTGGCTGCCTTTTCATAGAACGTGATGTTTGCTTGCATCCGTTACAATTGGTCATTTAAGTCTAGACAGCTAATGAGCGAAGAGCTTCGGGAGGAGGTCCACCACATGTTGGATGACAAATATGAACTACACTTCTATGGCTCGATAGCCATGGCCTCTTTGGATGGTGACTGCAGGGACTTGCCTACGGACTACTTTTAAGTTTTTCACTGGCTGTACCGGAGCACCTTCCCCTAGCCCAAGCAACAATAAAGCATTGTGTTTCATAGTAGACCTAGAGGTGAGCATCATGTCATTGAGTAACCACAACCTTGTGAGCAAGGTGTTCATACAATAAAACAGCCCTTCTCTCCAGCACACACACAGAGTGAGTTTTCAGCATCGGTGTCAGATGTCTTCAAAGGAAAACAAGGGGAGATTAGCCAACAAATTTTTGAAATGTGATTGTTAGTAAATGTAAACAATGTGTGAAGGGCTGCAGAAGAGGCATTGTAAGAGCCATGCCAGCTCGTTTTATTTACTGTATTGGTGCAATGTTAATAAATGTACAGAGTAAAGTAACATTAAATTGATTACTTTTTACTAATTGTTCAATTACTTTTGTGGAACAGTAATTGGCAACTGCAACCAAATAAAATGTTGAAAGAAGTAATTGTAATTGCAATCGGTTACTTCCTTTCTGTAAGGTGTGTACAAGTCTGAATCGAAGCAACTTCTATATGCAGGTGACTTCACCAACTTGCTTCTCCATAAGGGAAGCACCAGGTCTTCAGATGTCCCAAAGTGGAAGAGACTTTGCCTACATGGAATCGAATATGGAACAATACATGGGAAAGTGTGAACCACTAAGCAGCACTGAGCCACCTGCTATTGGATCTGTATGTATACCACCACTGCGTTGACTTAGCTAAATGTATAAAATCTATAAAATGTGTCATTGTACATTTAATTGATTTAAGTCTACATAATCAAGAGTTTGATGAAAGTTTGTCTGGTCAGGTAACATTAATAAAACAAAATTACGGTCACTGACCAAGTCAATTTCTGAAACGTCAAAATTAATTTTGACTTTGTCAGTAATTTTGACATTTAGAAAGACTTTTAAGTCTCCTATCTCTTGTTCTAAGGTAGGCAGTGCAATGAGATTGGTCTTATTGGATTTATTGAAACATGCAGAAGCTATTGATACCCTGCTTAGTGAAATATGAGGAATTTACATTTCACAATCTTTCGCAGAAAATAAAAAGAAGTAGAGGAAACATACAAATGTAGAACCAAATGAGGTAAACAAAAATAAACCTCATATTGAAATAAGCACATGAAATTACATATATCTACAACCTTTTAGCACTATAAGCCAAAGAATAAAGATTTAAAAATACTTTTTTTAAATCTGAGATCTACCTTTTCTCAGGACCCCTATACCACCTCTGACATTACTGAAATATGTTAAGACGATAGAACGTGATAGAATATTGTGCATCATAACCTTAGTTGTTCTTGTGTCAGAAAGCCCAAGTAATATGAACATTTTACATAGACATGCACATTGTGCTCGGAGTGCAGTGACTATCTTTGATGAACATGGCAGAGCTGTGTACTGTTGGGAAGTCACAATTTCAAAAAACACTCCCCCGCACCTCCTTTTCGGGTTTTCCCACTCTCTTCTCCACACATTGTGATGCCAGGCAGGTCACGTGTGACATCACCAGGGTAAAAGCTGTAGATCGGTCTATTGATGAAGGACGAGAGTGCCAAGGTGATGTGTTCTGGGAAGGGAATGGGGGGCTCATCCATTGTGCTCCACTGGTTCTTTCCTGAAGCACCCATTCAGTTGGCGTCGCATGGAGTTCAGACAGGGAGGGACAGCGCAGGAGTTTTTTTTTTCTGGTCCTCCATTCTTGGTTGATGTGATCTGCAGCTTTTTCTGCACTGCCTGGAGTTTATGAGAGTGAATGCTGTAAGATGGGCGCGCTCTTCTGGAGAGAGCACCCTTGGGTAACATAGTGAAGGTGAGCAAGAAACTGCAGTGGCCACATACTCATTCATCGAATGGCTGTAACTTTGCTATGATGGCATTAATGGGGAAAATTTTTGAAGCTTTTTGTTCTTTGTAGACCGCAGCACAGCTGTCACTATACAACAACATTTCAAGCTCATAGTGGTTTGAAGCTCTTTAAAGTGTGTTCCTATTGTCTGAATCAAAAAACGTATTGTTGGGCTGGTTGGTTTGTGAAGGATTGCAAATGACGCCAGAGAATGTGAAGGACAGGCAGTGAAATTGCCTTGTAATTGTCTCATTGTATCCTTGCCTGTCCTTTGTGTTCTCTGGCATCGTTTGGAAGCTACGTTTGAATCAGTATGGTGCGATAAACAAAAAATTATTTTTATAGCTTGTTCATTGTTTTCCTTTTTCTTTGCTTTGTGCAGTCCTTTTTTTAGTATATTTCAACTAGATGCATTGGCATTGACAGGATGCACTTAGTGTGTTGGCATTCTCTTTGCTCAGATTGTTCTGGTAAGGAAGCAAACAGACATGGAATGGTACCGTGCACGTGTTGACAAGATCGTTGACACCACAAGCACCTACCAAGCGGAGTAAGTACTTAGAAGAATACCTAGCATCTTCCTAACAGTGGTTACTCATCATTAGCAACAAGAATAATTTCTATTTAAAAGATGGCACATCTCTTTATTGTTTTTAGATCTGTCTGAACAGTGCAAAAAAGTTTCTCCTTGTGCAGAATTTAGTTGCAGTTCTGAGGGTTTATTTCCATGTTTCCAGTGCTTGAAGCACAATTGCAGTGTTCATTGTGCCCTGCAAAAGCAGACTCCCGGATTATGCGTGCCTCACGCTCACTAACCCTTCCAGAGATCATTCTTGAGAATTTTCATGATTAGACCTGTACATGCATTTATGATATCAGCTGTTGCGATTGCTGCCATTTTGCCAGTGAGATCATGTGCCCACATAGCTCAGTTACTATAGGCATAAACTGATCAGAATGCCTGTTACTTGTAATTACATGGAGGCGCACCATGCAATTGTTGTATAGCTGGTTTCTAAGCATGGACTAGTCCCGGCCATATGTTTCAGAGTCTGAATATAACCACTGTTACAAATCCAGGTGAAATTGGAAGTGGAACAACACATTTGCGTTGTTGCAGAATTGTTCATGTTTGAATTTATGCTGACAGTATGTGTGTTATGCTATACAATAGAACAACATCATACATGTGTGGTGTGAGGCTGTTATACATACCTACTTGCATGACATATGATGCCACAAAATTGACAAACTTGGTGACACTCTGGACTTTACTATCTGCAGGATAAAATTATGCGGTTAAAGGAATAATAATACTTTTGCATTCATGTTCATTTAGCATCAGCAATCGAAAGCTGTCAGATTGGAACAAATAGCTGCAACACATTAGTTGTGAGGACTTTATACATAGGGCCAGTGCTGCAGTTTATGCTAAATTTAAACAAAAAAAAGATATAAGAAAGAAAAAAGGGGTGTGAAGGAGAGTTCTATGGTCAGTTTTAGCCAGATTTTTTAGTTGTATTTGAGCTGCAGGTTGCAAAAGTGCAGCTAGTTACAGAAGTGCAGAACAAACTTGAAAGGAGTCAGTCCTGTGATTGTTGAAATATTATGTAAATACCTTTTGTGAGCGCATTTGATGTGAAGTGTTGCAGCAGATTCATTTTATTCAGTAGTATTAAACTCAGTAATGGATGCTTTCCTGTTCTACAGCACATCTTTTGCACTGTGTTTGGTGTCACTTCAGTTAAATGAGAGCTTACTGCACACATTATTATAATAGCTCTGCAACTTTTTATTCTTTTCTTAAAGTACACATCTCTGTAATACATTGAAGTTAAGCTGAAATGGTTTTTTGCATGTCTGTTAATTGAATGATTTATTTTCCAGGGTCACTTTGGTTGATTATGGGCAAACACTTGTGGCAGAGAGAGAAGAGTATGTAGTATTTCCTTTCATTTAATGTTTTAATACTGTGGGGTATTATCCGGTCGGCTCGGCTTGTTTCTTCCTCTCTATGTTGCGTGGTACCAGTTTTAGAATCTAACACTGTGCTTTCAGTGAAGTATTTGTCCTATGATCATGTATTTTTTTAAAGGGAGACTAAAGAGAACTGTTGAGTTGGAATGGCAGATCGTGCATCAGGAATGTCAAATAGGCCTTAACATCAATAGAAACTTAGTAGGCCACATAGGACGCTAAAAAGAAAGATCAGTGGCAATGCTGTTTAAAATACCCAGGCCAGCTCCCTGTCACAGTGTGTATTAATGACAGCATCTGTTCAAAACTAGGTACAGTGTCAAAGAAAAATTTAAAAAACAATAATTGTGCATCTGAAAGCAATTGAAGACTCATCTCGAGAGCTCATCAGAACATCTCTTGCATAACAACGGTCCAAGTACAACGAAACACTGTGAATGCTTCTGGTTGTGTCATTTGCACTACACTTTTGATGTGGGAAGTTGAACTGAAGTTTGGGTTTGATTTATTCATTTATTAATCAACCTTTTTATGCCAGGGAAACTGTTTCTAAAATACTGTATCTAAAAGAGCACTTCACAAGTTTAAACTGATTAAGTTTTTCAATTCAGTGTCCATTTACTATTCATAATATGTAAAAAAATTATTTGTGTGTAGTATTCAGAATTTTTTATGGGGGGGGGGATGTGCTGTTGCTTTCATTTAAGTTCTTGTGAGGGCCATGTAAGTAAACAAAAGTTAGCTACCTCGGATGCAAGTATCAAGGGTTATAACTACAAAAATATGATGTCTAGAAATTCATTCAGTATGAAATTTGTGATCTACATTTAGGGGTAGATGTCTAACGCACTTAGGTCATGCAAAAAGTAGTGCGCATTTGTAGCATCAGTGGAATCACCTCTCTGCTTACACATTTCATGTTGGCTTACTTTTCATCATTTATTATGCTCCTACTCTGGATTTGCTTTTATAAACATCAACATTATGCGTATGACTTGCTATAATGTTATGCTGTACAGAAAATGTTTGGATGCGCTACATCCATTTACATTGCACAATCGATTTGCTGACAGCTCATGCTGCATCACTTTGAATTTAGTATAATGGAGCATCACCAAAATGCATTACAGATACATTTTCATTCCACTTAATTTTGCTTTGCAGGAGATGAGGGAGGTTTTTCAGAAGATAACTGAAATACCAGTGGCACACCTGCCAACTCTCCCGATTTGTCCAAGAGAGTTGTATGTTAGGAAAAATAAATAAATAAGAAAACATGTCCGACAGCACAGCCACATCAAGATAGCCATTATGTGCTGAGTAGCTAGTCGAGATCAGATATAAATCCAAGCCATTTGTGTGTAGGCGGCATAGGCTTAACTCAGTTCGCTTCAGATCGAGACCTGCGTTGAGGACTGCGCTTGAGGCAAAAGTCTAATAAGTGTATAATTGTTGTTTCTTAAAGTCATCTCGCTGCTATACCAATGTGTTGTGCGGTGAAGCGTATCAAGAGTGAAACGGGGGCACTGTTCCAGTACATAGTATGTGTTCTTTTATTATACACACATGCACATGCCTGCTCCGGTCGCAGCACAAGCAATGACACGTCTAATAACTGTATTGGTGGCCAATCAGAGCTGTTTTTGACGTTGCTGTGCCTCGAACAAACAAACAAACAAACAAACAAACAAACAAGCAAATAAGGGAATGAATTTACATTAGGATTTGTCATGCAAGCTATTTCTGCCTTTTCAAGTGAGCTGCCTCAGAGGCAGAATCGTGCTATTAGTCACAGGTGATCTTAAATATATCTATTTGAAATAAAACAAGAGAAGGAAGGTGGTATATGATATTTAACATAATGTTAATTATACATTAACTCTTTCGTTGGCACTAGAAATGTGCTCATTTTCAGTGCTTTTATGTTTTAGCTATTTATTTTAAGACATAGTAGGTTTCAGTATTTACTATGATGCAGAAAACTGTAGCTTAATAACTAATGTTTTGAATGTATGTATAGCAGTAATAATTGCTGACAATTTTTGAGACTTTTTATGTGAAACTTTAAAAAAACACCTCAAGAAACACAAATGAATGTAATAATTTGCTATTTTTAGTATAAATACTGATAGTAAAAAAAATTCTGAGGTATGCAAAATATGCACTTGGTTTCTAGTTCCTAACTCTTGTAATTCAGATCAAGCAAAAGATTATCATGAAGATTTGTTGTCGTCAATACTAGCCATAGTGATGATGCCCATGCTATGCAGAAAAGCAGTAGCTTTTCAACTGTGCGAACGGTAAAGTTCCCATTGTACAGGGAGCATTAATTTTTATGCAATGCAGCAGGCACTTGGTTTGCTTTTTACTGCATTCTTTTGGCTCACAAAGCAATGGTTATCAGATAATGGAGCATGCAGAAGCTTCCCCATACTTATCATGTTTGATCAGCTTTTCTGTGCCAGCAAGGTGGTCTGGTGTGTGTTCAACTGCTGCTGGAGCCTCCACATGCTTTGCTCAGTCACTGTACAGTGCTGTACAGTAATGTGGAGGGTTGCACAATATTTTGCAGTAATGAATAAGAGCATTTGCACAGGTCGTGTTCAAAATTTAAGAGGTTAGACAGCTAGGCAAGCTTCGGTCGAAGGTTGGTCTGAAATCGACTGCGTGCCCTTGTGTGATTAAAAACCCCACACCACGGGAAGGATTGTTCATAAGAACTTGTACACATGCTGTCGAAGCACTGATGGATAAAAGCAATCCGCGGTGGGGAAAATAATGTTGCACTTGATATTAATCGAACACAGTTATCAAAATAACATGCCCTCATGAGCGTCTACCATCCACATAGTTAAAACAGCCTATACATTGGATCGGAAAATTAACGACCTGAGAGAAGCTTCTGTGTTTTCATTGCTGCTGTCATTTAAAAATTATGTTGCCGAGTCAACCAAAGCGCAAATTTTGCATCTTTTTATTGAAAAAGTGCGAAGGCCACTGGAGGCTAGTTTTTCGAGAATTCCTCCAGTCGAAGCTTTATTTTTTCGGACTGCACAACCTGCCAAATATTGTTTAATCTGACAAGTAGTTAAAGGTCAGCTGTCATTTCAGATGATGCATGATGTTGCTAGTGGAATTATTTTAACGGACATGTTTAACAATGCGTAGAAAATATGTTGGCCAAATTGGTAGATTTCTATAGGTGCGGTAACAAAAGATTTAACACATTGTTGAGCTCATCTTGCCCATACTTATTTGTGTACATTCTGTTACAGGTTACGCAAAGTGTCCAGCAAGAAGATTCTCCAGGTTCCCTTTCAGTGTATTGAATTTTCACTGTTTCGACTGAGGCCTCTCCAGCCAACAAGCAATGAGGCTACCATAACTGTAGAGCAGTAAGTGCATTCACTTTTGTTAAAAACTGGTGCTGTCAGTGACTACTCTGCACTTGTTCAGATATTAGGTGTTGTACAAGTGTAATAGTTGTGGCTGTTTAATTGCCAGCATCTAGTTGCTTGACATTTTTCTTCTGTTTATCAACATTGATCCCCAGCCATTCATGGGCACCCCGACAGCAACCAAGTAGTCAGCTGTCACAATGACTATCTGCCCAATGCTACCTTTGCTCAATGCTTACTACAACTTGGTTTCTCAATGCAGCTCTGTCAGCAGGTACTGAGATGCAGTTCTCTTGGACAGCTTTACCTTCAATTTTGGCACCCTTGTCTAGACTTGTCACAAGCAATCCATTGCACATTTATCCTTAAAATTGAAATGAGGATATTTAGTTATGTCTGAGTTTAATTTGTGCGAAGCGCACCAATAATGACCACCTGGATGACTTCTGCAGGGCATGCTTACTTTTGACTGTGGCAAAGAGTAGGAAAATAAAAAGAAAGTGGCATTAAGTTTTGCAACCATGGGACAAGCATCTGGGAAAGTATTTGCTCATTCTATTCTGATAGATTGTTCATGGCTAGCTAAGTGGAAGTGGAATGCATAAAGCCTGCTGTGCTACACTATAAGGGCTGATTTATTGCCAAAATTACTGGGCTTGGTTTCAGGCATTGTCAGACTTTTCAGCAGGATTAGCTGCATGTGGTGGTGTAAATGGGACATGAATCTGTGCTGGCTGTTGCAATTGTTAATATTGATTTCAATGACTTTGTATTAATACAGTAGAACCTTGTTCATACGTCCTGGAAAAAAACACCAGAAGAAACCTACCCAACCGAGAAGATGTACGATCCAAAGTCACTCAAAAATTTGGCAAACTAAGCTGTAGTTGACAACTGAAAGTGAAGCATTGCGTGAATTGTTGTAGCACGAGACGCCGATGCATGGCAAACTGGTTAGGCTCGAGCAGCCTAAGATGCACATTGTTGTAAATCGAGCTAGTGGGCGGTGCCAGAATACGATGCTGCCAGAGCGAAACATTACGCTTACTTCGTGCCTCCTGCAGCAGAGACTGGCGGCACGTTTGAATTCCTACAATCGCCTATAAAATCACCTATAAGTCACCTATAAATCACCTATAAAAAGCATGCAGTACACTTCCAATGGCACTACACCATGCGTGCTGTGATACTGATAGGTGCAGATGTTTATTAAAATAGGGTTGGCGGCGATAGCTGTGAATGCAGCATGCAACTACTCGCGAGAAGATTTGCTGGTACCGAAATGGGAAACTGAGTGTGCCGCTCCGGAATTTTCATGTGACACGGGAAGGCGAGTATTGCAGGAAAGCTGCTGCAGCGGGCTGCTGCTGTTCTTTATCATGTGTGCCTCATGCTGGAGTGTGCCTCATGCCTCATCTCATAATACTGGAGTGATGAAGGAGAGCGCTGCCAGTAGTGTAGCATGTGCCGGACCTTGATGGTGCATGAGATCAGACTGATGGAAAATCGTAAGCATTTGTCAGCACTCAATGAAAGGGTTAGATATTTTTAGTTTGACATTTGTTTTCCATTCCACTCAGAACAGTGTATGCACCATGGCATAGTATGAGCACAACTACTCAGCACTAATGCTGGTGCGTTTGTATGCGCACAACACTCACTCCAGCAGCTGAAAGCAGAATGTTGGGATCTTGTGGCTACATGGGATCTTGTGGCCAGAAGAAATATCATACAATCACAGTTTGGTACTGTACTGAATGTTAGTGCTGAACGATCATGTTTTCTGGGAACATCTCAACCGATGAAAGAAGTGCATAACTGTATGTGTTCCCTTTCGCAAACGTTGTCGCCAAGAAATCGTACAGAATGGGATTAGTCCAGTAGTTCCTATATTTATCTGTTCTTTATATACAAGACGGACTTTATAGTCTGTAATATATCTTTGTGTATCTGTGAAGCAATTTTACAGACACTTGAGGCATGCTCACACCATTTCTGCCACTGTTGCTGTTGTGCTGTCACAAAATTGACAGCGCTTATGCAATCCACGTGTGAAGGCTTCCAAGGGCTTCAGAGATGACAGTTAAACGCATTGCATTTGCTGCAAAAATGAAAAAGCTAAGTGCCAAGATTGTTCTGCTTAGTTCTGTTGGCTCTGCGGCAGAGCAAGGGCAACATTCTGCTTTCAGCTGCTGGAGTGAGTGTTGTGCGCATACAAACGCACCAGCATTAGTGCTGAGTAGTTGTGTTCATACTATGCCATGGTGCATACACTGTTCTGAGTGGAATGGAAAACAAATGTCAAACTAAAAATATCTAACCCTTTCATTGAGTGCTGACAAATGCTTACGATTTTCCATCAGTCTGATCTCATGCACCATCAAGGTCCGGCACATGCTACACTACTGGCAGCGCTCTCCTTCATCACTCCAGTATTATGAGATGCCTGCAGCTGCCAAAGTGCTGTTTCAGCTGCGCAGCGGCAGTAGTGTCGCATACTGCCTTGTACCAACATGTTGTCTCCATGTATTGTTGGAACGCCATCTGAGGAGCTTGAGCACAACCCCAAACCTTGCTACATGTTCAGTGCTTTGCCCTTCAAGTGAAAGTGCCAGCTTAATTATTTTTCATTTTCTTGTTACACTTATTTCACTTTGCTTTCCTTGATTTCTACCTTTGATTGGCATTATTTGTAAAAGATTCACCTATATCATCAGAATTATTTTTATTACCTAACAGCTATGTATGCGCAAATTATTACGATGAGGCAAAGAAGAGAGCAACGACGGTCCTGAAGGTGACGAAAAGTGGACACAGCTTGGCTGGGCTCTCTTCTGTCTCTTCAGTGAATGTTTGCTCTTTGTAAATATATTGTAAGTAGTTTTATGAAATATGAAGGCTATAATCAGGTTTATCCCATGCTGTTTTCTTGCTTCTTTTCAAAGCGTACCAGCGGACTCTTGGGATGCTGCCACCATTGAATATGTGAAGTCAGCTGTAGAGAGTAAGTTTGCTCATCATGAATATGTAGATAGAGAAGTGAACTGTGAGCCTTTCTTTTGAGAGAGATAGAGAGGAAAAGAAATCCAGATTTAATAGAATCAAGAGTGGATGCTGTAACCACCATAGATTTTAAATTAATCAAGACACTTCTTTCTCTATCTATTAGGCAATTGAGAGAGCTTTTAGTTTTGACTCCTGGTTCTGTACAGAGTTAATGCTGGCTGCCTAGTGTGTGGTCGGTTGACCAGTGTTGTATTTTCAGGTGTCATGCTACAAGCAAATTATGGAGCGCAGTGTGCTCTTTCCTTGGCAATTCTTGTGTGCTAGTAGGGGATGCTGATGTATGCCTTTTGTTTATTTTCTCACTTTGAGATCTTGCAGACACACATACACAAACATTTCTGCGCTCCAGCCTCTTTTTAGACTCTGTCAACTGGAAGTAAGTACAAGTAGTCACCATATCAAGCATCAGGCTATCCACAATCACAGTGTGCCACATGTAGTGATCTGGAAACAAAGCTTGGGACCGTAAATAGCGCATAAAAGGAAGATAAAGACAAGAAACACATACCGCAAAGCGCACTACATAACAACTGGAAGCTTTTAGTGGTCAGTACTTTGTGGTGCGCATTTCTTCTATTCTTTGTTTTCTGTATGGTTTATCGTCACAATCCATGTTGAACCAACTGCTGAGGATCATGCACTTTAGAAGATGGAGACCTGGATCAATAGAACAGCACAATAAGTAGGACATGCTGAAGGGCCATCAGCTCCTTCCGCTCTGCTTTAGGAGATATTATTTGATTCAGGACAGCAGCAAGTGGGACATGAAAACTTGAGTCTTATGGCCTCCATGTCGTGGAGGAACAAGGATCAGAAATTAACTAGGAAGACATCTTCAGAACTAAGAAAAAGTTGAAGAGTCCTTCAACCTTGTCCTACATCAGCCTTGCCTGTCACCAAGTCCCACTTGAAAACCACAAACCTGTCCAGTTGCATAAATGGCCACAAAAGGCTGACATGCCATCTTATGGACTAACAGCCCTACAGTCGGCTCACGGACATCTGCCCTAATGGTAAATGTTACATCATCCACACGACTTGTGGGAGAACAGTCAGTAGCATTTTTACCAGTAGCAACAAGACGGGCTGTCGAGGGAGAAGTCTTCTTGGAGGAAACATCTGCAACTGCCCTGGTCATATCCCCGGGCCCGATAGAAGCAGCTTGTGTGAAATGGGATGCAAAGCACTAATAGATCTGCCAGCCAACAACTCAGCTACTAGGGTATGAAAAGCCAGCAAGGTTACGACCCCTGATTGATGAAGCACGAAAGAAGATATCCTCCAGCAACCCAACTTCTATCAAATTTCTTTATATTAAAATTCAACCTTTTATGCAAATAGTTACAGTTGCCAATTAATTTTTCTTATGTGGAAGGGGCCACAATACTTTCTGAAATATTGTTCAATCAGAAAAAGCAAATTTAAGTTATAAAAACATCATTTTATTGTATTTGAGAGTCGGCAATGAAATATCTGGGTTTCATGCTGTGTCGACAATATCATCACATCGGTGGTACAAAGGGAAGCCAACCATGCTTTCACATCCACTCTGGCTTTGCAGCCGATAGTGTTGCCCACAGTGGAACAATGCTATCATGAAACGTGGTGGCAGTGGGTAGCGAATGCTTCTGTCTACCTATCGCTTCAATGCATCTTCGAAACTAGAGATTACGCAACCTTGAGTACTGAGTGCGCGCGAAGACAGCGCACATGATGCCCCACCATTTCAACATGCCCACTCTTTGCACATGCGGCAATTTATATCTAAAACAGGGCTCATGGACTGTGTGTGCACTCAACCCTTCTGATAGCCATAGCCATGCACAGCCACGGCTGAGCTTGAAAAAAAAAGACGCCCCCCCCCCTCCCTCACACACGCATGTTTTCGTTGCTGTGAGCTCGCTCTGCTCCCTCCGCTTTCCTTTTGCTCATGCAGGAAGACAGCTCATCAAACCACCATCCTCCTCAGCTCACCTTCACATGCTTTCACTCCCACCCAATGCTCTGGTGGGTTTGGTCACGCGGCGCGCTATTTGAGAGGTGTGTGCGCAAGCTGCCACTTGTAATTGAACCATTTTACCATCCGAGTCTGCAGAAGTTTACATTGATTGTTTCACTATTACTTCACGGTGGCAGTGAAATTTCGTTATTATTGTAGTCATGTATAAACACACTTTGTTATATAGATGTTCCAAGTAAATGGTGCTCTGTGGACAAGTTAAAAAAAGTTAAATGCTTATTTATATCGAGAATATCGTTATATTGAAGTTCGTTATATTGAGGTTTAATTGCATGTGGCATAAGGCTAGCAACTGTGTGCCATTAGGGGTGATCTGGTTGTAGAGGCCAGTGTTGGTTGAAAAACACAACAAATGTCCACTTTGTTTGTTGCACGCAAAGTGTGTGGTCTTAATTTTGTGTATACACTATCTGTGAAGTGTATCGCTGTGCTCACAGTGGAATGTATGTACCAGTCCTCACCAATATTACAGTTGTAGATGCTACTCGAGAATCTATTTGCCGTGCCAGTGGCTTTAAACTGATGCTGAAATTGCGTGATTACGAAATTACAACTTGAGAGTTACCAAAGAGCCTTATTTGGAGGTAGCGACAAGTACTTCCAACAAGGATGAAGTGGAAGTTGGCTTCTGTTCGTGAACAAAGGGTCATACTTTTCTTACTACACAGATGGACTGTAATGTGAATATGTTTGCTTAGCTTGTCCAACCATTCTATATGACACTAAGCTAGCGTACTTGTTTTATATTGCAACTTGATGCACTTTACAACAGACAGTGATTGACAGGCTCTCGAGTTTTTTATGTTTCTCATGCTTATTATTTTTGTTTATTGTCACACTTGTTTGATTATTCATTGTTTGTGGTGATACTTTGTGAGCTTTACAGGCTTGAGCCCCGCAGTTAATTTCTTCCCAATTACTGCTTCATGCAAAAGAACTTTTAAAAAGTTGTCTTTCATGCTAGCAAATGCAAGATATCTGCCCCATCTTTCAAGCTTGGCAAAAGCAAAAAGTTGTGACTCTTGAGCTGCTTCAGTGATCAAATAAGCGTTTTTTGATGCAGGCACATATTAGGAGATGAAAAAATGGAGGCAATTGCTTTATTTACATCCAGTTTACTTTTTGCTTGTGCTTGTTTGTGCTGTGTCTATGCAATACCATGAAGTATTATATCTAGCCGAGTAAGCATGTTCTTGCATAATAAACTGGCATCTTTCATTTCCAGAGGCCAATTCAGTGCAAGTCCAAGTGCTGGGACAAACTGTCTCAGGTGGTCTCTATGGAAAGCTTTTCATAGGATGCAAAAAGAAAGTTATGGCTCTGGATGAGGAGCTTGTCAGTCTGAACTATGCCTTTTTGGATCCAGAAGCAGACGGTGACGGTATGTGAAGTGCTACAAAGCATTTTTGCCTTAGGCTAGCCTGCTTTGTTCCTACAGCTAAAGGAGCTATGCAACACCCCTGACTACCCTTAAATTTGTGTCATTTAAGTTCTTTTTGGCTTTTGGCACAAGGGGGGCATGGGAGGGCGTTGCGGAAGTGAGCGGTTAGGAAGCATACAGGGGTGTTGTTGTCGGCATGTTTTTTGTGGCATTAGAAGAGCCGGTCAGTGCGCGAGTAACACAAAAGACCCCCCCCCCCCCCCCGCCGCCCCCAAAAAAACATGAGTTGAAAGAGTGACTTGAGCAGCATAGCAGCAAAGCGTCGAGTAATCTTGAAGTAGTTAAAATGGCGACAAGGAGTCTGGGTGCAATGTAACTGGAAGGCAGCGGCATGGTCTTTCAAGGGCCGTTAGCCCCAGTGGCCCAACGTAGGTGTCATTACGGCGGCATACAGGAATGGCGATACCCTGTGTGGCTGAGACGCCGAAAAAGGTATTCTGACGTCTGGGACTTCGAAATGTGTTGGTGAGGGTGTTTCAAAAAACATAATAAAAAACAGACAAAAAAAGGAAAAAAGAGAAGGGGGAACTGAAACCGGAATAACAAATAGGAAGGTGACGTGCGCAGAAGCGGGCGGGGGCAGGTGTATATGGGAAAAGGGGGGACGTGCAGTTGATGTAAACGTAAAAACATGAAAGAGTTTATTAAATTGAGTAGTAGACAGGAAAACATTTTCAAAATGGAGGAATAGATGAGGTTAAGAATTAAGGTTAGCTGGTGGCATAATGTGTTTTGTGTCTTGGTTGATGATATGAGAATTTCAGATTTAAGTTACCGCTGTTAAAGATTCTGAGTTGCCACGTGCCAAATTAATTCCCGTCGGGTGTAGGCAATTAAACTTGTGTATGAGGTACGATTCCGTATATTTCCTTTTGCGAGGTGATAGGAAATTTGTTTGTAGTATATACAGCCTTGCTTTTTTTTTTTAATGTATGCTCAATTATATTTTTTACTTCACTGACTAATTCTGGTGTATATTTTTTTTTCATTTTTGTTCAAATAATCGAAGTTTATGGGCTGTTATATCCACCATTATGTAATGCCTTCCGTCCCTTAAGGAGAAATAAATGAAATGGACTAGGGTTGATGGTGATAGCTGTTAATGCGACGTGCGATGACCCGGTAGGTAGATTTGCTGGGATCGGAATAGGAAACTGAATGTGTGTCGGCATTGTCATGTGACATGGGCTGGCAAGTATTGTGGGGAAGCTGCTGTGGTGGCAACCACTGTTCTCGATTACACACGCCTCATGCCTTTTCTTGTTTACATGGGATCTAGCGGCCAGAAAAAATATCATACGATCGCAGTTTGACTATGTACTGATTTCTGGTGTTGAAAGATCATGTTTTCCGGGAACGTATGAACCAATAAGAAAGAAGCATAACTGTATGGGGTAATCTTTTGTGACCTTGATCACGAATATTGACACCAGGAAATCGTATGTAGTGGGGTCGCACCAACAAGGTTTTGTTGTAATATACACCATGAAAACTTAATAGTATTGCACTGTTTTTCTTCTGCATTCATTTCTTTTTTCTTTCTTGTTTAAAGAAATTTTGTTGGAGGATGAAGACTTCATGCTTGAAACCAGCAAAAGTGAACAGCATTCAACAAAGAATACTTACGACAAAGATGACAAAGAAGAAACTACTTCCAGGAGTTCCACTGTCAAGCAAGCGCTTAACAGGAAGAACACCTTAGCAGTGACACCAGAAGTACTTGACATTAGGGCCTCCTCACTATGTACCGAAGACATTCCTGCAGAAATGCCTCTTGCCGAAGTGTCATTGGCATCCATGTGCACCACTGCTGCCAGCTCTCCTTCAGAAGGACTGTCCTTATTGACCAGCATGTGTCAGGAGCCGAATGTCACTGATAGAACAGATGTTCGTGCTGAAAAACTAAACATTACAGTGCCCACAGAAAGTCATAACATTCAATCTTGCATTCCTACTCCGGCCAGGGCTCCAACTGAAAATGCTAAAGTCCTTGAAGTAGGTAAGACAGTGTGTTCTAGTAGCGAGGTGAAGCTAGCAAGTGGAATTGATTCCCATCCCGATAAGGAGGTGGATATTCCTGGTACTAAGGGTGAGGAACACATAACAACTGCTCCGAGCAAGATAATGCTATCAGAGTTTCGGCCACCCTGCTTCCAGGGCCTTGTATCTAGTCTTGGCAAGGCTGATGACTTGTTGATGCGCCGTTCTGCGGGGCGCGGTGTCATACTTTTGCAAGCTAAACAGCCAACCAGCCCGATACTGACCCAACCATGGTTGTCACAGCCAGTTCACACGCAGAGCAAAAAGCCAGTGCAAGATTGCCTACCTGGATTCACATCAACGGGCATGGGTATGGGTCATAACCGCTCATCACGAGCATTGAGCAAGGCTGCCAAGTTGTGGGACCTGCTGCAGAAGAAAGACCGTGTACCAAGTGAGACACACTTGCCAATCCTCAAGAGTACATTAAAGAAGCCTCAAAGCAATGATAGGCTAACAGGTCCTGTCAAGTCTGATGAAATAACAGAAGAAGCTGCATGCCATGGAGGAGGTGATGGGCTGGTGAGCAATTTTAGGATTTAAAAGTTGTGTACTAAGCATGAAATAATAATAATAATAATAATAATAATAATAATAATAATAATAATAATAATGACGATGATGGGAAGGAAAGCTTCTTCACTCATAGAAACTTCTTTTTTTATTTGCAGATTCCAACTAATGCAAATTTGCCAACAACAGGATCAACCTCATGCATCAGTAACACCAAAAGTCAGGTGAATTAAGCAGTCATGTTGCACTCTTCAATCTCTGATGACAAATTTATTCTTCACACAAGATATTTGCATATGCAATAGACATCTCTTCCCACTAAAAGACAGCTGTTTATGGTTGTTTCTGCAAATGACGTGTGTGACATGAAAGGATTTTCATGTGCTCATGGTAGTTTCAAGACACCTTTGGCACCTACACATTAGGCCACTCGAACACTTGGCTATACTTTTTGTTGTAATTTGCAAAGTGCACTTTTGAAAATTTTTACGTAAAATTCACACGCTTGTGTTCAAACAAGACAGGTTCACAGGAAGACGAAGGCTTGAAGAGGTCAATAGTAGCTGAACAAAGGATGTCTCTGGAGCTGATGTTTCGGCATGGAAATTTGTCTTCATCAGGGCTGTGGTGGAGACAAATCCCCTTGTCGAAGCATTGACTGCAGAGACACCCCTTCTTCAAACACTGTTGATCACTCACTAACATTGTGTCATGGAGATACTTTCAAGTCATCTTACAAACAAATTGTAACACTGCACTGCGTGCAACCACCATACATTATTACAAGTATTGTGTGTGAAATAAAGTTCAAAGTTTTGTCCACTCCACGTTGCTACATTCCATAGTATATAACTACTACAAGTCGAATTGACACCACACTTCTGATTCAGAATAGCAAGACATGTTCCAAAGGTTTTGTCAGTGTTACTTAAACATTGGTGATAATTATAAGCACAGTTATATCAGGTGTTTTTTATGCGAAGGATTTTAGAAAAAAATGAAAGACTCATATCTAGTTCCCCGCCATCTTTGCAGGTAGGCTACATGTCTAGGTGGACATTAGTAGCAAAAAGACATTTCAGATATAGATAATGAAGTAAAATGCGTTAAATTTTTCTCACCCATGCTCATGGGACAAAGGAACAACACAGTACTGCAAATAATCACAAGGGCATTTATTGCACCTTTCATCGATCAATGCCTGCTAGCTGCGTTGCTATCCACAAAACATGCCGATGGGCACGCGACAAATCGTGAAAGTCCGACTCACCGCGACCGGATAGCGAACGAATATGCTTGCCCCATGCTGGGCACCAACGCCTGGTTGTCCGCGTGTACGGGAGCAAATGACGCCTCACGAGACTGTCTCGCAGAAGCATGGATCGGCGCATGTGTGGAATGTCCGTGCCGCTCGCTGACCCGCAGCCAAAGAGGAAGCGCCTTCTCCTTTCCGCGCCCAAGTAACCCCGCCGCGAGGTGGCGTTAGTCGCGCAACGCTCGCGCCATCTCTCGTACTGCGCTTCAACCACACCGACCACCGCAGGCCCCAGGCCACGCGGCGAAACCGGATTACAGGAGACGGGAGCTATGCGGGAAAACAACGTATCAAGGGACGCTTGAGAGTCGCGCATCCCCACAGTTCGTAATGTTGGTCACCGGTGGGTCACTGCAATTTTGAAGCGAAAAGCTTCACTACGCTAGTCAACACCGCGCTTCGTGTGAGCCAGCGTATGTCGGAATTAGCTCCGTAAGCATGTTCGGAGTCGGTGCAAGTGGCCACTGCCGACTCCGTCGCCTGACCTTTCGCCGTTGCCGCGCGTGACGTCATGCGCGGCGCAGGTGGCCACTGCCGCGCGCTATGCGTCATCGTTTGACGTTCGCCGCAAGCGTGTGTTTATCGCGGAGGCCGACTATATAACCGCTTGCCAGAGAATAGGCGTGGAAGGAGAAGAGAGTGATACTACCGATACAGAGAGCTGTGTTTATGGCTGTTCAGAAATCGCAAGACAATGTGCCCAACAATGATGAATAAAGAAGTTTAATAATCCTGCATAACTTATGGTATATATCATTGATAAGCAATTTGCATAACTACACAAGGCACACATATAGCATAACCATAAGCTAACCAAAGCATATACATAAGTTAAACCGTAAGCATAACCATAGGCTAAATCATAAAGCATAACCATAAGCTAAACCGTAAGCATATTCATAAGTTAAACCGTAAGCATATCCATAGGCTAAATCATAAAGCATAACCATAAGCTAAATTGTAAGCATAACCATAGGCTAAATCATAAAGCATAACCATAAGCATCACCGAACCTTTTCGCTTCGAGATATCCAGGCTTAACCTTAGCTAAGCCCCAGCCAATTTTTCTCGCTGTGTGACTGTGCATGGGTTTTCTGCAGTGTGCTAGCAATATCTTTGCTAGAAATCAACAGAGAGGAGAAATTCTTGTTAATTCTGATCAGACATGTTGTGGTGCTATCTCCCTGCTCTTTGAGGAAGTTTCAAAGGAGCAGAACTCCCTGGTGACTCACTGGTGGGTCACGGCATACCAGAAAAATAGGAAAAGTGACTCACCTGTGGGTCATTCTGTGGTGGAATTGAGATATCAAAAAGTGCTGTCGCAGTGAATGTGTCAGTTGCTAACCTTAGAGCAATTGCAAGATTGATGCCAAAGAGCAGTGAAGTCGTGCAGCAATCCTAAAATTCCTGGCCCCTGCAGTTGGGAATTGAACTTGCAATTAACAGCGCAATGCCATGGTTACTGAGCCACTGTGGTGGGTCCCCTTTCCCCTTCATTGCACTCACGCTTTTTTATTGAGCTGTGCCCCCACTTGTGAAAGGCACATGTGCATTCACACCTGGACACTGAGAGGTTGGCATTTTCACGAAGCTTTGTCGTGTAGTGGTTGAGCTCCTCGACTTTTGAAATGTGAGATTAACTTAAAAATCATTATAGTTAGAGTGCGGTTCTGAATATTACGTGAAGCACTTTTTAATGTTGGCAATTACATCAAAAAGAAATTCTCACTATATATTTGTGCGAATATAGTATTTTGAGTACACTTAATTGCCATTTTGGTATACTTGGAATATATTATTGTGCGTTAACATTTTGCATATTGGGCCCAACCTTAAGTCTCCTAGCACTTTGAGGGCTGTCAATCTTTGGTACATGTGATGCAAATGCTGATTGTTCGCAAGGGCAATGTTCTTCTTTTTGTGAAATATGAACCACTTGTGAAAAATGGGAAAAAGGGGCTGCATAGATATAAAATGCTAATTCATCTTGTGTTGCATGCATGCGTGTGAAAACTGATAGGATGTGTGTCTTTTGTGCTTCAGCCTGAATCTGAAAAAACAAGTGACAGTACTGCTGATGAGTTGATAGACTACAGTGACTTCATGAGTCCATGCAACATAGTTGAGGAGATTGTGGATCCTGACCTTGAGGAAGCGAAGTGGAACCTCAAATTTGATACTGAAGTGCCAGATCTTGCAGCCATCAATGTGTGCCAGGCGCCGGAAGACTTCCGGTAAGTCTAATGCACTCTTGTGTAGCATATTATTACACATTTGTTTCTTTGCATTGTGCTGCATTTGACTCATGGGTGGCTTGTCCCAGACAAGGGAATTTTTGCTTTACCATTTAGTTATCTAGTCTACTTGATGCCAGTCTTGTATTCTCGCTTAGGCTTTATGTTCCTTTCAGTGTGCACACTAATTGGCTAAGCAAAGAAAGTTTGTGACAAAAGAAATTCATCTATGGGAATATTGATCTTCTAGCTGTTAGCGTTACCTTCACATGGTGCCATTATCTTGTTCATTGACACAAATGGTTGCAGAAATGTGATGTTGAGGAATTGCCATAGTGTGAGGCACCAAGCTGAATGTTTTGTCAGTTGAAAATATCGCCGAAAGTGATGAGTGAGGGATACAGCCCATGAACTGTGCTTTGTGACTTTATAAATACACAGGGTTGTCCATTTGCATTATGTGCAGTGATCTTGCAGTCTTTATTCCTTACTTCTGTTTTTCCTTTCCACCATTGCAGAGTAGCAGGCCAGATCATGCTTGCTCAAACCAGCCTCTCGACCTTTCCTGTCACTTCCTGCTCTTTCTCTTCTTTCTTGCATGAGCGACACAAGAGAGTGAAAGTTAATTTCATTTGCTTATGCAGCTATTATTTTTTGTCATTTGGTTGATGTACAACAGACGTCATGACTTCCAAAGCTTTGCTGAAGTTCCAGTGGATCTGGATCCCTACACACTGTTCGGGGATTCTGCATACTTCAGTGCTGATTTTGTAAGTTTATACACTGGTATAGCAAAAACATGTTAAAATAAACTTTTGTTCCTTATCTTGTCAAAGCTGTAAAAGGGGCTAGATTGTGTGCCAACATTTTCTTGTGCTCTATGTTAACATAATGTTATGTGATCATTATGACTGTTATGTAAGTCAGTATGACTGTACAGCATGACTGTACTTTATGCAATGTGCAGCCTTATCTTTCTTCATACTTTATGAGTTAGAGTAAGTCTAGCATGAGGAAGAATGTGCCCCATCTACTTCATTGAACCTTAAGAAAAGGAAAACTATTTTCTTTGTGTTTACTACACATGAATGCCAGTAGAGAATGCCTGCTGGCTCTTGCTTGTAACTTCTTTCTTTTTTTGAGGGAGAGAGAGAAAGAGAAAGGTTTATGCTGTCTTTTCAATGTCACTATTTCAGTGTCGCCAGATTTCATGATGCATTATGGACACTTTATATAAGTGAGAAAGTGCTTGTGCGCTCACTCATAACTCAATCTAACAGTGCATGCAAAGTTAGAGTTTTACTTTCCAACCCTTTTTCCTTTTTACATAGGTGTGTTCTGACTTTTCATGAATAATGTTGATATTACAAGCAGTTCTGAAAGTTGCCCTGTATTTGTCTTTTTGTTTTTTTCTTGTCTTCTACAGGATTCTTGCAAGCTACCGGCCCAGCTGGCATGCTCCAGAGTTCGGGCCATTTGCCATGGCATCTGGGCGCGTAAGCCCATGACTAATTTGGACCAAACACCCTTTGATGCTACCCTGAAGGAAGTATGGAAATTTCAGCTCACAACTTCCAGAAAGGCTGTGGCGTCAATATGTAAATGTTGTTCACCACACTATCCTTTTCTCTTTTTTTACTTTGATAGCTAGAATGCAATAGCTGCACTACTGAACTTCAGAATTACAAAGTTGTTAGCTATCATTTGAAGCCAAGGATGCTATGAAATTTCATCTGGTCGAAAATGATCATTAGGTGTGTGCGAATATTCCAAACTTTCGAATAACGAATCGAATAGTGTCTTATTTGATTCGGTATTCGAATTGAATCGTCACAATATGTAGATGTGAATATATGCCCCATTATGTGAAAATCTGTCGGCGACAGTGTGAACGAAAGATGGTACCAAAAATGGCCCACGGCACAAAGAGTAAAAGCACGTCAAAAAAATGCTCGGAAGAATGTCAAGGTTCTTAGGGAGCTTCCTGTAAACAAAGTAAATTAATGGCTTTGAAAAGAAAATTTGGTCAATCTCGATCTGGGTGGGAAAGAAACCCGGGCCTCTGGGGTGCGAGATGAGCACGCTTCCCCGATGCCACGGTGGCTCCACGGTTCTGGCTGGCTAATGGTGCACTTAATGCGTGGATCGTTGCACACATCACGTCACAGCCATCTGGCTGACTAAAGGTGTGGTGTAGTGCATGTATCATTGGGCACGTGACTGTGTGGCCAATGGGGAGGAGGTGGCTCCACGTCACGTCATGATGCTTTCATGGTGTTCCGAGGCCTACAAATGGTATAATGCTTTCACATTCCCACATGTAAGCATTCTTAAGTGTCCATGCCAAATTTTTGAATGCCTTTGAAATATTTCAAAACATCAACTGCACCCAATTAAATATAAAATTAGATAAAAAGGAAGGTAAATTTTCACCCCCATGGCCATAGTATAGACATAATACATCAGAACTTGTGTAGTGGAGTTGGATACATCGCTTAGGTAACCTTACCTTACAGGCTATACAGTAATCATTAACACACTCTATATATGCGAAGAAACTACTTGTTTGCTTCTAATGCTTCATTTGTGCTTTTGATAAACAACACTCCATAAGGTACTGTGAAACGACAGAAAATTGCTAACTTTAAGAATATGAGGATGTGTACAACTATATTATATTAATTGTGATAACGGCTGTTCATTATTTGAAAACTATTCGACATTCAGTTTGATTCGCTTCTGCAGCTACAGTTAAACCTTGCTATAATGAACTTCAGTAGAATGAAATTCTCAATATAACAAAGTATTTAGCTTTTGATGACCTCTTGTTCATAGAACACCATGCATCAATATAACGAAGTATATTTGTATGCGACTTCAATATAACGAAATTTTGCTTCCGTAGCAAAGGAATGCCGAGACAATAAATGGAAACTTCCTCAGACGCAGATGGTCAAATGACTGAATTACAAGCAGCTGCATGCAATACACCTCTAAAATTGCGCTGGCGGCACGACAAGAGCGACCAACGAAATGAAGCCGCATTATGGTCCGTATAAAGTCCAAGTGCGATAAGATCCTATGGCGCCCCACGCAGTTTGTGCTTTAGGTGCGAGGTTCAGAAAGAAAGATGGCGGCTTTACAAGTGCCACCTTCTCGAGCGAGCAAAGGAAAAGAGGGAGGGGAGCGAGCTTGTGGTAACGCGATCAAGTGTACGCGAGGGTTGTGGGGGGGGGGCTAAGTTGGTGTGCGTCGCGATTTATGGCTTGCATCTTGGCCGTGGCTGTGCATGGCTGTAAGCATGGCTGAGCACATACGCAGCGGCACACCCTGCTTTAGAGGTAATCTGCTGCATGTGCAAAGAATGGGCATGCCGAGACGGTGTAGCATCATGTAAGCTATCTTCCTATGCGTTTAGCATGGAAGTTGTGTACGTAATGCCGAGTTTCGTTGACCCGTTGGAGCAAGAGGCAGACGAAGCATTCGCTCCCCGCTGCCGGCGCTTTTCATGGTAGCGTTGTCACAGTGCGGGCGACGCTATTAGTGGGGGCACAGTGCATGTGAAAGCGTGGCTGGCTTTGCTTAATTCGCACCACTGATGCGAAGATATCGTCAACGTGGCATGAATCGTCAATGCTGGCCCACAAATTCTTCAAAATGAATTGTTTTCTCATTCAAATTTGCTTTTTTCTATTGCCGGATAATTTGAAAAATTCTGTGGCCCCTTTCCGTGTGAGAAAAATTGATCTGCAACTGTGCTCATTTGCATAAAAAGTCATATTTTAATACAACAAAATTTTGATATAACGAAGCAAGTTACCAATTTTACCTACTTTGTTATATCGAGGTTTAACTGTATTTGCATACCCCTAATGATTATAGTAAAAGAGAACACTAAAGTAATATGAAAGCTGCTGTTTTATCTTTATAGGAGTCTTGTTCGCAATGAAAAAAGTTCACCAATGATTATGATACTCCCTAATGTGGAATTTGAGCACAGCTCTGTACGTGTTTTCATTACGCTATTCATATTGGCTGGCGCAGACAATCTGTCTTGTGCGGCACATTGCAAAGGAGTGAACTGTGGCTCAACTGCCTCACTAATCGCGAGAGGCAGGGCATGGGTGACACATGGGTACGATTCACAGCAGGGGCCGCAGACCTGCCTCCACTCATGCAGTGCTTTATTTCCACATGTAGTATTGGCGGTGGCATCAGTGAAAAGATGATGCGCGCTACTCCTGAGCCATCTTGTAGCCATTGTTGCTGCAGAGTCCATCTTGTGCGGCACTACACTTTTCTTCCGTTTTCACCATACTCTCCTCCTCCACTTTCCGCCTCATGGCTCCACTGCACCCTCCTCCTCCACTTTCCTCCTTGCACTCTCTTCTCTCTCGCCGTCTTTCATCCCCCGCTCCACTCTACGTTCACTCTTTCATCTTTCGCTGTGCTTGTTTGCTTAGTTATGCCAAGGAACGCTGATGCACGCTGCAGGAAAGGGCGCCTGAGATCTGCGCTCTAAACAGTGGTGATAAAGCAGCTGGCTGTGTATGTCTGATCACCACATGTCAAACACTATGGGTAGCTGGAAGAGTAATACCAAAACTTCTGTTTAACATATGCGGAGCATATGTTAAACATAATCAAGAGACTTGATTAACATAATCAAGAGACTTGATGAGGGGGTCACAATGTCAGTTTCTCTTCTGTTGTGATGACCCACCGTGGTTGCTTAGTGAGTTTGGTGTTGTGCTGCTAAGCACCAGGTCGCGGGATCAGATCCCTGCTGCAATGGCCGCCTTTCAGTGGGGGTAAAATGTAAAAACGCCTGTGGGTGTTGTGCATCGGGTGCACATTACAGAACCCTAGGTGGTTGAAATTAATCCAGAGTCCCCCACTATGGCATGCCTCATAATCAGATCATAGTTTTAGCACGGTAATACCACAGAATATAACTTCGTTGATTTTCTTTTCTTTTTCTGCTGTGATGACCTAGCTATTGAACAAGTTCATAATGTGGTCAGAGGACACAGTTGCATTAATAGCGTGAATTTTGTTTTTGACATTAAAATTTTTCTTTGGCGTGAGGCTGTGTACGCAGTATGTACATAAAAAAAGAAGCAAAATAGACTTGTGATGCAAGTTTTTGACTTGCAAGGATAGGTTTTGCCTAGCTCCTGGAACACCTTTACTTTTATTTAGTTGCATTAGTTGTAGCTCATTTGTTTAGTCATAAGCAGAAGATAGTAACCCTTTGGTTTGAACATACTCTGTGCTGTGTGTATGTCTGTAGTGTGGAAATTTGAATTTGCACTTCCATTGAAGGGATCCTTTTGCTCATCTTTACCTTTTGGTGAGTGTGCACTAATGACAACTACTGTTTTACTTTGAATGGTTACCGTAAACTACAGAGCAAGTGCCATGATCAAATTTATGAACATTCTTGTCTTTTGAGTAACTTTTTATGTAGTTTTATTTCATTGCACATGCCACCTAGACAAGTCTTTTTAAATGTCACAGATTGACACAGCTAGCACACCTGTCCTATTTGAATGTCTATGGTAAATAATGAAACATCATAGTTATGCGTGGCACTACATGACTAATACGTGCTTTCCTATGTGTGTGATGATTTAACATCTTGTTCTGACTCGGAAGACTGATACAGGGCTTTCACCATGTAAGGGGACACTAAATGGGTTATAGGCCACACTTGGGTGTTTTCCAGTACATAGCTTTGAAGTGCTTTCAAGACGTCTTCAGATTTTGCATATAAAAACCTTGTTAGAATAAATTCACATTTGACACAAAAGTGCTTTCAATATATGCAATGTTTGTTATAAGCATGTATTCATTATGTGCTAATGCATTCTAGTAAAATTTTTAGATTTACTTCATTGTATTCGATAATTCATTATATTTGTGTTGTTATATTGAGGTTCGACGGTATGTGCCCATCCCATAAATTTTCTTTCCATTTTCATTACAGCTGTTTTCGAACAAGTGCACATCCCTTCCTCTCTTACAATTAACCATTAGTTTGCTATTAGACTGTTTCTGCAATGTTATCAGATCTTTATACTTTTTGTGTGTGTTGGAGGGATCCCCCCCTCCCCCCCCGCTACATTTTTTTTGCAGAGAAGGTTTTGGTGGTGCCCCCAGTTTTTTGTAGCTCAACTGATTTGTTTTCTCTCTAGCGCTTGCGTTCCCTGGGGTTCCGCAGCCCATCATGCATACAGTCAGTAGTTTGGCCTGCAGTCCTGACCGGCAGAAATGTAGTGGCGGTGGCCCCACCACACACAGGCAAGACGCTTGCCTACCTGATACCACTCGTGTCAAGATTGGCCACTGAGACCGACTACGATGAACTGCGCATAGGCTGTGGAGTGAGTAAAGTAGCTCACTAAAGTAAAGGGGACTATAAATGCCAACTACTGGCCTTGTGTTAAAAAATTTAGTGATATGTGCATTACTTTCATCAGCTACACATCACAGACAGTGGATGTCTGCCAGTGCAATTTTAACTCCTTTCACATAGCTGCTGACGTATAATAGCCTCGTGTACAATATATGGTACAACGCATTCAGGGGCGAAGGAAATATCACACCTTTTTTTACTTTCAATGAAGCCTTGCATTCTTCTATGCTCTTCGGCGCAGCAAGGTGTGAAGGGCAATGGGGAGAAATTTGAAGCAAGATTGATGCTGATTGCAGTATAGAGAACTGTTCACCTAAAATGCATCAGTGGTGAAGCATGTGAATAGACAGTTTTAGACAAGTGTCGCTTTCGGTCTGCTCTGCTCACAGTTTGCATCCTCAGAATCTGCACAGAACTGCATTAATTTCACATTTTACATAAGTGCGTTATAGCACATCCAGCAGAGATATGAGCAACATGCTGTCAGCTTGGCTGCAAAATGACAAATAAACATATATTCATGCTCTGCTCAGTCTCCTCTGCAGTGGAGCGAGTGCAACATTCTACCTTCTAGGTGGTGCCAAAAAACGTGCGCTCCCCACGCGGGAACAAAGGTCAGCGTGCCAGGATTCCAAGTTCTCCCTTCTTTTACGAAGAAATGCCAATAATTCGGGCACACTAGGTGTTCAGAACTTATCTTCGTGCATGCTCAACCTGGCAGAGCATGCTCTGCTCAGCCACGGTCTTAAGTACATTGGCACATGACCAAATGTCGGCCTGCTGACTTGCGCCGTGGAACAAGCAGTACAACTTGTTAAGCCCAGTCTACGGGAAGAAGCTCGCTCGCGTGCAATTGGGATCGTCTCGAAGGTTGCGAGGACAAAAATGCACATTGAAACGGTTAAAAGAAAACGAGGGCATAGTCATCCTCCCTGCGCACAAGGGGAATGCCACTGTGGTTTCGGACCGTGTGGACTACATCAACAAGATAAATGGGCTGCTCCAGGACACGTCGACCTGTGCCAAACTGGCTAGGGATCCAACGAAGAAGGTGGAATCGGAGCTCCAGACACTGCTTACTGAAGTTTTCAAGTTTGCCCGCTCCCCGAAAAAAAGAATCTCTACTACAGGTTGCTCTGCCACAACGGATTGGCTCCCGTGCTCTACGGATTGCTGAAAATTCACAAGCTGGATGTCCCGGTACGAATAATTGTGGACTACACACGCTCGCCGCTGTACGAACTGTCCGGCTAGCTGCACCATATTCCTAGGCCACTGGCAGGACTGACGGCCACTTTCGTCAAAGACTCCACTCATTTCATTGAGCAAATAAGCACCTCCATTGACGATGACGAAGTCATGATCTCCTTTGACATAAAATCAATGTTTACATGCGTGCCTATTGACTATGCAGTTGAATGCTGCAGGAAACTTCTCGAGGCTGACTCTTCTTTGCCCTAACGCACGCTGTTCAAATCCCTAGACATTTGCTGCCTTCTGAAATTTTGCCTGGAGAATACAACTTCGTCTTTAACAAGGAGTATTACAAGCAAGCATTTGGCACAGCGATGGGAGCCTCTGTGTCCGTCGTTTGCGCCAACATTGCTCTAGAGGATCTGGAAAGTGCCGCCTTATCTTCAGTCGCCACGCAACCAAAGCTTTTTCTAAGATACATGGACGAGTGCTTCTGCATTATCCCTCGCCAGCACGCAGCACATTTCCTCGAGCACCTAAACTCCTTCAAGCCGAGTATACAGTTCACGGCTGAAGATGAAAGCAATGGGCGAATTCCCTTCCTGGATATCCTCATAGAGAGGACTTCAAGCGGCTTGAGGACTAGTGTGTACAGAAAGCCAAAGCACACGGGAAAGTACCTGAGCTTCGACTCGGCGCACCCAATTGGGCAAAAGCGATCCGTCACAGCAGCACTCTTTTCCCGAGCATTCCGCGTCTGCTCCAGCACCACGAAACGTAGGCAAGAGCTACAGGTTGTGAAAAGGGACGTGTTGAACAATGGTTACCCTGTACAACTGCTCAGAATGCAGGAGCGCAAAATCAGCGAAGCCCCGCCGTGATACGGCGAAAGAAACAGTGATGCGTGCGGCGGTACCCTACACAGTGGGAACAAGTGAAGCCCTTGCACGAATTTTTAAGGTCTACTGTGTTCAAATTGCCCACGTGCCTTCCAGAAAACTCGGCCAACAGCTAATTTGCGCAAAAGACCCTTTGCAACACACGGACTATCCGGGAGTAATATACAAGATACCATGCAAGGAGTGTGACGTGTCGTACATCGACGAGAGCAGAAATCTTAAATGGCATTTGAAACAACACATGAATGATGTCGCCAAGGGCCACACAGCCGTGAACACCCTCGTGGAACATCACGAACTAACCAGACACATCATTGACTGGGACTCGGCAGCCATCATCGCAAACGAGAAACACTTATCTGCCCGTTTGCTTTTAGAATAATTTAACATCCAATCAACTAGACACAGGATAAACAGGATGCAAAGTAATCTTCCTGAGATATACACCCGAACGCTGCGCCACCTCACCCATAAATAGCCATGCACCCATGCTTACATCTGTATTCTGATCAAGGGACCCGTACAGGGCCCGAAACGTCTGTTCTTTATCTTTATTTTATTCTTGGCGAGTGCAAGTTTTTTGGCACCAATATGTTTCCTCGCCAGATGAGTTCTCATCTAACACTTCACTATTCTACCTTCTACTGCAGGTATGAGCAATTTGTGCATGTTTGGAATTCCTGCTGAGTGGCTGTATGCAAATAGTTAGAATACAGTTGAAACAACTTATAACAATTCCAGTTAACAATACAGTGGATACAACAATGAGCAGCTGCGGCACCATGAACATTTGTGTATGCACTATATGGTAAAATGAACCACTGACTACAGTGCTCTCATGCTGCATTTTCGGTAACAAAAATTACATCTGGCTACTGGGTGTCTGTGCCCAAAGAGAAAAAAAAAGCTAAATTCTTGAAAAGAAAAAAATGCATGCCACCATGTCCACCTGTGTGCCGCACTTGCTTGTGTTTTGCACACACTGTGCGGCACGCCTTTACCGCATAGCCAGCCTCGCGCGCCTCTCTCACGTGAAGTGTTTCTTCAGATGGAATTAAGCCAGAATGTGACAAGAAGCATGTAAGGTTCATTTATTGTGCTGCCGATGTTCATTTGATTCCCTTGACACGTGGATAATGCTACATAAGTCAAACTGGCAGGTGTGCCAGTGAAAAATCAAGAGATATGAACAATGTATGTCCATCAGAACCTATCTCCAACTTACCATATTGCAAGTAATGCATGTGCAAACCTCTCTTCAATGATGTAAAAATATTGAAAAATAACTGTGATATGACTGCATGTTAATTATCGGCAGCTTATTCTCGCAATTATCCACGGATATCTAGATTAACAAAAGAAAAAAAAAGAAAAACAACAGATAATTGACTAACGAAATAAGATGTGTGCTCACATGTACTGCAAGAGAGTGTGTTAGCTAATGTAGGTGTTGTTTGCTATAACGTATCCTTATGGTGCAATGTCACTTGCACTTTTCACTCCTACTAGAGGCGTACTGATATTTGCAGTAGTGCTTGCTGTTTAATAGGTGTTGCAGGTTCTGAAATAGCAGGCTTTTTTCGCAGCCCCTGATGCTGATATTGACGTCTACATGGCAAGGAGCCCACCGCATTTACGAGCAGGTTAACCTGCTGGTTGAAGAGGACAAAAGTCCTAAGTGCTGTGTCCTCTATGCTGGAGGGTCAGAAGCTGGAAAAGAGGTGAGCACTCCTCACTTCCTCTGCGGAGTGTGCAATATGTTGTAAAATTCATATATAACGGAGGTCCTCTCATAAATAACTGCTTTGTTGATCAAAACAGTTTTCTTTTCTATAGGAGTTTGCTTGCAACCTTCAAGCTTATTTTTCTTTTTCTGCTCTCTCCAGATACCAATCATCAACGGCTGTGACATACTTGTTGCTACTCCCCACAGCTTTTTACGTTTTCTGAAAAACTACAACAGACTGATCGTCAACCTATACCGGTGCTGTCACTTGGTCCTGGATGATGGCGAACGGCTACTAGAGAAGTACACTGTGGAGGTATGACTGTCTGATTGGTGTGAACTCTAGAAGTGAGAAACCACAAGAACAACTGCATGTTATTAATTTCGCAGGAATATTAACTTTTGTACTGGAAGTATGGAAAGCTGGACGAATTAACTTAACTTCTTGGATGTTGGCACGACAGAAAGAACACTAGATGTAAAAGAAGACATGGTGAACACAGGCACCTGGAACATGATACTTATGTTTATCATGTCTTTGTTTCTGTCTCGGGCTTTTTCTGTGGTGCCATTGCGCAAGAAATGATTGATTGGTACTGAAAAAAGATTAAAAATGTCTATGTGAAGTCTAGAGTCTGATGAAATCTTGTCTAGTCAGAAAATATCACGCTGAAAAACCTTAACAAATGCTGACCAAGATGTAACATTATTTCAAAATTTTGATGCTATGGCCTTCACACAAGAGCCTTATTTACCTTGAGGGGGGGTAAGCAGGAAGGCGGCGAGGTTATACGCAGCTGATTACATGATGTAGGGTGCATGCGTAGATCAGGTAAGTATTTGTGTTTCGATTCGGAATTAATGCAATTGTCTAAATAAGTAGTAACACAAGATAAAGGCGCTGATTTACATTTACTTCACTTGTAATTACAGTGCAGTCCACTTATAACTTGGGGTATATGAATACCAAGCAGTAGATTTTTAATCGAATATTAACTCAAAGAAAAAAATAATGCTGATTATCGAATCGAATATTGAATATCAGAAAATTTTTCATAAAATTGAATGCTTACAAACTTTGGGCAAGAAATTATAGTTTTGTAGATGCTCGGAAGCCTCCTAGCATTGCATAACAAGGATATTGCAAACTATCAGTAACTTAGGTACATAAAAATTAAGATATACAGCACGGTCTACTCTTATCAGAGGGAACGCTAAATTAGTATTCCAGCACTGATTACAGCTCAGTTTTAGAATATGTATGAAGACCTGGAAAATATTTTTTTTATCAATAGAATTTCTGTTGAATAGAATCAAATGTTTAGTTTTCCCTCTGAAACTAATGAATTAGTGACGTTCTGTTGTACTAAAGACCACTGAGGTTCTAAGTTTAATAATGGGCCTGTGTATTGTGGCACTCTTTTATTTATTGCATAGGAAGTATTTTTTTTTTTTTTTAAATTCAGAAGGGCTAAACCAACTTTAGAGCAGTTAGGTTATTGTAAGGCCAATCTGCGTGGCAGACAAAAAGACTGCGCATCACGTGACTCGATCACCACGCTGCGCATAGCTGGCACTGCTGGTAAATATCAGGTGCCATCCGTGATGTTTCATTGTCAGGTTCAGCGTAATTTGCCGCATGTCCAAAAATCTATAGTCTGGAAGGTCACGGAAAATTTGTGCAACGCTCGCTACACCCTCTCCTCCAATTCTCCTCATTGATCCACCGCCTCTTGCTTTCGTTTGCAAGGTGGCTTGTTGGCTTTCCAAGTGCTGCATGGCTGCTGTGTACAGATCTGTGTTGATTCGGCACCGAACTAACCTTAGTCGCCCACACCTGATGAAGCAGCGCTGATTAGGCCTTCAAGGCCAACTACAATGAAATTTCACTTGGGCTAAATTGACTATATATGCCTAGCGTATAGCCTCAAAGTTATCTTGGCGAAGCCCGAGGGCTGGTAGTTGCCCAATTTTGTTATTAGCAGCTATTAAATAGTGCCTATGCAGGCGACGCATGCACCTGGCGGCAAAGAGATAGCGATGCGGATACGGTGAATATTGAAGAACGGTTACGCAACTGTTGATCTCTTAGTTGTGTCTAGGTAGCCAGACGCATTGCGCACTCATCATTTGCGAGTTGACGGGCATCTCTCTTGGCGTGCATTCTCCCTGTTGCGCTCGTTATTTGAGCTGTTGCAAGAATGCCGATGCATTGCTTGGCCGTTATGTGCTCGAATAAGTACTCGAACACAATAGTATATCTTGATTTCTGTGTGCCTATGTTACAGATAGCTTGCTACATTCTTGTTATGCACTGCTAGGAGATTCCTGAGCATGCGCTGCACCTTATTTTCTAGCAAAACATTTGTAAGCATTAACCTTTGTTTAAAATTTTCTAATATTTGATTAGAAATCTATTTAGTATTCGCACATCCCTAGTAATAGGAAGGAGTCACTTATGCTGTTCATTGCCATCATGTTGTGAGAGGAAAAGCCTCCGTAATCCAAGGAGAAGCTAGATATTCTGCGAAAGATGGACAAAGAGCCGAAGAGGAAAAAGACTGACTTCGCCAGTTAGTTAAGCTTGGCACAATCAACCCTGTGCACGATTGTCAGTCAACATGACCAATAATGAAAAATGTTCATTGCTTTAATGTCAATGCTAAGGAGGCAAAAACTGCACATCATGTGCAGCTTGAGATAAGTCTAACATGGCTTGAGGGGGCCTTGGGGGCTGGAGTGAACGTTGACTGCAAGATGCTGTGCAAGAAGGTCGAAGACGTCATGCTCTTGCTTGGTGTGAACTTCCAAGCTCCTAGGAGTTCGATCCATCGGTTGAAGGCAAGATTTAGGAGACCGTAAGCGGTGCAGGAAAAAAAAGAAGTGCAAATCCTATGCACTGTGGGAACCTATATTATCTGAAGCCTTTTGCAGGTACCACTACTTGGCTGTCCAGCATTTTTTAGGTTTCTGCAAAATGACACTGGGTGGAACAACATGTTCCTGTAATTGAGTAATTGTGGGTGTGGATTATGAACATACATGTGTGTGTGACACCAGCAGCATGATGACAACCGTGTTGTAGATGATTATGTGATGGCTATGGCATCGTTTCTACGCTGGCTGCTTGACGCGAGCCTGCAACATGGTGATGCTGGGTTCTGCATAGGCAGTGGACAAGCGTAAAGGAGAGAAGCATGGATTGTGACATCATCAGCAACTATGTGTTATACAATTGTACAAATGTACATATGGCTATTTCATGTGGTGTATATTAAAACTATGACGGCATTTGTGCTTTGGCAAAGAAATGTTAAAACTTGGTTAATTTGGGCTATAAAGAAGTCTGTACAATGTTCTACATTTTTCCACGTAGTACAAGCTGCTACGTGGAGAGATAATTTAATTGAAAGAAGGCAGAGAGGTCGGCCTGAGCTAAGGCGCTCTAGCCTGCTACTCTGCACAGGGGTAGGGGGAACGGGGACATAAAGGTGTGATGAGGGATGATGATGACACAGCAAGAGGGATGCGCAAAGGTGAAAGCAAGTTCAACACTCTGATGATAAACATTCACAAATGTCATCCATGAAGCCACTATCAGGTTTTGTATCAAGTCTGTAGTCACCAATTCAAATGAACTTAAAGATAGAGGCGCTAGGACGAAGCTGGTGTGTGGGCTTCCCCTGCGTGAACAGCACAAGTGCCAAACAAAATTTTATAGCATATAAAGAGCTGCAATAAGCTGCTCTAGCACGGCGAGCACTTGTAGGGCACTTTTAGCGGCCGGAGTTTTGAGACCACCGAGAATCATGTGCATTGACTCTACTAGGTGCTTCAGCATTTTTTGTACACTCTGCTTCTCATTGTGTTCATCTCCTTGCTTGCCCATAGTGTCACCGGTTTCATTGGCCCTATAATTCTTGGCTTCATGGCACAGAGGACCACTAGTGCCTGCTGGCATGGTCGTGGGCCTAGAGGGCAGCAAAGGCCATTGCATGTCTGTATCAGCCATCTACTAATAATTCAAGGTCGACGAGAGCATGCTACGTGGAGAGTACATAGGAAAGTAGGCCCGCCTTGGAGATAGTGCAGTCTAACATGGTGCCTCAAAGTGCGAGCTGTCACAAGGAAAGAAGATGGCTAAGTGGCACCGGGTGCATGCACTGATATTGTGTAGTCTAACACTATGCCTTAACGCGTGAGCTGTCACAGCGAAACACTATGGCAAAGTGGCATAGGGTGCATGCAACGAGTGTTTGAAAAAGCTAGCTGGCCTTGGAGCAAGAGAAGAATGTGTGCGATTGTGGCCTAATGGTTAGAGCTCAGTGGAAGAGGTTAAATCCCCGCATTGGCCACACATTAATTTATTTTTGTTTAACTCTTTCCATACTGCGCCTATTGGGCATAGTTAACACAGGCACCATCCTCTGTCATCGCTCCCTGCCACACACCCAGGTTCCAGCTTTTCAAGGACTCTATCGTTTTATCATTGTCTGCCGTCAAGATTTTCTCCCGCCTGTATTCCGAGAACACCCCTGTGGGTTCTGCCTGAATCTTTCATTATATTGCAGATCCCTGGAATTACAAAGAAGTCATGTGTTGCATCTACCGGCCTCAAGCAACTCACCCTCTTTCACATTTCTGCAGAGTACGGAGGTACTGTACACATGTATACCGATAGCGCTGTCACACCATATGCCTCCACTGCAGCCTTCATCATCTCACATATGATTATCGCTCGGCGGTTTAAACTAGACCATAGATCAACATCAACTGCTGCAGAACTAGTAGCCATGCATGAAGCCCTTCGATTTCCCTCCGAGGAGCCTCCTCACGCATGGATGATATTCTGCGATTCAAAGCCAGCTCTTCAAACGATTGACTGTTTCCTCAGATGAGGCCTGTATTATTCTATGGCTATAGACATTACAGAGCATCTCGACCATGCAAATAGAAATGGCCACAATGTCACCTTTCAGTGGATACCTTCACACTGTGATGTGATAGGGAACGAACTAGCAGACGCTGAAGCGAAAACTGCTTTAAATAATGCTTATGAAGTACGCATTCTGTTCTCATGAACAGACACAAACGACCTACTTTGTCACGTAATGCGCAACGATACGCTGGAACACTGGACCGAACAAGATTGACAACACAAGCGAATACACAAATGGGACCAAGAAATGAAATTTTGTACGCCCCACAAGCTCAAAAGAAGCCAAACGAGCATGGTGCACCGGATTCGCCTTGGTGTCACATTCACCAACCATTATAGACATTTGATAGGTTGCAGTGATACTAGCCCAAACTGTGAATACTGTGAGGTAGTACTAGAAACACTTGATCAGATTGCTACGGCATGAGCCGGGCGAGGAGAAGAGGAAGAAGAAGTGAGCTGGTGCAGCCTCAGGATCGCCTCTATGTACGTAGTACAGGTCTCACCTGGGACTTGAGCGCGCTGAAGCAATGTCTGCTCCGCCCGCTTCCGTTTCGTGGTGGAATCGCCAAAGCACTCTGTGAGGTGAGTAACGAAGCTGTCCCACGTTGTGAACGTATCTTCATGGTTCTCGAACCACACTAGCGCCGTGTCTGTGAGGAACAGAACCACATTGTCGAGCTGAGTCGTGGAGTTCCAGCCGTTGTACTTGCTCACACGCTTGTAGTGGGTGAGCCATTCCTCCACGTCCTCGCCGAATCTTCTCGCCGAACATATGGCCCACCACCAACTTGGCATAATTTTGAACGTGATAGTTACGACGACCGTTGGCCGATAGACCCTGCAAACACCACAGGCGCGCCACCTCGGAATACCTTCCGTCAGTATAGTAGAAGGAGTGGCTCGCCAGCTTCTGACCGCAGCCTGACGCCCCCAACCAGTCGCCAACACCGTTCACCGTCACCACGGCGACGTGCTACGTCTCCACCACCGTCGGGAAACTAGCCGGCGCGGCCGATGGAGGTAAGGTCGCCGGACAGTCTGTGTATCTGCGAAATACTCCTCTGCCTATTATGATGGTGAAGAACAAAGTGCGTGTGTTAATTGATAGTATACCTGCAACGGCATTAGTGGACAGTGGTGCTACCGTTTCCGTCATGAGTGTGACTTTCAAAGAGAGGCTGAGTAGGAAAGTTATGTTCCCGTGGAATGATGGTGTGACGTTTCGTGGTGTCAGCGGAGAGTGCCTAGTTCCCCTTGGTATTTGTGTTGCAAGTGTTTTATTCGGAGGAGAAGATCTTCAAACAGAATTTCTCGTACTGCCGCGATGCACTCACGATGTGATTCTCGGGATTGACTTTCTTCAGGATTGTGGTGCATCCGTTAACTGTGGCACAGGCGAAATTACTTTGAATAGCGCGCTTCTCGCCACCCTTGCCGACACATCCTTACCAGTGAAAAACTATTGTGTTGTTTCGAACGATTTGCTGCTACCGCCTTGGTCGCTGTCACGTATCCCTGTCAATTTCGCTGCTGCCGACCTTTCATCGTTTGACGCGCAAGTCCAGCCACTTACGTCGAGCTGCGCAAAGAAAGATGTACTTGTACCACGCTCTGTCGTGAGAGTAGTGAATGGCGCCTCCAATTTGTGGGCTTTCAATTGTTCTTGCGTCCCTGCCGTTCTCCCGCGTGATATGAAGCTTGCTGAATTTGACGAGATTACTCACAGCCCCATTACAGTGCTAAGCGAGGAAGAGCAGTCTCATGCTAGCGATCCCCAAAGAAGCATTTCTGAAGAGCAGATCCTACGAATGATCAACAAGGCACTGCCCTCACATGAGCGCCGCGCTCTCGCACAAGTTTTGTGGGCACATCTTTCTGTATTCGATTTCGCACAAGGCGACAAGCAGGCTTCACTCCCTCGTTCCCGTGCTTGCCACAGAATTGACACCGGATCTGCGCACCCCATTCGGCAAAAGCCTTACCGCGTTTCTTCAGCAGAGAGGACAGTTATTGCTGAACAGGTGAAAGACATGCTGCGGAAAAGGGTTGTCCAAGAGTCTTCTAGTCCGTGGGCAGCACCAGTAATCTTAGTAAAGAAGAAGGATGGATCGTGGCGGTTTTGCGTTGATTACCGGAAACTGAATGCGGTCACCAAAAAGGATGTGTATCCGCTTCCTAGAATTGATGATGTCATCGACTGTCTACATTCCGCTGCCTACTTTTCATCAATGGATTTGCGATCAGGGTATTGGCAGGTACCCATGCACCCAGACGATAAGGAGAAAACGGCCTTCGTGACACCAGACGGTCTTTATGAATTTAACGTTATGCCGTTCGGCCTTTGTAACGCGCCAGCAACATTCGAACGATTCATGGATACTATCCTCTGAGGACTTAAATGGGAAATTTGTTTGTGCTACCTCGATGATGTGGTGATTTTTGGCAGCACATTGAGTGAACATAACAGCCGTCTCAATCTTGTTCTGGATTGTGTCAAACAAGCCGGCTTGATCCTAAATGCCAAGAAATGTCGTTTTGGAGAAACCGAGACGTTAGTGCTTGGGCATCTGGTCGACAAAAACGGTGTGAGGCCAGATCCGCGGAAGATTGAGGCAGTCAGCTCCTTCGAAGCACCGAAGTCAGTGCGGGAGTTGAGGAGTTTCTTGGGCCTGTGCTCGTATTTTCGGCGCTTCGTCCCAAGATTCGCCGACGTGGTGTACCCCCTAACATGTCTTCTCCAAAAAGCCGTCCCTTTCAACTGGACATCGGCTTGCGATGACGCGTTCCGTCAGCTAGAATTTCTACTAACATCAGGGCCCATATTGCGTCACTTCGATGCATCCGCACCTACGGAAGTGCACGCTGATGCCAGTGGCATCGGCATCGGTGCCGTACTTGTGCAACGTCATCAAGGAGCTGAACACGTTGTGGCTTATGCTAGTCGCTCTTTGACTAAGGCGGAACGCAATTACACTGTGACCGAGCAAGAATGCTTGGCAGCTGTTTTCGCTGTCCACAAATTTCGACCTTATATCTACGGACGCCCGTTCACTATCATTACTGACCACCATGCGTTGTGCTGGTTGGTGAATCTCCATGACCCGAGTGGACGACTGGCATGTTGGGCTCTTCGACTGCAGGAGTACGACTTCGTTATTTCCTACAAGTCCGGGCGTCGCCACGCAGATGCGGACTGTCTCTCCCGCCTTCCTCTGACGACGACGAAGTGTGACGAAGACAATTTTGATGACTGTTTTGCTCCCATTTCTTCTACATTCCCAGACTCGATGACTTTCAAAGTAGAGCAGGAAAATGATATTGGTTTGGAACCTATATTTGTAGCCGCATCGCGTCCTGGAGCCACCGGTCGATTTTGTGTCCGTGACGGCCTGCTTTACAAGACCAATTATTCGGTTAAAGGCGCACGCTTCCTTCTGGTGGTGCCGCAGAGTCTGCGAACGGACATACTGAGAGCCATGCACAACGATGTGACCTCTGGCCATCTAGGATTCATAAGAACTTTGAACCGGACACAGGAGCGTTTTTACTGGCCCAGAATGCGGGACACGGTCAAGCACTACGTCGCCAGTTGCGAACAATGTCAACGCTACAAGCGCCCTACGACCGCTCCGCCAGGTCTTCTCCAACCTCTGCCGCCGCCTCGCCTGCCATTTGAACAAGTGGGTATCGATCTTCTGGGCCCATTTCCCTGATCATCTAATGACAACCGATGGGTGATCGTATGTGTCGACCATCTGACCCGTTACGCGGAAACGGCGGCCGTGCCATCTTCAACAGCTGCGTCCGTTGCAACGTTTTTGCTTCGATTCATTATTCTTCGACATGGTCCCCCCCGTGTGATCATTAGCGATCGCGGTCGTCAGTTCGTTGCGGACGCCGTAGAAGAACTGCTTCGTCTCTGCAGTTCGCAGTTCCGTCATTCAACGCCTTATCACCCTCAGACAAATGGGCTTGTCGAACGTACGAACAGAACTCTAACTAACATGCTGGCCATGTACGTATCTTCCGATCACAAGGACTGGGATGACGTACTCCCCTTCATCACCTATGCGTATAATACTGCAAAGCATGAGACGACCGATTACAGTCCTTTTTATCTCCTTTACGCCCGTTCACCGCTAAGCTGCATTGACACTATACTACCGTTTGACTTTCACAGCGAGTACTCTGTTGCCAAGACGCTTTGTCTTGCCGAAGAAGCCCGGCGTATCGCTCGTCTTCGTACTGTGGCATCCCAAGACCGATCGAAAGAGCGCTATGACAGCCGACACCAGTCTGTCTCGTACGCCAAAGGAGACTTTGTGTGGTTGTGGACTCCGCAACGTAAACGTGGCTTATGCGAAAAGTTTTTACCCCAGTACACGGGCCCATTCGTCATTGTTGATCGCTTGAGTGACTTGACGTACGTAGTGGCACGCTTGACGTCGACTGGTCGTCGGTCTAGCCGGGCCCAGTTAGTACATGTTGCCCGTCTTAAGCGGTTTCACCCTACGCCTTCCGAGTGATTTGGACTTGCCCAGCGGGCTTCGTCTGGCAACCGGGGATTGCTACGGCATGAGCCGGGCGAGGAGAAGAGGAAGAAGAAGTGAGCTGGTGCAGCCTCAGGACGCCATCTTGACTTTACCATCCATCTCGTCCCTTGAATAAAGCCGGTTTAACATTAACCGTAACAATATATTTTACGTGTGTCCCAAGTACATGGAAAAACGACAGCAACTCGTCTGTTCAGTTGCAAACGTCAATAAAAGGCTGCTATCAGACGAGTTTCTTCTAGACCTTTGGCCTAATGCAAACAGCGCAGCCCTGATAACAAGTGCCACTATAGCCTTTCTCCAAGCCACTGGGCTGGACGTGTGGCTTTATAGATGCTACAACTTTGTGAACTTGTATATACGCATCTCTTCCTAATACCATCATCATTATTCATCAGCCCTTTTCCTCCCCATCCATTTTCCCCAGTGTAGAGTAGCAGGCCAGAGCAAGTTATAGCTCAGGCCGACCTCTCTGCTTTTCTGTAAATCAATCGCTCTCTCTTCATTTCCCTTTCTTATTATTATTCCTACATTTCCCTGTGCTTTCCTGGGCTTAATTTCAGTTGTCTTGGCAAGTTTGTCACTCGACAGTGTGTGGTGGTCACAACATTCTTATCACAAATCATGTTCCCACTAATCGTCCCAACAGCAGCAGCTTGCTGATAAGGCTATCTTCTTGTGTGAAAGTTCATTCTGGCTGAATCAACTTGCGTAGATTTTATTTGTAAAAGAAAACCCAACTGATAATAGTCTTACAGCTGTGACACAGATCCAGCTTGGAAGAGGTGCCAGCTCCTGTATTCCTGTTTGGTTATAAGGAGAGAGAAGCTTGTTATCAGGCAATTTGCTTGGATTTTAGTTGTAGAATAAAACCCAACTGAACGTCTTACAGCTGTGACGCAGTTCCAGCTTGGGCCAGCTCCTGTGTGCCTGTTTGGTTATAAGGAGAGAGAAGCTTGCTGTCAGGCAATTTAGAGCAAAGGGAGTGAGGTGGCAAGGGAATGGACAGAAAGGATGTGAGAATCGAAAAGCCATGTGCAGCATTTCCGCTAGGAGGAGTGAGATGCACGTATAGCTCCCGTGTGAATATGCCACAAAACGGCTTGCCAGAGCAGCACCAAAGCTCTCCCTCATTGATACTTGTAAGCCAATGTGTATCATTATGTGTAAGCAGAGGCAAGGACACATAGTACAATGTCGTACACGTAGTACACGTAGTACACGTAGTACACGTAGTACAATGTTTTGGACATTGCCTGTACTTTCATTGTAATGGCATAGTCACTTCTGAAGTCTGGAGAGAGAAGGAAAAGCTGCGGTTAAGAGTAGGGTGACATTTAACCATGCACAGCTCTGTTAAAAAAGCCTGCTGCATTAAAGCTTGTGAGAAGGTATTGTCTGAGTCCCAAGTGTGTAATTCATTACTTGTAGTTTTGGCAAAAACTATTGTTTTGTGTTTTGGAAACCTCTTGACGAGCTCCTGAGAAGCTTATTGAATGTGCCGTGCTTAGAGTTGTGTACTGTGCGATAAGATTATAAAAGCAGCAATGTCTTTGTGATTTCATAAAATGCTGAAGCCTGATGTGGCCACAATCCTCTCCGCAGGTGACTGCAGTGGTCAATGAATTTCAGCAGTGCCAAGAGCGACGCAAGTCTCGTCTCCACCTTCCTCAAATTATAGTGTGCTCAACAATGTGGACCAGTAGCCTGGACTGCTTTTTACGTATGTCACTCATGCATCAGACTCCCCTGGTCATCCTTTCATCGTTCTCTGAGGCTGCCGTCTATGCAGCAGTGCCCACAGTCATCTGCTATGTTGACCCACTATCGCAGAATGATGCTTTATTAAGTGAGTGCAATGTCTTCTTTAGGCAGTTTAGAGACAATCCAGTATCCCTTTGCTGAAACAAGTGCTCCTTTTGGTCTTTGAAACAGAAATTGTAAAAGATAGCGTTGGCCGAAAAGTGGTGGTGTGCGCTGCAGAAAGAGAGACGGCCATTGCTGTGCATCAGTTGCTCACGTCGCATGACTTGTACTCCCTGCTGCTTCATGATGAGCTTCCCGTGGCCAAGATCTCTGGTAAGGTAAAGTTAAGCCTTGATATAACGAAGTCGATAAAATTGGCAATTTGTTTCTGAAATTTTGTTGTATAGGAATTTGACTTTTTATGTAAATAAGTGCAGTCGCCGATAAATTTTTCTTACATGGAAAAGGGCTGCAATATTTTCTGAATTATCGGGCAATCGAAAAAAAGCAAATTCAATTGGGAGAACAATTAATTTTGTTGAACTTGAGATCGGTGGTGACTGATGTGGTTTCATGCCATGTCGACAATATGTTCCCATTGGCGGTATGCATTAAGTGAAGCCAGACATGCTTTCATCTCCACTCCGCCCCTGTGGCTGATAGTGTCGCTCGCACTGAGACAATGCTATCATGAAGAGCGCTAGTAGTGGGGAGCGAATGCTTCATCTGCCTTTCACTTCAGTGGGTCTCCGAACTCAAGAGTATGCAATCTCCACTACTAAATATGCGGGAAGCATGATGCTGCACTGTCCCAGCAGGCCCTTTTTGTACACGTGACAGTTTACCTCTAAAGCAGGGTGCGTGGCTGCGTATGTGCTCAGCCACGCTTACAGCCATGCGCAGTCACAACCGCGCCAGAAAACGAGACATGCGCCAACTTACCTCTCACTTCTTCGCACACGCCTAATCACGTTACCACAAGCTCGCTCCCCTCCTCTTCTTTCCCTTTGCTCATGCGGGAAGGTGACACTTGTGAAGCCATGAAGCCAACAGCTTTCTTACATCACCCTTGCACGCTCTTACTCACATGTAACGTTCACAGTGCGCCGGATGCAATAAGATCTTGTTGCACTTCGACTTTATGCGGAACATGATGCTGCTCTGCTTTGGCGGCTGCTCTTGTTGTGGGGCACCCAATTTGAGAGGTGCATTCTCAAGCAACCTCTTGTAATTCAATCATTTGACCATCTGTGTCCATGGAAGTTTCCATTTATTGTTTCAGTATTCCTTTGTGACAGCAGTGAGATTTCGTTATATTGAAATTGCGTATGAACACTTTGTTATATTGAGGTTCTAAATACATGGTGTTCTATGAACAAGAGAAAATGAAAAGATAAATACTTTGTTATATAGAAAATTTCGTTACATTGAAGTTCCTGAACTTTTCATGAACTCTGGCATTTGCCTACTGAACTCATGTGGCATTTGTAAGCTTTCCATGCTTCTGGTTCACATATTAGGTATCTAGAGGAGTATCTCTTCAACATAGCCAGTGATTTTAGTACCATTTTTCTTACTTGTTTGCAACTTATAGTGTTGCTGTCCCAAAAGTCTAAAAATTGTAAATATATTTTACATTAACAGTGTTGTACATTTCCTCAGCTTGACTTAAGTAAGGAGCTTTAAAAGCGATAAGTGTATTGGATGCTTTTGACAGGAAAGAAGGTTCTTGAAATTATCTTTTGTTTCCTAAACAGGTTTTTCCCTGAACAGATTTGCATTACTTGTATTTCCAAGTTTAGCACAATTTGGGAGATTTTGCAAAACTTGTTTCATGGGAGAAATTAATATATTTAGCTTTAATAAATTATCTGTTTATGATTAAGTGTTTTATTTGCCCAAGAACATAGGTATGTGACATTCAAGCCAGCGAAATATAGGCTACTATCTCAGCATTTATCATGTATACTAGGCCATATGTAGAATATGCAATGTCACACCTACTTCTGGGTGCTATGCTAAACCTTTCAGTGGCTCTAGCAGGTCTGGATATCTTCAGCGTGTCATCAGACCTAAGCATATCGTTACTGGAATTACATTTTCGATAAGCATGAATCAGCCTTGGGCCGTAATAAACTTCAAGCGCACAAAACTTTGTCACAGAAGCTGGTACAAGTGACAACGGTTTCTCAGTAAGGTGAGTGTAAAGTGAAACAACAGTGTGTAGTCGACTTCTGTTAATTCTCTCCTGATGGGACCGACGAAGCTGGTCCAATTATCCAGTGTGTGGAATTAGACGAAAGGCGGAAAAACACTGAAACATAATTAATTCACATGGCAGTATCTGCCTTTAAAGTTAGCTTCGCCGCAATGCTGCTGTTATGCGGTGAAGCAGTGTAGTTCTCGATGCTTCCACTTTCAATTGAATTGTTTTGTCTTTTTTGCCTCACATTTTCATCTAATAAAACTTTGTTCGTTATATTATTCAGTGAGCTATTTGGAAAAACAATCAAATGAGTTACCTGCAGCTCCTGCATCAAAGAAACAAAGGCCACCTGTCAAAGCAAATTTAGTTACTGCCGACATGTGTTACGATGTCAGTCATTTGTCCCGTCAGAAATAATGTACAGCACAAATATGTAAAATGTCGGTTGACAAGTGCAAAGTGACATATAAGCAAAAAATTCAAGGTGTTAGGGGGGGGGGCACACTGGGCACGTGCCCCCTCTCCTCCCCTACCCCCTAATTTCTCCTTATTGGGATGCGTGGCGTAAGCAACGTGTGACAACACTCGTCTGCCCAGCCACTGGCCAAATGTGTGCCCTCTTCCCTTAAAATCGATTCATGACCCCACTGCCACTGCAAGGTATACTTTTACATTACTGCAATATTAACTGTTTTATTGTGTTCCTTAAATGCAGAGTATCTTGTGCCCCATCCAAACTTTTGTATTCAAGCTTACATTTGTTAATGTGGTGACAGGAACTTCGCCTGTTGGAGTGAAAGAGAACTGTCGGCACCTAAACTCACCGGAGCTAGTGTGCATCTTCATAAACATTTGAAAGCCCACAGAAAATTTTCTTAGCTTTTCTGAACGCTCATCTGTAGAAAACTAAAAGTAACCACAGTTTGCATGTGTAATTTTCTTCATGCGAAAAAGGTTAATTTACACAGGCACATGTGCTGTCTCCGGTCACAGTAGGAGCACCAAGACGCCTAATGAGTTTACTGGCAGGCCTTCAGAGTTATAGATAGACACCCGCTATTTTGCTTCTCAATTCTCACGCTCACGCTCAAATTCTCAATTCGACATGCTGACACACCTTCGCTCGTTGCTGCACCCACCCGCCTTGCACCCTCTCCCCTTTAGAAGAACCCCACCTATATATACTGTGGCGAGGAAAGCATACGTCGCCTTGAAGAAGACCAAGTCCACTTGTCGAAATGTTGGCTCCTGCTTTCACCTTGTTCTCGTTTTGCTCATTGTCTTGAATTTCCATCTCCCGCCTTCCCCGTGGTTTCCTAGTACATAAAACGGTGATACGAACAGGGCATCACAATAATTTTTTTCTTCTATTTATGCACTAATAAACCAATCAGCTTACAAATAAACAATGTGAAAGTTGTTTCCAGCTAATATGTCAGCCTGTAGACACCACATGTTTCATGCAGACAAGCTAGCTGCATTTATAGCCTGATGCAGAAAGTACTAGGGTCCACAAACTACAAAAGCATTATCGTAGTTATTGTGGAAAATTTCTTGATAAGGAACAAGTCCACTAAAGGAACTGTGGATGACAACAACACAGGTAAAAAGGTTATGCTGACAACACAAACTTCTGACTTTAGTGGGAACATTGGGCTTTTGTAAAGTCAGTGTTATGGATACTAAAGGAAAGTATTAAGTCGGGCTAGATTGAAAGATTATGCTTCTTTAATAACAAACTCATAATTTTTAGAGAGAACAGAGCTTTTGTAAGTGACAAAATTATGAAACTAAAATATTGGGGTGGTGCCATCTTTTGTAAGCTATGATACCTCTCTTGTGACGTCGGCACTGGCTGATTCATAGAGAGTGCCATAGAGGGAGGTCACTTCCCAAAAAGATTACATCAACTCGTCCGTTGTGGCATGGTAGGTTTCAATTAAGGAGCAGCAGTGGTACCTTCGGCGGCAATTTTTTATGTACTGAAGTCACATATGGCCCACATAAAACGGTGATAGACTTATATATAAATAATAGATTGATCTAGCTTGACCTAATAGTTTTATTTAGTGCCCCTTTAAATGAATGGCACTTTTTAATGTGCAGAAGTGTCAAATGAATGGACATCCAAGCATCCTGAGGTCAACATGCCCATTCTTGTGATCCAAGACAAGGTGCTGCCTTTGACCAGTATTCGGGATGCTACTGTTCTTGTCCACTATGACATACCCAAATTATCCGAGTTCAACTTTGGGTTTCGGTACTCGTGCATTGCTGACCATATGCGCTCATTCATAGATAAGGTAAGTTTTCAACTTACTCATTTAATTAGTGCAAGAACTTAATTGAAGTTAGCAGTATAGATACTGGCACAGTGCCTTTATAACATTTGCTACTTTTGATGTTGAATTGTGGAAGCAGTGGAGCACAGACATAGAAAGGGGCATTAAATAGGTGCACTTAGAACACAAAGACTGCTTTTGTTAAGCATAGCAAAAAATGGACAAAAAGACAGATATACACAGACACACAAGCAGTTACTATGTCTGTGTCTATTTGTTCATGTGCCTTTCCATTGTTTTGGCACTGATACACTGCTATTAATTAGGGGTATACAAAAACTAGTATATCACTAAATCAAACTTAGTCAATGTTCTAATAATTTGATGTGTGAATCGAATATCAACTATTCAATTTTTCAAATATTTGGTATATTGGCGAAATCTTTCTGCGGAAACCTGCAAGGTGGAGAGAAATGATTAATGAAGGGAAAATTAAACATCCACCTAATCGCAGCAATTGCTATGATTGGGTAGATGTCTCATTTTCCCTTTATTTGGTACATTGAGTGAAAGAACCAGTGTGCTCGATTTTATAATGCAGGCAGCCTTTTTACAGTGTACAGTGTCAGTCAGTACAAGATTCGTTGGTTGGCAGGGCCGATCGAAATAATCATGTAATGCATACAAAGAGAACGGTGACAAAAGCAGCTCGTATTTCAGAATTCAAGGTAGCCTGTATTTCAGAAAGCTCAAAAGCATGTGTGAAAATTGGGCTGGTTAGCCACCGGGAGGCACATACATGATATTGGATACACATGTTCAGGCACACATACAGTCGACTTCTGTTTAGATAGCAACGGAATTGATTCAATTATCCAGCGGGTTGAAGTAAACAAGATGCATGAAGAACGTCAAGGCATAGTGCTGATTCATCTGGCAGTACCTGCCTGATTCTAACACACCCCTGTATCAAACACGCACCTGCTTTTTATGTGTCCAAAGTTGAAAACTAATGTAGAGGTACCATTAAAGTTCTTAAACAAAGTGAAACTCTAATAATGCGTACCCAGTTTTTTAGCCAGCAAAATGGACAAAGTTCTAATATCTGCTGCTTAATGGCAGCCAGTTTTTGAAAGACGACTTTGCCACATAGCATTTTTTTAAAACACGCTTCGCCGCAATATATCCGTGTTATGCTGTAAAGCATAAGAATGCCATAAAGGTGATTTTAGTTTCGCATCTGACTGCATTGCGCAGGCAGTTTTCAGCCCAATTTTCTTGAAAAAGAAAAAAAGAAATGGCTTGCATTACAATCAGGTAGCTACTGTAATCAGGCATTGTGAGCTACCATTATTGCTTGAAAGTATTCCTAGGGCAAGCAGAAAATAGGCGTTTTCAATGGGAGATAACGTGTCGAACGCATTCACCGTCCCTCTAAGCTTTGTCGAGACAGATGCTGCCAGTAAAGAGGTCGCTATTGCGGTCAGGCATGTGAATGCCAACTGGTCAAGTTCGAATTATCTGGTGAAGGTCAATTATAATAATGAAGTAATGAAACTTTGTGCCCATAGAAATTCATGAGCACCGCTCAGGACCTACGATCGGGATTGAAATAAACAAAATATTGAATCTAGCAGGAGTTGAATTAACGGGAGTCTACTATATTCACACAGTTCAAAGCTTTCTGCCCACGTGCGAGTTTAAGTGCGCAGACAGACTTAGTATGCATGCTTACAAACCCAAACGCTGCTTCAACTGCCGTCAGTCTAATCGTACAGGCCATTAGGCCTAATTGGCACAGCTTTGTTACGCATTGGTGAGTCAGGTACAGTTTGGTACTGAATCAATGCAGATATGCTCACAGCTTATACACCATAATTGGAAAGCTAACAAACCACTTCGCCAACAAAAGCGAGTGTAAGGGATGGCTGCTTGCACCACCATTGTTCACGGCGGCCATCTTTGCAACACACCGTATGATGGCCTCCTGTTCTTGACGCCATTTGTAGATGTACATATTCTGTAGCTTTGGCCATCCTGTAACAAGATTATAGGTTTCACAGTGGGTGCGATAGTTTTATGTGACTAGTGCACTGACCACCCAGCTGCAGACATCTGCGTGGATGGCGGATGGACTCAACAAAGAGAGTGTGTGGGCGGGGAGGAGGGGGTTCTTGTGCAAATTTTCTGTTGCCCTCTCTATTTCAGAACATTCGACAGATGGCAAATAACATTAAACCTGACAATAAAGAGACCCCTGCTTCTTACCATCAATGCGACTGTGGTAGGCTCAGCAGCGGGTACGAGGATGATGGCTATGTGTGAAGCAGGGGTCGAGTCACGTGGTGCATGATCTGTGCTTTAGTCTGCCATGCAGATGAGCTGACAATAACCTGCATAGCCCACCTGCCCGTAAAACTAGGAAAACAATTTTGTATTTTGGAGGGGAACTGGAAATGAAAAGTTTCAATGCAATAGAAGAGTGCCATAAAACAAGCCCATAATTAAACATGTAATAAGATATATAGTACAACTTAGCTTCACTACTTCTTCAGCTTCAGAGGGAAAAAAGCACTTGATTCTATTCAACAGACATACTATTAATAATAATAAATATATGTATAGTTATTTCCAGAATTTCACGTAGAACTGAGCTGTAATCAGTGCTGGCATGCTAATTTTGTGTTCCCTTTGATTAGAGCAGACCACACTGTACAGCTTGACCCCTAGGTACCTAAGCTACTGGTAGCTTGCAACATTCTTGTTACTCAATGCTAGTATAGACTCTCGAGCATCTGCAGCCCCATGTTTTCTCACACAAAATTTGTAAGCAATAAAATTTGTAATAAATTTTCTGATATTGGATATTCCCATTTGATATCAGGCTTTTGTTCTTGATTAGATTGATTGATTTGATGATTGATTTGTCTTGATTCAAAATCTACTATTTGGTATTCGCACACCCCTACTATTAATGCTCTGTTGACTTTACGATTTATTTATAAAGTGACGCATTTTTATTATCAGTCTACTAAAGGTGAGTTGACACATGACTCTTAAATTTGCCCCAAAAGAATGTCGACCTGAATTCTAATTCTAAATGTTGTAGTGTACGCTGAAGAACACAGAAGGCAGCAAGTGACACAGTTAACTGATGAGTGAAAACATTACAAGGGATAAAGTTGCGGGTGACTGCCTGACATTTCTCTGTAGAGCCTGAGGCACTTGGTGCTCACATGACCACTGTTTCACCACTTGCCAGACTAAGGCAGCAATATATAAGGCAGAATTTTCAGAAATGGTATGTGAAGATGTTTTTCATGGCTGTGATAAATAAAGTAACGAAGTGTGAAAAATAACCCCTTACGTGGCTTATTAGTGAAGGAATCAGTAATCACTATCTTACACCAGGTTTGAAAGCAAAGGCTTTGTAGTAGTAAATTTAGCTACTTTGGCATCTTATCGCTGGTAGCAATAAGTTCAGAGAATTTTTTCAGTTTCTTATTTGTATATTAGTACTGCTCCTTCCTTTCTTTTTGGTATCAAAACATTTGGCCAGTCACATGAATGTGTCTTGCTGTGTGCATGTTTTAGGAGAATTTCTATACATCTGAAGGACCAGTGGCCCACATGATACTATCAAGCAACAACAGAAGTATTTCAGTACAACTTGTAGAGTTTCTAAACAGGCTCGGCAGCAATGTGCCTGATGGACTGGTTCATCTAGCTGCACAGGAACAAATGGTAAGTTAAACACGCTATAGTATTACATCTGTTATGCAGGCCATATATTTATTTGTTGTAAAATGTTGGTCCCTCTGCGGACCTTCAGCGAATGTAAATGAGAAAAAATTTATTTATTTATTTATTTATTTATTTATTTATTTATTTATTCTACCCTCAAGGTACGGTTGTACATTGCAGAGGGGAGTGACAAGGTAAATACAAAGGCAAATCACAATAGTTGATGATAGAAAAAAATTGTAGTACAAAGGAGCAAAAACTTTAGAAGAAAGCGTCAAAGCTAAATACGTGCAAGTCAATAATAAAAAAAACAAGGAAAAATAAGAAAGGAAGGCAACAATATGGCAAAAACATCGCAAGACATGGTATACAAATAATAAGAATGATAAATAGGAACTTGTAAGCGTGGCAAAAATACATGACGTAACAACAAAAAGGATGGAAAGAAAGAAGGAAAAGAACATATCATATAAAAATACAAGCCATATCTTAAAATTATGGCTTAAGAACAGTTATTATACAGAACAAGCAACTGCAACATTAATTTATAACATGAAACTTTGAAGTGTGGTTTTAAAGTTATTGGTGTCAGTTATGCTTGTAAGTAATGTGGGTAAGTTATTCCAATCTTTGCTCGTTTGGGGAAGAAATGAATATGAAAAGCCGACGGTGTTGCAGCGCGGAATGTTTACCTTTTGGCGGTGGTCAATGCGAGATGAATTGTATAGTGGCGGTTGAACAAGGATAGAATGTAAATATGCGTTGTGGTAGTAGATTTTATGAAAAAGACATATGTGAGATAGTTTTCTGCGGGTTGATAACAGCGGGAGGTGTAGGAGAGCTTTCATGTTAGTGACACTCGCAGTTCTTTGGTAGTTGGAGAATGAAACGGGCTGAGCGATTCTGTATTGCCTCTAGAGATTGTATGAGGGTGTCATGACCAGGGTCCCATACTGATGATGCGTACTCTAGCTGTGGACACATATACATTTACTTTAAACCTAACTTCAACTCATTAGTAATTATATATAAAGTGAGTTCTTCACATCAAAGATCTTAAAAGCTTATTTTTGTGTTATTCGTCATTTATGAGAAACACATGAAAGGTTAACACTAGTATTTTTATGGCACAAGGTAACTTGAGGTGAGAATTTTCTACTAGTAGATTTAATTTTTGTGACTAGATACTATTGAAGCTGGCTTGCTCAATAAATGAAACATGGAAACTTCATCCTGTTTGCAAATGATGCCAGTCTAGTAGCACAGCTAGTGATGCACATGTCAGGACTACATTTTGGTTAAACTATGACTGCCAACCACTGTGTTACTTTCATCCTTACATACCTTACCTTTGTTTGATAAGTTTTTTCTATACAGACTCTACCTGTTCTTGAAAATTAAAAATTTTCATTTGTGGACATTCTCTACACCAGAAACAGCCACTTATCTATGAAAAGTCAACTGATAAGTGTTTAGCCAGAATTACACGGATGTGGAAATTTCTGAAAAATTGCCAGTAGTGAGCTCCACTGCATGACACAAGTGTATATGTGTGTAAGAAGAGATTTATGTACATGTGTGTAAGAACAGAGTCTACCTATTGAGGGACATCACCTGAGGCAATTTAAAATTGAAACAGTGCTTTAAAGTGGCTTGATATAGAGAATTCATGGGAAAAAAGGCCAAAGTGCCAGTGGCTCCGTGGCATGAGTTTTAGAGGTTCTTCATGCAGCTGAGTGATGTCATGCCTGTTACAAGCCACTAATTTGCTGTAATAGATATTCTGCAAATCACCACAATGAGACTTCAGCTCAGCTATCCAGTGAACTATCCTAACGTGCATGTTACTTTCCTTTTGAATTCACAGTTAGTACAGACATACTGAAACATTTTCCATTAGCACACCAGCAGACCCAAACAAAGGAAGACTATTTGCTTAGCCTTCTACTACAATAACACTGCTAATGACTCCTAATGCATATTTCAACAAGCATAAATCTGCAGATAAACAATACCCAAAGCAAAGTGGCTCTAAAACCACTTTATTTGCTGGTGGCAGCAATAATTTATAAAGCTGATATTTTCAGACAATTATCCTGTTCGAATCCTTTGTGTTTCTTCTGTAATAACATAGCAACTGATGAAAACATTCAGGAAGAATGAGAGCTGCTGAAACCTGGGCAAGAAGCTGCCATTGATAAACCTGCACTTTTTGTCATATATGAGCTGTATGATTGACATGTGCCATGTCAGAATAAGTCGAATTTCATTATAACTAAGTTTCATATCTGACATGAAAATACCTTTGTTATATCTAATATTCCTTATAAGCATATATTCATTACGTACTGATATCTGAGGGAAAACCTTTATATTTACTTCATTATATGTATATGATAACTTGTTATGTTTGTGTTCATTGTATCTAAGTACAGCTCAGGTGTAGGTTTATTAGACTGTTTTCAAGTTGTGATGACTGTACACTCTTTCCGAATTTGCAAGCATCACAGCTTGGAACAACCTCGCTAATGGAGTAGTGTCTGCTCCTGGTGTTCCTTCATCCCTAAAAAAATTTTTTAGTAATCTGTTTCTAATACCACAGAATCTTGTTAATACGAACTCTAAGGACACTGGAAATTTATTCAAATAGAATGGAGTTCAAACTAAGGTGAGCACCTTTAAATATTGTGTCCTATCAATGATGTGGTACAGTGCACAAAATAAAAACCGCCACTGGGCTTGAATTGAAAAACTCTTATCTCTCCTCCATCAGCGCCTGATATGTGCCAGAAGAACCCTAGGTTTTGTATAGAGTCCAAGTGATAAGATCGTACCTTGCATGTCATTTAAGTATGGTGGCTTGATGCGTGCTGTCCTCTTGCATGCCCAATGTTGGAGATGATATGATCAAGCGTGCTCTAGGGGAGAGGGGGGGGGGGGGGGGAATATGTGAGCTTGTACAGCAGCATTATCAAGCGTGTGCTAGGAGGGGGCATAGATGAGCATGCAGTACAGCTCCTTCCTGATCCTTTTAAGTTGCATGGGAAAGGAGGGTGCATGCTCCTCTGCTTGCTCTGGTTCGCTCTTGGCTTCCTGTCTGTTATTTCTTGTCATTTTTACGGCATGCAACGTTACAGTAGCTAGCGACTCATTGAATCTTTGCCTTTGGCTCGGATTTGTCTGAAAAGCGGTACATGGGAGAGAGAAATTTTATTCCAAATAACCGTTGTGCAGTTTTAGCATTTGAATTTGCCAGAGTTTTTTTTTTTCTCTTCAGAGACATAGGACATTGCCGAGACCAACAGACTAGTTCGAATCATCCATCTATTTTAATTAAGAGATTTCAAATTATCAGGATTTCGCTGTATATGTGTTTGTATGTATTGCATTGGTATAAACTTCCTCCCTTGAGCTGAATTATGAAACATACCATGTAAAACAATCTAAAAGCAAGGAAACATACCAACAGAACCCATTTCATAATAAGTGGTAATGTTGATATCATCAACAGTGAAGCATGTACGAAAACACTGTAATTCTAATGCCGAAATGCATTGTGTATGAGATGTGTAGGCAGCCAGGCTTCTCTATTGTGCTTCCCTTTGGACGCACTGCATCCACTGCCACTACATTGGATTTGTCAAGGGCTGGCTGGATGTGGTCCTTGGAGGTCCTGTGTTCATCCCTTGTCCGTGTTTCTTTTGCACTGTTTTTCACTGATGGATTCATACCATCTAGTTTACATTGACAACCTTTTAAATGACAAATCTTATATAAACTTGTATTTCTTAATTTTTTTCTTATTTATTTTAAGTGCGCCCGTCCTGTCTTCTTCTAGTCTCTGTCTGTGTCACTTCGCGCTACAATCCAAAAATATGTTGTCGTACCAACTCGCCCAATTTTCTATCCTTTTGCATCAGCCACTTCTTGGCCAGTCCCCGGTATGGGTATGGGCCCCAAAGTGTGAAAATCATAATCATCATCAACATGTGGCAATAATCTGAAATGGTTGATGTTGGCATGATATCAAGTTTTTTAAAACCTCTTCGCACTTCATACCATTCTACCACCCACTTCTTGGCCAACTTCCAGGGGAGTTCAGGGTATGCGTAATTGTTTAGAAACCATCATCATCATGACCAACATGTAAACAACTTCTTGGTGGATCCTTTGTTATGGGTATGTGTCATAGTATGCAAATAATCATCATCAATGCACAGCGATCATCTCAAAGAGCTAGTGGGTGTTGGCAGATATGTAGCACCTGCTCCTTGACCAATCCTCTGTTGCAGGTATGTGCCATAGTGCGGAAATCACCATCATAATCAACACGCGAACACGCTTCTTGGCAAGTTCCCCCTTATGGATATGTGCCATAGTCTGGAAATTATAGCCATGATGAACACACGCAGAGATTATCCGAAAGAGTTAGTTGGCGCTGGCACAATATGTAACATTGGCTTCTTAGCCAACCCCCCATTGCGGGTATGTGCCATTGTATGGAAATCATTGTCATCAACATGCAGACAGGCTTCTTGGCCAGTCCACCATACATATGGGAATCATAATCATCACTATGCAGCAGTGATCTTAAAGAGCTGGTTGATGTTGACACGAGAGAGTACAGGTAGTTGTGGCCTAATGGTTGAGCACCGAGCAGCTTTGCTGGGGGCCGAGGTTTGAATCCCCGCCACTGGACACACTTTTTTTTTTAAGTGAATGTGAATCTACTCAGTGAGAACCTAACCAGTGACCAACTGACCCAGGCGAAACTATGGAGTGGTAGGCAAAGAAAGCTTCGCTTTAAGAAAGAGAGGGGAAGGGGCGGGGGGGATGAGAAGCTAGTGATGTAAATATGATGTGATCTCTTGGCTCTGATATGGGAGAAGGCAGGGAAGAAATGTCTCTTGTGGATGCTAGTCGAGGCAAAAGGAGAGAGCTTAGACAGCGAAACTTGCCTTCTGGCAGCATGGTAATGCAATATTAAAATTTTTAAATGCGTAATAATTTCTACACTTCCCCAATGAGAAAACCGTCCCTCTGTCCATCTGTACTGTAAGACGACCTTTGAGATAGCGCCTGTAGCAGCGAGCAAATTCACCTTTGCGCTGCCTCTCGCTTCGCTGCCAACGAAGCGGCGAGAACACAGTGCTCACGGAGCTCTCAGCACACGTCTCTCTCTGCCACTTTTGCAGATCGCTTTCAAGGTACGGGCCCGTGCGTCTGTATTCAACACTAAGTAAGTGGTGAGAACATAGCATGTGAAGCTGTGAGCAGTCGGCACTTCTTGTTGGCATCACAGATTGCATTAAGGTGGGGCCTGCATGGTGGTGCCATACGAAACCACCACCTGAGTACGTTTGGTCATGGTTCATAATGGTTCAACGTGGATGAATAAGGTGCTGAAGAGTGACAAGGGCTTATAATGATGGAACGTCATCAGCACACCTGGCGCCGCCACCTGCAGTACTTTACTTGCTTCATCAATGCTCCTTCTGCTGCCATTGGCACCAATTCGTGTCACCACTGCGTTGTTGTTGATGAAGCCTGATGAAGTTTCATAACGTTGATAATGACACGGGGCTGTATGGAAATGAGCAAGTGACACAATGCTTACATATAATTGGACAACTCCAAAAGGAGTCTTTGTGTGAATTTTTCCTATCTCTAATAATGAACGAATTTGAAAATTTTTGTCCCTAAACAACACCCCAGAACTTCTAGTGTATAACCAAATTTTTAATGGGGCCTGGAGAGGGGCTTTTCAAAGGCCAACTGCAAGGAAATCTCACTTTGGCTAAATTGGTAATAAACGAGTACTGCTAAAATAACATTGGCAAAGCTGTAAGGCTGATAAGTATAGTATTTTTATCAGTAGGCTTCTAAGCAGACGACACATGCATTTGATGGTTGGTGGGTACAACGTAAGTCCCAGCACGACACCTCTGATATTATCCTGTGCACCATGCTAAGCCACGTAGAATCTCGGATATCATACCAAAGAGCTGCGCAATCTTAGTTGTGTCGTGTGTTACTTCCAGTGAGTAGCAATGATGACATTTTTTTTGCCAGTTCTTGGATGAAGAACTTCCACTTTTGCACCCTTTTTGTGGCACGCTCACTCATATTTAAAACGTAAAATCTTGCATCAAGGCAGCTCTATATCTACACTATCTGAAACTAGGCTTCTTATGAGGCACAAATTTTTTCAGCTGACCTTTTGAAGGAGTCCTGAACCACTCCTCGGGCCTGGTGAAAATAACATAGTTCACGGGTAGCATACGCTGCTGTGAACATTTCAGCCAGGTTTTGCTGTTATACGGGGTGCGTGGAGCTTGCAAGAGGATCGTGGAGTCGCCTTTCTCTCAAACGCTCTCTTTTCAACAGAAGGCCCTGTCCTCACTCTCTTCTAGACGCATTATTTTGTCATCAGACGCACTATCTCGTCATTCCCTTAGATGGCTGCTATTGGCTGACAGCTGACATCAAGCTGCGATCGGCTGCATGGCGTAGATACCGTGGCTGCCGCGGGGTGCCGCCATGAGTCCACTGACTAAGTGCACTGCGGCTCACTGAGGACAACTGCATTTGACTTATGTTTAGTGCGCACCAAAGGCAGAAGCCGTGGAATCTACGTGAACGTCCAAAATGAAATTTGAATGGCGCGCCACAGTGACATTTAGAAGGCAAAGCTTTGTGCGCATGCCCCACTGTGCCATAGCCTTCGCAGTGCAAGGCATTGAAGAAGGAATGAGAGAACAGCAGAGGCTGTGTTTGATTGCCAATAACTCCACTACTTCTGAACGCATTGAAGTACTTTTTGCAGCAAAGTACTTCTGAAATAGCCTATTCTCACTTCAAATGCTTTTTTCCACTTTCATAAAAGATGGTTCAGGGCCCCTTTAAGAGGTAGTCTAACATGCCACCTGCAGTTTCCTTGTGTCCACACTAACTTGAATCCTTTCCTATTTCAGAGAGTCTCGTCTAGCACTGAGCTGCCATTGTGCCCCAATCTCAAGGCCATCGGCCGTTGTGAAAGACAGTCAGGAGAGAATCACTGTTCATACCGACATCAGATCCTGCCCGAGGCAGACCATTCACCAAGTTGGTCTCACCTGCCCTGTCAGGGCAATGTTCGGATTGCAATAATGAAAGTTACAAGTGCTTCACATTTTTATGCACAGATTCTGCAGCAGTGGGATGTACCATCTGCATCAACAAATGGTAAGGTATATTTCCAAACACTTTCAGCTATTGTTAGATGTCAAAAATTTCATTGGCACATTTCAGTTTCGGGAGTTTATAAAAATGATTTCACCTGTAGAGATATGTTTGAGTTTATGCACATACTGAGTGCGTGAGGTATTTGAGAACACATGACGGCTTCATGAATAGCTACAATATTTCAAAGAATAAAAATATTCATTCTGAAATTCTTACATTGTGTTTTTATTGTTGTTTTCTAGGTCCGTTCACTAAAATTATCTTTAAACTGAATTCAGCTTCGATAATGGCTGCAAGCTCAGATCAGATAGAATGTGTTGATGTTGGGCAGTTGTTCCATAATAGCAGTCCTTGGTGACTTTTGTTGGTCACCTTCTCAGTGAGGCAATTCATACAAAGCAGCATATAAGGTTTACATTGGAAACTAGGATGCCATGTTGCTGATGACGTGGCTGTGGAAGCTCAAAGGGGTAGCCACTCTTGGGTCATGCAGGCCTTCTGGGAGCCAGCAAATCCACTTGGGAGTATTGCCTGACAACATTGTGCACAGGAAGGTTGGCTGTTGAAGCTGCCACTTGATGCTGCTTCACAATGGTCATAATTGGCTTTTCAGGGTTCTCACCCACCATGATCTCACCAAATGATTTTCACAATTTGTGTTGTGTTACACAAAGGTGCATTAATCATTCATTTAAAGCAAAGCTTTCTAGCTGAACCCTTCCGGACTTTGCTGCTCATGGTTGCTGCTGCTGCCTTGCCAAGTAGCTCACTCACAGGACAGCGCTTATATAATGAATCGTGGCATATATATATATATATAGCTCCCTATCTGTGTTACCTACAGATGTGCTGGTGGCCAGCTCTGATCTCTACGAAATTATGCAGTGAAACAACAAACGGTACCTAAATATCTTTGGTGCAACAAATGTACAGCTTGGAATGCATAATTCCTGTATTAAAGCGATGCATTCCTTGTCTTCATTCTCGATGTTTGGCTCATCTGCTTGGTTGGCTTCTTGTCGAGCAATACTATGAATAAAAGTTTAAATCATGATCACTACTTGTATTGCATTTATTGGCACCTATAAAGCATATTATTTGTCCAAAACAAGTTTATATATAAACTATTTGTATTGCTTCAAATGGGGCCCATAAAGTATTTTATTTGTCTCATACAGCATTGTACTAACCCAATACAGGACTGGCAAAGATCTTTATGAGACCTGTACTCTTTGCTATGGGACATGCACGTCCTGCCTATGGGACATGTAGCTTTTCCCATTGGACCTATATATTTCGTATAGGACCAATATAGATTTCTATTGGAACTTTCCCTAGGAACGCCAGTGCTACACTGCGACCTACAGGGAGCAGAGAAACCTTGACATCTCAGTAAACACAAGACATGTCTGTGTGTTTTCGTCTATGCAACTGCCACTGCTCAGCGTTGTAAGCTGTACCATTGTAGATATGTGCGAGGTGACACGGTGCAGCTTTATAGTTTATGTATTCCAGTTTTTCCTTTTTTATTTCAATTATTATTTCCTGAATGTAGCAGCCACGATTGGCCTAGTAGTTTCTTTGGATATCTTATGCAATGGATTTTGGCGGGCATGATGTGCAAATATATGTGCTTCTTAACGCGAGAGCATTAAGGGCCCCGTGTCGCAGAAAATCTGGCATTGGCGTCCCGCGTCGACCGTTGTTTCAGCAAAAGTAATTCCAAATGATGCATACCCAACCATGCAGGCTCTCCACATAGTGCAAAGCTGTTAGTGAACTAATTGAATTTCTCAAAGTAAAATAAGTCAGAAGAATCGTAAAGTACGACTTACAAACAACCTACAGACGTAATAGCATTGGATTATAATTTGAATACACAGGCAGGCAGGCGGGCGGGCGGGCGGGCAGCGGGCGGGCGCCTTTACTGCATTGTAGGGAGCCTACATGCAAGTGCTGCACAGGCTCTCTATTGCATCGCAAACCATGCAAGAGGCTGCGTTTCTATCAGAAAGTTCACCTTCATGCATAACGTTCGCCGCCAGCGTTTCCCTGTAAACATTGTGGTTACATAAGCTGCAGTTGCTGGGAAGCATGAGAAGCAGTCAAGGATGTTTGAATGCTATCGGGTTCCACTCTTAAACGCGAAGCTTAAGCATCCTCCAACATATTGTTCCTAGTTGTTATATTTTAATTGTATTGTTATATGGCTGCTCTATGTCTATTGTGCTTAGTATCTTTTTTTCTCGTGGAAAATGATTGTAATTAGTTTTGAAAACACCTGCACTTTGTCTTATCAAGACTTGTAAATTAAGAACTTGCTTCATGTTGTTCTGCGTAGAAAAAGGAACAAACTTTGTGCAATCAAATGAAAACTAAATTCTGTCCCTTATATTCTTGCAATTTTCAAATGTGGTGACAGAATGCCATGGGTGTGTAAGTACAGCACTAAATTTATAATCCCGCAAAACGAGGCACAGATATTGGCCTTTTATACAGTGTTCTTCGTGCCTGCCTGTCTGTGCCTGCCTGCCTCCACCTTCGATGTAGTATTTCTTGCACAACAACACCAGCTCAACAGGCACCAACAAGGACAAACTCACTTGTAACATGTGGTATAATATGCTTGCTTAAAAAGTTAATTAGTGTACATCTGCTATTTAGCAGCTTTCCGTCACCATTTGTTAAAAGTGTTCAGCCTTAATTTAAAAAAAATATGTGTTGCTCTTCTATTGCAAACACCAGAGACTAGTAGAGCTGGGGGAAGGCCAGTAAAGTAGTGCCAAACCGCACACTTAGTCTAACTTTTGCTGGGCTTCCCTCAGCTCTGCTGGCGTCTGATGTTTGCGGTAGCAAAGCCACGCTGAATCTTTTTTTTTTGCACTGCGAGAAAGAGGACTGCTGAAGCAAGCGTTTGGGTTATTATGTGAGGGCAATGACGTCACACCACCTGTGTCCCTGCCGTGCCACTCCTCCCCCGCTAGGCTACACCCACCCTCGCCGCATCACTATGCTGCGCGGTGCGATTTTTATACTCCGCTTTCACTTTCTCTCGGCTCTCTCTGCCCCAACTCAGCTAAGCTACGAACGTCAAGAGAAACCCAGCAAGGTTCTAACACCTCCACTGTAAAAGCGTGGTAGAAAGAGCGCTAGCCCCTTGAACCTCCCCCTCTCCCCCCCCCCCTGTACCTTTTGCTGAAAAAAAAATATATATATATGTGTGTGTAAAACCAATAACTCAGCAGGGTGTAACACCACCACCCCCCCTCACTAAAAAAAAATCGAAGTTTTTATAAACCCCTGTGCACAGGGTTTGCATAGATTACTAGTTGTAGTGCTGCGAGTTTTACTGCAACAACAGTAAAGGGCTCAAAAAAGAGTTTGCTGTGCCTGTCCACTCTCATGCACCATTATGTCATGATGCCATGCAGCATCTGTTTAATGTAGAATATACACCACATGCAACATTTTAGTGTGACAGCACTCAAGTTGGCAGCTATCAACAATGGCAAGGGCTTTGGTATTGTTTTCACCATGCTGCTGCTGTTAGTAAGGCGTTGTTGTCTGTGTGCCATGTTTGTTGCCATGCCATCGCAGTCATCATACTATTGCTGTTGTCATGCAGCCATTATTGCTCTGTTGCCATTGTAATACTGAGTTCAGGAAGTTGCACAAGGTTGCAGATGTTTTGCACTAAGTTAGGAATATTGAGGATAATAAGTGCTGTGACAGCAAATGAGTTTAGGACTACAGGGGTTTGTTAAGTCAACTGCTGTTGTGATGACCATTGATCTCAATTTTTTTAGCTACTGTGTAAATCAAGATGGCTCTTTGGAATTAATAAGCATTTTAAACAGATGTGCCCATTGATTGCTTTCTTTAGAGAATGAGCCAGAAGTAAAAGAAAATTGGGAACTCCAGGAAGTTATGTCACTCTTAAGGGAACACTCTCGGCCGGAAAAACGTGTGCCTCTGGACGAAAAGGCCATGCCTACAGTTGGCCAAGTTTATGGTCTGGAGACTGGCGCTGACCAATTTGAGAGAGTCCGGGTGAGCATGCATCTCTGTATCGTTGTTTCCTTATTGTGAAACTTACAACAGGCTTACTGACACTTGTGCAGTGGTGCATGTATCCTTTTCAGAGTGTTGAAGCAAAATTTTTTTCATTCCGGTTCACTGAAACTGGTTCAGTTCCAGTTCAACTCTGGAGTGAAAAGTTAATGGTTCTAGCTGGTACAAGTTCATTTGCATAATCAAACAATAATTAAAGGAAAACAGCAGAAACTTATTTTGTACAAAAACTCAATGCTACTGCTAAACTGCACTGAAGGATTACTCCTGTTTGTTCTTCAGGCTCCACGTAATTACAAAAGAATTATGCAGATTCAACACAAATGCTTGAATTAAAATGTATTGAGGAAACACAAAGGGGTCCTTCAGCCTGCTACTCTGCTCAGGGGTAAAGGGAGGAGGAAGAAAATGGGGGACTGATGAGTAATCATGAGAGCAGGCAGCAGGAAGCAATTATATACATATTTGAGCTTGAAGGGCCAGTTAATAATTTTGAATCTAGGCCTGTGTTAAGTAAACATTCTAAAAAAAGCCTTGATGGCTCGCTTCATGGATGTGTCTGGTCAATGGCCCGGCCAGTAACACTTCACTGAACGGCCTGTTGTTTGCTGGAGCTAAAGGGGTGATCAGTGCCTGCCATTCACAGCCATAGTGAGGACAAGCAAAAAGAATATGCGCTCCACTGTCTCAGGTACTTTGCAATTGTCACAGTCTGGCAAGCCTGTGCATCGAAGGCAATGGAAATGTTGCGTTCATGCAACACCTATGGTCTGCTGTCTGATGCAGTATGCTGAAAACCGTACTAACGGCGCTGCTAAAAAAAAGCACTGTTAAAAGCACAGGAAGATAGTGTATGTTTACAAAGGAGGTAGCAGAGTAGAGCCACAAAAGCAGGCAATGCATGAATGAAAAGCTCAGGAAACGGTGGCCAACCTGACCTGAAAACAGTTATTTTTTTTCTTGAGGTTTCGCTCTCGAGCAAAAAAAATCGTAATATTCCGGTTCAAGTCGAGTTCCAGCAGAAATACTGTTTTCTTCCAGTTTTTGGTTTGTGGTTCAGTTCTGGTTCGATATCCTGACCTGTTATATTTTTGGGATACTGTGCTTCACTGGTGCTCCTAGTACAGTATGGTGGAAAGAAATAGTGTGAGCAAACTTTATTTTTTTTATTTTTCTGTGCTTATATGAAGACAAGACTTCTTTCATTTTCACTATAATCTCTACATGAGGAATTCAACACGAGGCACATTTATAAGAAAAAATTGGCAGTGGCTTAGCTCGGCTATGTCAGAATATACGTAGCGAAAGCTAAGGCATAGCATGGTTAGCCTTGGTTATTCTTGATTGCAAGTCCAGGTTAGTCTGGTTGTCTAGCTATGTTGCACCGTTCAGCCAGTCGTTCAGCATGCTGTTTTTCTGTTTCCTGGGCGATTCGTTTCCTCTTCATCTCGTTCCGATGTCGATTCCAGGCCTCCTCCAGCTTATCAGAATTGTCGCTGTCCATACTGTCGCCTCAACAGTGGTTGCGGCGCACGCGAGCTCTCCTTTTCCATCCTCCGACATGTTATCAGGCATGCGATGTAGCTGGCGAAGCGAGCGGAGGCGAACGCAACGGTGAGGAACGCGGCGTGATGAGGAATGCGGTGTGACGAGGAACGCAGTGTGACGTCATGTGCCTCCTCAGAGCATGGCCATGGCGAAATCGCAAGTTCGCGGCCAGTAAAGCTTTCACATTAAAAGACTAATTTTTGGTTCACAAGGTAATGCACACAAACACAACGAGGAATGTTTTGAACAAGTATTAAAAAGTAAGCTCTGCCATTTTTTTACACTTACCACGTTTTGGTTGCAGTGGATTTATTTATTGATTTAAAAAATACTTCTTGTTACTGGCATTCACTTGGATGAAAAAAAAACCTAGCAAATAAAAATTTACATTGACTAAAGTTGTTATAGTGACACCATTTATGTGCTTTGGTCGACTTCCTTTGTGTGCGGTGTTCTTAGGTGACCTCAGTGTCAGTGAGCACTGCAGCACCAGCCAGTGTGACCGTGATGCACCTCGACTGTGGAGGCCAGTCAACTGTGTCTGCAACTCGACTGTTTCATCTTCCACCAAGACTCGCCATGATACGGCCTTTAGCAGTGGAAGTGTATTGCTGTAATGTCCAGCCTCCAGACAATGATCTTAGCTGGACTTTTCAGGCTGACTTCAAGGTGCATAGTCTTTTCTTCAGGAAGGAGCTTGTTGGCAAGGTGAAACGCAGCTTTTTTTATTTTGCCTCTATTGGACCAATTTGTTTTTGTTTTCTTTCCTGTCATTGTAGTTTGGCATTGCATGGCTCCCAGTTGGCTACATTATGCTTCATTGCAAACAAATGTCTGTAATTGCTCCGTGTTGCTAGAACACTGAACAAGTGTGCACTTGCCTTAGGATTAATGTGTGTCATGTGCGAATTGAAAGTGTGTGTGTGTGTGTGGTGTGGTGTGGCAGACAGATGCCCAGTGGCTCTAGAAAAGACTAAGAAAGGTGGGATTTGGTGCAAGCTTGCTGGGCGCAGCACTTCAACCAGCAGTCAATTGTGTAATTACAGGGCTTCATAAAAAGCAAAAAAGACAAAGAAAAGAAAGGCTCCTGGGGACGTATTTTCGTATGGTAACTTTTGGCTATATCATTTTCAGTGCACTCTTACTGGCTGGTTGAGCACTACTTCATGCGAAAGGGATATAGTATGGCTAAAAGTAATCATAAGAGAATATGACGTTTGGAAGACTAAGCGAAAGAGTGTGGAAAAAGATCTATGCAAGTGTGCCAGGTGGAGAAGTGAGGCTGTTGGGCTGTGGGCCCAAGCTTAAGACTTAAGTGAGATCCAAGTGACCATCTAACAGCCTGTATGAGGTCATTTGGCCTCCTCCCTACCTTCCAGACCACAGGCTGGAAGGTAGAAAGGAGGTTCTCGCGTAAAGCTGGTCTAAACAGATCTTTAGTCTGGAAGTTACAAGATGTCTAAATGGCTGTTATTAAGATAGAAGTGACATATGTCTGAGAAAAATGCCATAATTTTATTTAAAAGAGGAAGTTTAGATACATTGAGGACCTACACATTTTGCTATGAGGCAAAGAAAAGTGTCTCTGAGGCTGCACTATTAGGTCACATTTCATAAAGATTTTCATTTGGGTTTACTAAATTTGGTATAGAGCACTTCCTGGTGTTTCATCAAACCACATTCCATGGCTGTTGCATTGTTTTGTGTTGTGCGCATTGTGTGTTTTTAATGCCAGAAATGTGTTTAACTGGCACATCAGCTTAATTTCAGTTGGTTTACACCTGGTTTACATGCTATGAATCTATCTGCTATGTTCTTTTATGCTTCTGATCAAAGACAAACTATGCATTTTGACTGACCTCGAGGAAGCAGGTGCATTAGTCTTAGTTCCTGTGGTATCCAGATAGTATAAGTGCGGAGCATTTGCTTCGAGTTCACGGCAGCTTTTGAATAACCTAAGTTGTGATTCCACTCACTGCTATATGTATTATGATGAGGATGCACTGAAATGTTATGGTGTAAAGCCAAGTGTAAGCAACGTGACTTACAATGTATGGTATGCAGTGTCAAGTGTTTCTAATAATGTTGGAATAGAACTACAGTAAACTCTCAGTTGTGCGAACGTCGGTTTATCGAATATTTCAGAATAACGAAGTTTTTAAAAATCCCCGGCAGTTTTCTTATAGCTTCTATGCAAAAATGTTTCACTTAAACGAATTTCGGAACAGTCAATATTTCAGTTTAACAAACTCGCTCAGAGGACCAAGGCCTGCACTGCACTGCACTGCAGGCACAACCGATGGCCGCCCTCATCAAACCGCCGCTCCAGCGGCAATGTAACGTCACTGGCGCTACAGCGCCCCTGGGGCAAAGCGGTGGCACGGAAAACGAACGGCAACGAGGCATGGCCTCCGATATCACCCGCACAAAACGAACAAGCATGTAATCTCGGAGGCCATGAACAAAGTAACATCGCAGGCGCTTACAACGCCGCCAGAGCAAAGCGGCGATCTGTCGCACCACAAACCATGTGGTGTGTGTTTTTTTCCGACTGGCTAGTCTCGGCATGGTCATCGTCTCTTTCTTTCCAGTCTCATCAGTTCGGCGTGTGCACACAAACGGCCCACGTGGTGTGTTTTTCATTGATATGTACAAATTCCATTTCACACATTTCTAACACTATGGATGCCATGTCTTTTGCTCCATGAATTGAACTTCAAACTTTTGACCTTGTGTGCCATGTCTTATGTTGGTCTAGTGAATATTCAGTGTAGTGAACTTTCAGTTAAGTGAACTATTTCCTTCGGTCCCTTGAAGTTCGCTCAAGTGAGAGTTCACTGTATTGGTACCCTCTTTTAACTCCTCTTTAGAGTGACATGCTCAAAAGACATTGGCTGACATGTGAATGGCTCAATGTGAGCGACCTTGTAAATGAATGGGCTTTTCAGATAAGCCAGAAGTCATGAATGGTCTAGTACCTTGTGTCTTTACATAGCGCTACAGTGACCACAAATGCAATGTTTGCTACTGTGGCAGGTAAGCTGAGATATTGAGACATGGGCAGGTCCGTGATAAAATCATAAATTTATAATTCTATCTGTATGGTGACATTTTGTGTATATGCTGTTAGGAGAACGCAGGGTGCATTTTTTTCAGTGATGTAAAGGGACACACTGAACAATTTGCCAGTGATGGCAACGTAAAAAGTGACAAAGCTTGCAAGCTTCACACATTTCTTTTCTTCAGATTGTGCTGCGCCTGGGCAATACTCTGTGGCTTGAACCACTTGTCTTGCGGGAAAAACTGCGACTTGTTGATGCTCAGGTGGTCCTACAAAATGTGAGAAGTACCCTCATTAAGGAGGGCTTTGCTTGTGCTAACCCCACACATATGGACCCCCTGCGCAAGATGGCTGCTGATGCTGGAGTGACAGTGCCTCCACTTTTTGCAGGTATGTACTAGTACCTGTTCATCGTGTGTAGGTGGAGAGCAGAGTCTACTTTGTGCTTTAATGAGAGCTCAAGACAGCCTAAAATCATCAATTCTACCTTCATACCACTGCCGCTATGGAAGCATATAAGTCGAGCCTTGTTATAATAAAGTTGCATCCACCACAGAAATATCTTCATTGTTTGATGTAATAGTTCTGTGGAAACCCGCGCGGTAGAGAGAAGTAATTAATAAAGGGAAAATGAGACAACCACACAAACATAGCTAAGTGCTACAAAGGAAACCCATACGGGTTCCTCGAAAGAAAAGCTTCGCAGTTCAAAAAAACATTTGTCCTGGTCCCGGACCAGGACGAACTTTTCTTTAACTGCGAAGCTTTTCTTTCGAGGAACCTGTATGGGTTTACTTTGTAGCACTTAGCTATGTTTGGGTGAATGTCTCATTTTCTCTTTATTAAATATCTTCATTGTATTCAGTACTTGTTATGAGAATATATTTTTACCTTGGCTCTTGCCCTATTGAAATGGGTGGTGCCCACACACATGGCATCACTGAACACACAGATATGGCTCTTTGAGCATTTCAGAGTGCTCATTTGTGCATATTGTTGCCTTGGTTTGCGAATGCCATAAGGTGTTGGTTTTGTGATGTCTAACTACAACTTTGATGCTAAAAATTATATGTAGCAGAACAAAGTGTGCTTTTGAAAAAGAAAGTTTGTCATCCACCGACATTAGCTGAACCTACAAGGTTAGCTCAGATGGCAGAGCAGCCGCCCCAAGAAAGGTGTTGGTCCCGGGTTTGATTACTAAACTAGAGAAAATTTTTTTCAATTGGAAAACTTTCTTTCTGAGAAACCCGAATGCTTTTGTAGCTTCAGCTGCTGTCAGGTGGCTGACAAATTTTTGCTTTCATGATCTTTCCCCCCCATCGTTCGCTTCTGCAGGAACGTATAGTGTAACAGAATGGACGACTGTGCTAGTTGGTTCACTTGCATCTTGAAACTGTAGAAGCACACAAAGACGAGTACAAAGAGAGAAGACAGGACAAGATGCTTACTCTCAACAAAAAAAAATTATTGAAAGGAAACAAATAACGCAGAAAACGAAGTAGGGGGGCTGTGCATGCGTGTCAAGAATCAAAGCTTTTAAAGGCAACATTAAAATGAAAGAACGTCTAACTATCAAAAACTTAAATTCCTTATCGTGTAACAAGACCGAAGGATGGTTGATGCAGTTGTCTCCCCTTTTCTTTATGTGGTAGGCCTCTGCCATTTTATGAGTTAGCTGGTTGTTGCTCTTGTAGATAATCTTTTTGTGTGTGAACAGTATCAGCGTTATTTCACATGCTATTTTTTCCTTCACATTTTTCAGAGACAGAAGGTCAAAGCAATATCGGCAATGTCATGGACACCACTGTAAACAAACCATGCACTACATACCTTGACACAAGGGATTATAACCATGTTTTCCTGTGGAAAGCCACCTCTCCTTCTCATTTCTATGTAAAACCATGCAGGTTCGATAAATGGTGCGTAATAGAAGCAAAACCTTACCTTATGTTTTAACCAAACTTGGTGCAAGAAATGATTCTAAAGTGCTGAATTGAAAGTCGAATGAAGCATACCATCCAATTATAGTAAGGTAGAAAGTGGGGCTATTTTTAATAGATGCATACTTGAGACCAGTGCGGAAAACAAAGTCAACACAAAGAGAGGGAGGGACACAGTGCTCATGCTGTGTTTTTCCTTTTTCACTTACATAATTTTTCGCACTGATATTAAGTATGTAACCACCTACATTTATTATGGATGCTTATTTTTGGTATGTATTTACCTGTTGTGTCAACTATAATTGTCAGTAAATTTTTTTATTTATCGATCTGTACAGTAGGACCTTGTTGGTACATTTCCGTTACGTATGTTTTTCCAGCACCAACATTTGCAATTGAAAACACAAAAAATGACCCCTAGAGTTACACTCAATTTTAACCAGTTTATACGTGCCCGGAAAACATGATTTTTCGGCACGAACACTCAGGATGTCGCCAAACTGTGATTGTATGTTTTACGGCTGCTAGATCCCATAAAAATAAAAAATGTGTGAGGCACACGCTATCGAAAACAGTATATCGCTGCCTGCCATGGCAGCTTCACTGCAATACTCGCTCGCCCGTCTCGCATTAAAATGCCGGCGCGCAATCAGTTTCTCACTTCAATACCAGGAAATGTTTTCCGGGGTCGTCGCATGTGGCATTCACAGCTATCACTGCCTATCCTTTCGTGATAAGCATCTTTGCCTGTTTCACGGCACATGGTGCCGTTGGAAGTGTAGCGTACGCTTTTAATTGGCAATAACCGGAATGCGCTGATGTTCTCTGCTGCAGGCTGTGATCGTATACATTTTTTGGCCGCTAGATCCCATGTGAACAAGAAAAGGCGCGAGACGCACGATCAAAAATTGTATATAGCTGCCCGTTTCATGTGAAAACGACGATGCGCAATTTCTTATTCTGGTAGCAGCAAATCTCCGCTCGACTCCTCACACGCTGCATTCACAGCTACCACCGCCAAACATATTGCGATAAGCATCTTCACCTATATGTTTTACAGCGCATGGTGTGTAGCGCCATTGGTAGCATACTGTATGCTTTTAATAGGCGATAATCCAAACTCGGCATTCTTCTCCCCTGCAGGTGGCACGGTGTGGGCATCATGTTTCGCTTTGATGGCATCCAGTGTCGCCTACTAGCTCGACTTCGTTTTGGTTTTCCGTCACCCTCTTTGTACACCACACAATAGGAAAACAACAAAACATGTCTCAGGCCGCTAGAGCACCACCAGAGGGGGTATTCTGTAAGTGTCCACCTAGTGGACATGTCCATTCATCTGCTACTGAAGTGCTGTACTGAAGTGCGAAGTGTGGCGCGGCTGCCTCACTAATCTGGAGATCATGAGAGGCAGTGCGAGGGTGACGCATGGGTCCGATTCACAGCAGTCGCTGCTGATTGACCTCCCAGACAACATGTGCTACCCTGGTGCCATCTCATAGCCATTGTTGCTGCTGATTGGCTGGGGACACCTGTCTCCTTCTAACGCATACCCCAGCCCGGCCAATCAGAACTTGAGCAGCAGACTAAATGGACTTGTCCACTACGTGGGCACTTGCAGAATACCACCCCAGCTCGATCACGTCGGTTTCTCGTGCCGCAACGGCCCGTGCAACGCTTTGCATTACATAGATGTCAACAGTAGTTGAGTCTATCAGATTTTTTAGTTCCTTCAGATCGTACGTTTTCCTGGTTAGTACATTTTTTCTTGTGGTTTGCTTCAAAATGTATGAGCGAGGTTCTACTGTATCTATCTCACATTGACATTTGTTGACAATACAGTAGTAAAAAAAAAAGTTCACTGACGATTACGGCACTCCATGTCAAATTTGAGCGCATTTCCATATATGTTTTCATTATGCGATATATTGGCTGATGCGGAAAATCACTCTTGTAGCACGTTGCAAATGGAGCGAAGTGTGGCGCGGCTGCCTCACTAATCTGGAGATCATGAGAGGCAGTGCGAGGGTGACGCATGGGTCCGATTCACAGCAGTCGCTGCTGATTGACCTCCCAGACAACATGTGCTACCCTGGTGCCATCTCATAGCCATTGTTGCTGCACTACGCTTTTCTCTCAGGCTTTTGCCATGCCCTCCTCCTTCGCTTTCCTCCTCGTGTATTTTGCATTTGAATTTGCAGTGTCTTTTGCAATGTTGCATTTGGGTCCTGGGAGCTAAACTACTTAGAACATTACTGCTGCATTATGCCAGACTGCTAGCCGAAGGTAATAGTCTCTTGAACATGTACTGCAAATGTTATGTTATCCACATCACATAGCCCACCCACCATGCACACAAATTACAAATTGCCGAGAATAAGAAGCCAACAAACACTGACACCAAGTACAACATATGGGAAATTACTTGTGCTTAATAAATTAGATAAAGAAACGATAAATTAATGGAAATGAAAGCGGATGAAAAAACAACTTGCTGCAGGTGGGGAACGACCCCACAATCTTCGCATGAAGAATGCTTGTTGGCTTCTTATGATATGACTAATAAAAATCAGGCCCCTCGGTTAACCCCCTTTCTTCCCATTTATACGCCAAAAATGTATCATAAAGAAAACTGTGTACATCAAACCAATATGCCAAAACTGGTTTTGGTCACAAGAACAATGTTGCATCTATTGTAATAGTTTGGCCTTTGCCAAAGCACTATGCAACATGCCATTTTTTTTTTATTAGCACAGCACACATTGCACGCACTACAGTGTGCCATTGTATCAGATATGAACACTATTACTATTTGAAGAAAAGGCAAGGAGGTCCATGCTTTCAGTGTTCCCATTTCAATTGTGCATTTCCATTTTTTTTTTCATTTGCTTAATATGTTACATGTAAGAAAACATTGGTTCAACATGTATTATAGGAGAACCAAGACTTTCAGAAGACTTAATTCTATGAATGCTTTATTTATGCAGCCATGGGCACACTTTAGGCAGGCCAAACAATATTCGAGTCTCCGAGAAGGACCAAACTTTCTACATCCTGACATCCACATAGTGTCACAGTACTCTTCAATAAACTCATATACAGTGGTGCCAGGTTAACTTCTGAGAAGGAAACTGTGTTTGCACCTAGTACAAGGACATCAATAGCTTTTTTGTCTCGTTGCAGTCTTGACGATCTTGAAAAGAACATTGAGAATGCTGTTCAACAACAAAAACTTGAAAAGCTAAAATCTGTGCATGTCGGAGCACTTTGCATTGCTCATTGCAGCAACAACAGGTAAGTGTCCACACTGACACTGACTTAAAATTCCTTACATCTCCTGCTTTATTTCATAAGACGGATTCTCTGTACATTATCATCAGCATCAGCCTATTTTTATTTACTGCATGATGAAGGCCTCTCCCTGCAATCTCCAATTCTACAAAAGCCAAATAGAGAGGCTGATTGTACTCTGCGGATTTCTCGATTACCTGATTAATGACATGGATGTGATCCATTGTAGAGTATCCCTTCCTGAAACCAACCTGTTCCCTTGGTTGACTAAAGTCCAGTGTTGCCCTCATTCTATGAAATTATCTTGGTGAATATTTTATATAATACTGGGAGTAAGCTAATGGGCCTATAATTTTTCAATTTTTTTAACGTCTCCTTTTTTGTGGATTAGTATATTGTTGGCATTCTTCCAGTTCTCTGGGACCCTTGAAATGAATAGACAGTTCGTATAAAGGGCCACCAGTTTTCAAGCATTATATCTCCTCCATCTTTGATTAAATCAACTGTTATTCCATCTTCTCCTGCCATTTTTTTCCGTTTCTTGTCCTGCAAGGCCCTTCTAACTTCATCGCTAGTTATAGAAGGAGTCTCTGTAATCTGTTCATTACTACTTCAAATGTAGGTATCGTGGCTGCTCTGAGTACTGTACAGGTCAGTATAGAATTGTTCTGCTGCTTTTAGTATACCTTCGAGTTGCTGATGATTATTACCTTGCTTATCTTTCTGTGCATACACCTTGGTTTGTCTTATGCCCGGTTTTCTTCTCACTGATTTCATGGTGCATCCATTCTTTACTACTTCCTCAGTCTTTCTCGCACTATAATTTCAAATATCCCTTATTTTCTCTTTGTTGACCAGTTTTCTCAGTTTCACAAATTTTATCTAATCTCTTGAGTTGAACACTTTCATTCTTTGTTGTTTCTTAGGTCCTTCGTTACTCGGGAGAGCTTACTTACTGGTTACCTTGGTGCCTTACCTCGCACTTCACAATTGTTGCTTCTGAAGCCAGCCTAGTTGCGGTTTCATTCATTACTTCTATGTCATCTTCATCTCTATGTTCTAAGGGTACATATTTGTTTTCAAGTACCAGTCTGAATTGGTCTGCTTTTACCCTTACTGCGTTCAGGTTGGCCTGTTTCTTCCTGATCAATTTTACTCTTCCTCTCTTCAAATTGAGGTGAATCCTAGACCTCACTAACCTATGATCACTGCATATTGCCCTACCTCATCATCATGATATTATAAATCTCATAAACATCTAAACATTTTATATAAAATGTATCTTCATGGTTGAATTATATACATGCAGATATCGTATATATAAAAATAGGTTGAAATAGATCCAAAACAACTTCATAGCATGTTCAAACGCTATAGATGTGACCATTATTGACAGTTTCACTATGCTGCTTTTGTTATACAAGATTCTTTTTTTTTTTTTTCAGCTGGTATCGTGGTGAAGTGCAAAATATCCTTAGTGACGAAGAAGTTGTAGTCTTTTTTCATGACTATGGAGACTCTGAAACTTGTCGTGTAAATGAGCTCCTAGAGCCACTTTCGTGGATGATGCTGCTGCCCTATCAGGCCCTTTTGTGCAGCTTGGCTGGAATTGGCCCCACCTCTCAGGAGTGGAGTCCAAAGGCCCAGTGTGTTCTTGAAGACTTCGGTTATGACAACAACAATTTCAACCGTGTTTTGTGTCTCGGAGTAAGTAACTTGCATAACTATGATGCCAAGTCCACCTGTAGTCTGTGACAAAATGTCTAGTTTTGCCAAAGATGCATCAAGGCTGTGATGTTCTGGAAGCCAAGAAAATCGCTTTTCAAGCAACCAGTGTGTGTTGTGAGCTTTCTTGCTTGTCGCCATACCAACTGAGCTAGGCTATTCGTGCGTTAAGTGCCCGAGCACAGCAGATCCACTATTGCTGAACAACTGGGACACCTTCACTTTATGCTAGTGGCATCTCAAAAGAAACTATGAAGTGCAAAGGGACAAAGACCAGGCAAATTTTTTTGGGAGGAGCCTCTTCTGCATTCTTAACATGTCACTGACTACAGAGTTAACAACACCATAAAAACAACATAAAAAGAAATTAAATTGTGTTCTTTTTTTTGTTTGTGTGCCGTAAACCACAATATGATTATGAGGCATGCCGTAGTGGGGAACTCAGGATTAATGTGGCCATCTGAGGTTTTTTAATGAGCACATATATATATGTATATATATAAGTACACCAGCATTTTTACATTCTGCACCATCAAAATGCAGCCATGCAGACAGGAGTGAACCTGCGACCTCAAGTTCTGCAGCGCAGTGCCATAGCCACTAAGCTGCTGGGGTGGGTAATAAAAAAATATTGCTTAATATGTTCAGGTATGTGAATGAGAACCCTCATACATATGGAATAAATATTTTTCTTATATCATTGACCAGGGGTGGGCCTACAGGGGGACTAAAGAGGGGAGCAACCCTTTGAGATTTCCTCCTGCGTTCCCTTATTGCCCCCCTTTTACCACCATAGAGCGCCCAGTGATAAAATGCCTTTTTGCACCCCCTAAGAAAATGAAAAATCATGCTCTGCCCCCCCTCCCCAACAAAAAGCCGGCGCTGCCCCTGCAATTGACTAATAGGATCTGTTCTATGTAGCCAAACCTTGTTATAACGAAACTGGTATAACAAAATGATGGATATAACAAAGTAAGTGAAATTTCCCTTGAAATCTCCGTAGAGATCTGTGTATTTAAAGCCTTGTTTTAACGAAGTAAAATTGTCTTGCCAGCAAATATAACAAATCAGATTTGTCGCCCTTACAAGCCTGATATCTCGCTTTCTGCGGAGCTCGGCACACGTTTGAAACAGAAGTTCAAAACTCCAGCAAGTCCGTGTTGAATACACCGTCAAGCAGCACGTCTTTCTCATCACTGAACGTAGGGGCGCGTAAGCAGCGGCCATCGCCATAACGCTTCTCTCTCTTATACTGCAGTGTTGCGCAGGCTGGTACAGTTAGGTGTGACCTCGGAGGTTGTTGAGCTAGGCCACACCTAGCTGCACCCAACCTATGGATGTAGCTAGGTGTGGACAGTGAGCTACTGCTTGTGCGTGGCAATGTCCACCTACTTCTCTCTCACACTGCGTCACATCGTGCAGATAGCATCGGCACTGGTGGAATTTTGGAGGCAATGAGTCGGTAAAGCTAAGCAAATGTAGTGAGGTTTGTTGGCTTTCTAATTTACACAGCAGAGTGACTTGACAGTGGGTGATCAGCCTGCATAAATTGCGTAGTCGGTGCACCATGTTGTACGCCAGGTGCTGCTCGACCACAATGGACTTTGTGTTGCAGTGTATGAGCCATTCCCTTCAATAGCATCATCACTTCACTGATATCACAATGCTGTAGAGGAGTGAAGTGGAAAGTGGAAGTGAAAGACCATCACATTGAAATAAAAGGCAGCTATCGTAAAAGCAGTTGTGTCATGTGCTAAGAAGTCGTGTGTTGTGCACACGAAAGTATCTTTTGTTGTTTTATTAAAATTAGAACCAAGTAGTGATTCCGTGGGCTGCAATGCTGTCTTCTGTGCAATTTCCGCACCATAAGGCACAAGTAAAAGGCAATAATGAATATAGTAACAAAGTAGTTTCGGCTTCCCATTCAATTTTGTTGAAATGAGGTTTTACTAAGGTTAATAAGTTTCCTCCACTGTTTCACATCCTCCTTCAAGCAGCTTCCTCTCTGAGGGGGCCCTTCGTAGCATATAAATCATGCAGTTTTTATACAGTTTAGTATAACAACTTCAAAAGCGACTCTTTTATTACCTGCAATGGAATAGCATATCTGGACTCCATTGCGCAGCAAAACTCTACAAAGATGTTATCTGTAGACAGAAATTGTTCCAGAGCACATTGAATAGATGAAGAGACATGTTCTCGAAAGCGAGTACAGTGTGCATCTCGTGCAACTTACATGCCACATATAACCAGCAGATTGAGTGATGAAGGGCTGTTTTTTTGCATAAATACATTACGTAACCTCAAAATGCCATATATTTAAAGGCAAAATGAGGCAGGAGGATTTCTTTTTTTCCTGCCCCCCTTTCGTGTTGCATATAGAAGCAGGCAAGATGCAGGCACAGCTGGGACACTTGTTCTTTGTCATTCTTTTTTAAAGCCAATTACAGTACGTTTATTCTTTGCTTTTAAGTTTGTCATATAGTATGCATTTGTACAATACATGTATATTTGCCAGGTTTTGGCCAATGGTTGAACAGGTTGAGAATAGTGGCCATTCTATTCTTCTTTTTCTTGCATAATGTGTTCTGAGCAAGTGGGGGGCTGTGACGTGCGTCAGCTAAGATACAACTAACTACAACATGTGTTACTAAGCATGTGCTCTGGCATGCTGACCCACCGTGGTGGCTCAGTGACTGTTGCACTGTATTTCTGAGCGTGAGGTCACAGGCTCAATTCCCAGGCACGACAACCATATTTCACTATGGCGAAATGCCAAAACGTTCATGTACAATGCATACATGTTCACAAAACCTCCAAGGTAGTGAAAATTCAATCTGAGCCTTCCACTACAGCATCCAAAACGCCAAAACGTTCTTGTTAATAGCGCAATGTGCAGCTTCAGGACATTACACCCCACAATTTAGCCTTTTTTTCTCAAACTGGCCGAATCTCATCATTGGTATGAGATTAAGGGGTGTGGGGGTGGGGGCAGGGGATCTGTGAGGTAAAGTGAGAAGATTGCATAGCAGCCAAGGCAAGCAGAGAGGTACAGTAATAAGTGCACATTTACTGAACTGCTCTATGATCCATCTGTAATTGTCTGTGGCGTATGCAGTTGCATGCTTATTCGTTTAACTGTTTAGCTTGCCATATTCTGTTGAGTGATGGAGACTGCTGCTGTGAGATAGGTATAGAGGTAGCCTACTGCATAGTGGTAAAAAAAGTTGTCAAGTTTTGTGTTTTGTCTTCTTTCTTTCCTTGTTCTGTATTTTTTATTCAAATTTCAAATAATTTTAGCTTCCAGGGCTCATATCTATTTATTTGGCAAGTTAGTGTCGCACGTCACCCTTGTCTCCTTGTGGGGACACAGGAAGAGAATCCATTCCCAGAATGATGTGCTCAACACAAAGCTTCCCCTTATGAGCTTTCATCTAAATACATGGGAATGGAGAAATTGTATTTCTCAACATCTACTGCACTGATGTTTATGAAATTTGTTTCATTTAAAAGTAAGGGTTAATTTCCTCTGACTATAGTGAGTAGATTCTTTATTTAAGTGATCAGGCTTTTACAGAATTTTCGGAAATCACAAAATAAAAAAGAAACAGCAATACAATTTACAGCTTTGTAATTCAGCAATTAAAATATGATACCAGGATGCTGTAATCTGTGCACATCTTAAGTGGACTAAATTGATGTATTATAGACTGCTCTAAAAAGTCCACTGCGAGTAGGACTTTTATGAAACTAGCGTAAGCAATGTAACACTTTCGTGTAAGTTGTAAGCTTATATATCACAACTGTCCACTTCAAATGCTTTATCAGACACAGTTAACAGAACTGCGATACAGTTGACTTCTATTAATTTGACCCTTTTTTTGAGTTAGCAGTAACAGAGAAAATAGAGTAATTCCGGATCAAGCTACAGAACAGGTATTCGGCTCTAACTCAGGAAGAGGACCTTAGTGTTGAAGCAATGAACGACAATCTTACGGGCATCATTAAGGAGTGTGCAATAGAAGTCGGTGGTAACTTCGTTAGACAGAATACCGGTAAGCTATCGCAGTAGACGAAAGATCTGATTAAGAAACGCCAATGTATGAAAGCCTCTAACCCTACAACTAGAATAAAACTGGCAAAACCTTCCAAGTTAATTAAGAAGCGCAAGATAGCATGACATAATGAAGTATAATATGGTTAGAATTGAACATGCTCTCAGGAACGGAGGAAGCCTAAAAGCAGTGAAGAAGAAACTAGGAATAGGCAAGAATCAGATGCATGCGTTAAGAGACAAAGCCAGCAATATCATTACTAATATGGATAAGAAAGTTCAAGTGGCTGAGGAGTTCTATAGAGATTTATACAGTACCAGTGGCAAACACGACGATAATGGAAGAGGGAATAGTCTAGAGGAATTTGACATCTCACAAGTAACGCTGGAACAAGTGAAGAAAGCCTTGGGAGCTATGCAAAGGGGTAAGGCAGATTGGGAGGATCAGGTAACAGCAGATGGTGGGAATGCCAGCATAATCTTAATCTATAAGAAAGGGGACACCAAAGACTTGAAAAATTTTATACTGATCAGCTTACTGTCCGTTACCTACAAAGTATTTCCTAAGGTAACCGCAAATAGAATGAGGAGCACCTTACACTTTTGTCAACCAAAGGACCAGGCAGGATTTCGTAAAGGCTACTTCACAATAGACCATATTCACACTATCAATCAGGTCATAGAGAAATGTGGGGAATATAACCATCCCTTATGTATAGCTTTCATTGATTATTAGAAAGCGTTTGATTCAGTTGAAACCTCAACAGTCATGGAGGCATTAGGAATCAGGGTGTAGACGAGCCGTATGTAAAAATACTGAAAGATATCTATAGCGGCTCCACAGCCACCGTAGTCCTCCATAAAGAAAGCAACAAAATCCCAATGAAGAAAGGCGTCAGGCAGGGAGATACGATCTCTCCAATGCTATTTACAGCGTGTACCTGGATTGGGAAGAATTGGGGATAGAATTTAATGAAGAATACCTTTGTAACTTGCGATTCACTGATGATATTGCCTTGCTTAGTAACTCAGGGGACCAATTGCAATGCATGCTCACTGACCTGGAGAGGCAAAGCAGAAGGGTGGGCCAAAAAATTAATCTGCAGAAAACTAAAGTAATGTTTAACAGTCTTGTCAGAGAACAGCAGTTTACGATAGGTAGTGAGGCACTAGAAGTGGTAAGGGAATACATTTACTTAGGACAGGTAGTGACTGCAGATCCGGATCATCAGACTGAAATAATCAGAAGAATAAGAATGGGCTGGGGTGCGTTTGGCAGGCATTCTCAGATCATGAACAGCAGGTTGTCATTATCGCTCAAGAGAAAGGTGTATAACAGCTGTGTCTTACCAGTACTCACCTACGGGGCAGAAACCTGGAGGCTTACGAAAAGGGTTCTACTTAAATTGAGGATTGACGCAACGAGCTATGGAAAGAATAATGGTGGGTGTAACATTAAGGGATAAGAAGAGAGCAGAATGGTTGAGGGAACAAACGCGAGTTAATGGCACCTTAGTTGAAATCAAGAAAAAGAAGTGGGCATGGGCAGGGCATGTAATGCGGAGGGAAGATAACCGATGGTCATTAAGGGTTACGAACTGGATTCCAAGAGAAGGGAAGCATAGCAGGGGGCAGCAGAAAGTTAGGTGGACAGATGAGATTAAGAAGTTTGCAGGGACAACATGGCCACAATTAGCACATGACCGGGGTAGTTGGAGAAGTATGGGCGAGGCCTTTGCCCTGCAGTGGGCGTAGCCAGGCTGATGATGATGATGAATTGGACCCATGACGGAACCGACGAAATTGGTTTATTTGTCTGGCGGGTCGAAATAAATCACAGGCAGAAAAAAAAAAACGCCGAAACACACCGCCGATTCACTTGCCAGTGAATCATGATTCTGACACACCCCCAAATTGAATGCATACCCACTTTCTATGTGTTCAGTGTAGAAAACTGACATATAATGATGTTAGAGCTCCTAAACAAAGTAGAAATCTAATGTGCACCCAGTCTTTTAGCAAGAGAATTGTAGCATGCTTTTAATTCTGGCAATAAAAAAGACAAAACCATTACACTTTACCTTCACAGAGTAGAAATTTATTTCCAGCTAATCATCATAACTCTTAGACAGCACTTTATCAGTGTGTATGAACCACACCATGTGCTCCGTACAGTCTACTGCACATTTGATATTCTGAATTTATCAAATGACTCCCCAACATTCGCGAACAGGATGGTGGCACACACCTAACCACTTTGCTAGTTCAACCTTTGACATATGCGATTCTCCAAAGCACCAAAAACGTGTGATGCAGCTTGTTGCCACTAGCTTAGAAACTAAAATAACTTAAATGTTGATTGAGCTTTTGTACTTGAAGACTGAAAGTGGCGCGTCGTCATCACACTGCACAAGAAGTATATTTGTTGCCATCTTGTGACATGGCAATGGCAATGAAGCTGGCTATGGTGGCTCTGATGGTAGGCTGTTGCATGCACCTCGTATGTAGCTTTGGTTTTGTATCTGATTGCACTGCACAGGCCATTTCTGAACCGATTTTCTTAGCAGAAAAACCTTTTGAACTATTGAGATCTTCCTACTGCCGACCAAAAATGGGAGTTTTCGACAGGAGATAGTGTGTGTTTGATGTATGCGCTGTCTCCTAAGCTCTGCCAAGACAGACGCTGCAGTTAAAAGGGTCGCTATTGGAGCCCCCATTGGGGTCAGGCACATACATACTGACCAGTCAACTTCTAATTATTTGGCGAAGGCCAATTTTAGAATCAAAATAATGAAAGTTTGAGACTAAAGAACTGTATGGGCATCAGCTGGGACCTTTTGGTCAGGATCGAATTAACCAAAAAATGAAGTTAACCAAAGTCAAATTGATGGAAGTCTATGTATCTATTTTTGGTACAGAGTTACAGACACCCTAAACTCTGTGCTTCAATTTTTTCAACTTCTACTGTTTTTCAATCTTTGTAAAACATTCGAGACCCTAAAAAAAATCTGATGCCTGCAGTTGGCAGAATTCAGTCTTCCCCCTTAAATGCAATGAATTTCATTCAAAGTGGATCATTGGTTGTCTAATAGAGCATTTCTGCATTTTACAAGTGTTTGAACAGTGAAATTAAAGTTGGCTTCAAGGTAAAGCTTCTTCTTAAACAAGCAGGGCAGGTGCTACCAACATTTAGTGATGGGTTTGCCTGCAGCAGCAAACCATATATTCATGCGCTTGTGAGAAGGGATGTCTGTCAATCACTCTTCTTTTCTTTTTCTCTCTGTTTTCTTTTTATGTAGCTTGTGTTCTGACAGACAACTTCCACATTCTCTCATCTTTTTTTTTTTTTTTTTCCAGGTTGCAAGAAAAATCGCTGGAGATCGGCCGGGGACTAGCAGTTACGAGGTCTTCTTGTTCGACAATTGCAGCTCAGGGCGAATTAGTGCAAGTGATTTGCTGATTATGCAAAAGCTTGCTGTCCCAACTGAGCTGCCTCAGCTCAACTTTGATATCAGCCTTCCACATGAGTCTGCAGTTCGGAAGGTATGAAGTCATCCTGAGTAAGCCAAGTAGAACAATGTCACCCACCTGTATTAGCACTGCGTAGGGGCTACATTAACCCTGGTTTAATGTCATGTATACTGAATTCCAATGTATTTAATTACTCCCATCTCTTTTTTTCTTTTTGTGTGCACATGATTATGTATTTATTGATATAATCCTTTTCTTTTCGCACTTTTTCCTCATGTGGCACTTGTTCCAAATTAAAGCCCATATATCATCATCACTATCATTTTTTTCCTATTTTATTTATGTTTATTTTATTGCAACTTTCTTCTCCCATATCTCTTCTTTAGCCTGTATATTTATCATGGCCACTGGGAAGTGAGACAGTTACGATGCTTACAGATCTTCATTACCTTCCTCCTTTTGTCCTTAACAAACATATTACTACTGTTAGACTCTTACTCGTAATGCACACCTGATATCGTAGCCTGAAAAAAAGTCACATGCCAAATTTGTGTGTAAATTTACTTTTCGTTAAAGTTACGATTGCATTCAGATTATTATTGCTGATGACAAATTTGCATGGCACAACATTAATTTTTGAGCAGCCAGTATCCCCAATTTATTTGCTTGACGGTAATTATGCTTGTCTGCTCCTTCTGCTACAACAGGACGAGGCTTTGCCACAAAGTGAATCAGATGACGACGATGAGTGGGTGACATCTGACTGCAAAAGAAGGCTGGGAGAACATCTGTTCACTGTATCGGCTAAAGATTGTGACCAGGTTCTGGCACCAGTAGCTAATGAGCAAGAAACAGATTGTCATGGCAACTACATGGCAGCTGCTGATCTTTTAGTGCAAGATCCAAGCCATGATAGCCACACATTGCAGCATATAGATGGTGTGTGTCCTTCCAAAGCCATACCAGCAGTTTCAGCAGTTTCAGAAGCTTGTGATGAGATTGTATCGGGGCATGAGAATAGTGAGTGCCTGTCCAAAGCCATCCCACCGGCATCTACACAAGGTCGTGATGGCAGTGCCTTTGAGAATGGAGAGTGTGTGTGCCTGTCCGAAACCACATCAGCAGCTGCTCAGCTCATTGACCACCCAGAACTTGGTGGCAGCGCTTTGAGCCTGTGCCTGCCTACTTTAACCTCAGCTGCGAATGATCAGCCAGAATGGCCCCATCGTCTTGACGATGTACTGAAGCAAAGGGACAGTACTTGCCTCTGCAGTGCCAGAAGTACAGACACGGTGCCGCCAAAGTTACACAAGCGCATTGACAAGAAGAATGTGGCAAAAAAGAAGAAGGCTACCAAAATGAGCTGGCAAGATGCCTTGAAAGCTGGCCTCCAAACTCTGGATTCCCAGTTCAAAACAGTATCCAGGTACAATTTGCTACAATTTGAGCTTGAGTCACTGCAACTACCGGTTTTCATAACAAGCAAGTTTCCCTTGACTTTCTTTTTTCTTTCTTTTTCCTTAGCTATCAGCCAACTGTGCTATGGTGGCAAGATCGTAATTTCGTGCATGTGGACATCCCTGTCATGAATGTAACAGATTACAAGCTGAACTTGACTGCAACTACACTGTGCCTCAGGTCAGCCTTTCCTGTTATTGACTTGGCCCTCAATCTCAGTGCTACCATGTCCGTAGACCTAATTGAATTTTAGTGCTTGTCTAGGGATAAACGTAAAGTGTGAGAAACTAGAGAACATTTAATCATTATTGTTAGAAGTCACTGATATAACATTGTTTTAAGCTGTTTTATGTTTAAAATGCTGTAACATTGCTATGACCTGACAGTTTAGACCTGATCTGTCTCTGCAGGTTCTGCCTGAAGCAATTTGAGCTTTATATTAAAGCCACAGGTCAGGTCATTGCATAATTTCCTTTAGGCAATGAGCAGATGACACTGTAGAAACCATCAACATGAAGTTGCCAAGAAACAGGTTTTGTTTACACCATGGCAGCTTGGGGGCTAATTGATACATACCTGACAGGGGAACAATGTGAAAAGACGAAGAACAAGAAGCAGAACAGACACCAGTGCTGGTAGGTGTTCTGTTCCCCTTCTTGTCCTTCGTCTTTTGAGGTTTTGTTCAGTCTCTCGCCAGCTCACTTTACACTGTTTATGTGCATTTAAAGCTTGGTTTTCTTTGTAAGCTTATTAAAGGTGTCACAGGGCCTTTAATTCATGAGTACATGTTTTGGTGTAGAGTGGAAAGGTGAGAGTTTTACGGCTGTTTTTGTCATGGAAACAGGATTACAACGACAGAGCGTGATTTTTTGGTTCACGAAAAGCTGTTTGCTGCAATTGAACCTTCGCAAACAAGCCTAACGAAGAAGGAGAAATCCCTGACTGTTAACCTAAAGAAAGCAAAGGCCGAGTTGAAATGGAAATTTCTGACAAGACACAAGCGAAAGGTACGCCTTTTTTAATTTTGTCAATTGTTGTTGGCTCTGATTTCTATTTACAAACATATTTTTTCTTGTCTTTCTTTTTTGGCATGCTGACAAGTCATCAGCAATTTCTGTTTATATAGTTGGCTCATATCCAATGTCGGAAAGGAGAGAAAATGGAATATTTCAGAAACCTGACTTCTGACCACATATTAAACATAATATGTTTAAAATTAACCATCATATTATGATGGTTATAGGAGGAAAGTTCATTGAGCGCTGCATGTTTCTAGCAACTTGCAAAGCAGTCTAAACTTAAAAAGTTGTTTTCATATTGTCTAGTAACCTCTTCTGGCCTAGTTAATTTTGTGATCTTTTTTTGTCTGGAGAAGCATGCCGGATATCATATTGACCGCAAATAACGATGGGGACAGCGGAAGAGAATACAAAAACAACATGGGTCCCCATCTTTATTTGTGGTCAATATGATATGCAGTAAACACCAACTAGGCCAAACTGAAGTTCTTCTGAAGCATGCTGGAATTGCAGATACAATTGTGCATTTAAGTAGTACTGCCAATGACTACATAAACACATATAGATCAGGAAAAAACAACATCATTTATGCTTTTCAAAGCTGTCTTTAGCACACTGTATGGGTGCTTTATTTATTATTACAATTGAATTATTATTTTTATTACTACAACTGTTAAATAACTGACAATGTACTATTAATGTAATAAATTGAGTACAGTGCGACAAATTTGCCTAATTTTTGCTGTAAGCATATTGTTGTGTTTCTTTTTCACAGCATACAGGACAGCGCATTTTATAGGGATAGATTTTCATGTTCAGTTGCAGGACAAGGCCACTACAACCGAAACAAACACTTGAAATGATGATTAGGCTCTCAATAGGAGTGTTCGATTAGTGAAATTTTCTGATCAGGTCAAATATGAATATTCAAGATAAGTGGGCCTTCACACCGAAACGAGTACCTCATATTTTTCTACTCTAAATAAACTATGGAAGAAAGGTTGTGCAGAGATGTAGAAAACGTTGAAATGGAATCATATCTGGTACCCCATGGCTATTGCAGTATTGGAACAAAGGTGCGCTATGCCTCCAGGTGCTTACAATGTTTGTTGAAGGAACGAAGTGTACTACTACAGTGTTGCACACCTGTTTGCAGGAATGCAAACGTGATGGCAGTGACCAAGTAAAAAAATATTTTGTCTAAATTGGGCCAAAAGACTCATAGGCTGCCCAAATGAAAAACCAAAAATGAGTATGCTAGAATTAAATACTTCATGCGTTTGCTCAGAAACTGCTTGCTGCCTCTGTGCTGTAGCTGCGATTCTCATGTAACAGAATCATTCACAACACTCACTACTAGCACCTGTCTTGCTTTGTGTAGAATCGAATAAAGTGCTGCTATCATTTATGCTTGAATGGAAATGGATATTCGGCAACTTCAAATAAGGACTTCTTGAACCAAGTACAAATCAAATATACAGGGTGTCTGCCACCCGGGGAAACCTGGAATTCTCAGAGATTTTGGATAGTCTGGAAAAACTCGGGGAAAGCTCAGGGAATTTGTGCTTCAATCAGAATTAGCTGTCATTTTTCTGAAAGGGAATGAAAGTTGCCCTACTGCTGGCTCGAGTAGAAGAGAGGAATCGTAACGGTCTTTGACGCCGTGTCGTCGGCTGGAGGAGTTGCCAGTGTACAGTCAACGACCGATTTTCTTGACGCCCGATTTTTGTGAAATGCCCGATAATGCAGACGGCTTCGCGGCACCCCCACATGCTCCATAGAGTCAATGTGTAAGAACATTTGTAATTTCAGCCGCAAGAACCCCTCGCTGTCCGATTTTCCGGGCTTTCTACCGCGACCGTAGATCCGAAACGGCATTAATCAAAGCCAGCACCACCATCTTGATTATCTCGCCGCCTCGAACCAGCACTTTCGCACGCAGATCCGTTGGCAGAAGTAGCCACCACCGCGGCAACGCCAGGCTTAGCTGCGTCGACGTTCGTTATTAAGGTTCATGCCATTCGGTGCCATGTTTTTCATTGAAAGCATCCGCCGCTGTCAGTAATGGCACCGACTCCGCCTCTGTAAGCCTCGCGATTGGCTTTGAAGCTTAGAAAACATGACGCGTTGGATAATGCCGGTTCCCGAAAGGCAGCTTCGCCTTAGCAAAGTGATGTTACGCGGTGAAGCATACGTCACGTATTGCGGTGAAGCTTAACAAGTGTGGGAAGGGGCAATTGTCACGGGACACAGTACGTGTTCCATATTCATACACGCATGCACCCGCCGTCTCCTGTCACAGTACGAGCACCGATACGCCTAATAAGTGTACTGGCTGGCTTTCAGAGCTTTTTCAGACGTGCCTGTGAGGATTTGAGCCCTTAAGGGCAGTAAAATATATGCATTCATTTTTTTCGGACTGCCCAATTTGATTTCTTGGACGTTTCCGTGGCCCCTAGGGAGTACGAAAAATCGGATGTTGACTGTACAACTGACCAAGAGGATGCTTCAAATGGTCCGTGGGGTGAACGCACGGCGGAATGAGCACAGGAACAGAAATGACCGACGCATTGCGGAATGATTGGGAAAGGAAGAGTGTCACCTCTTCTTTGGAGGAGCTGGAGCTCAAAAAGCAAAGTGTTGGCTGACGCAAAGATGCAGGTGACCCTCATAAACCAAAATAAACTTTTGAAAGCAGTGAAACACAAAACGGAGCCATTGTGCAAGGGCTAAGAATATGTGAGGACAGTTCAGGTTTACTTTCCAACAACTGATAAAATCTCACTTGTGATAAAGTTTGCGCCTATACCAATGATCTTGCTGTCACTTGGTAGAAATAGCTCATATTAAAAAATATTTGCTTCTTTATGCATCTCTTTTTATTCGTATTTGAAAATGTTTGACTTGATTTACAATGGGCTTGATCATTTTTTTTTTTCCGAAGATATCTTATTTGCTGTGTATTTTACTATTCCCTACCTTCAGTTTTCTATTTTGAATAAGATAAACACTACTCCTTACTATTCAAACTGAATTAAGTTTTTAAATTTTTTTAGAATGCTTACTTAATTGAGAGTGACAGCATCAGGCAATGTGGTGTTAACCTGTCTTGACATATTGTCTTGACAAGTTCTGTGTCGCTCAGAGAAAACCTGGAAAACTCAGGGAATTTGAAAATGTCAAATTCGTAGACACCCTGATATAGTAACAAGGACTATTTTATTCATATTTAGAATTTCAAATATCAATGCACCTTTATTTACAGCTTAATTATGATCTGTGAATGCTACTTCAGTGTACGAAGGAATAACCCTTTTAAAGGAGGCAAATACTAAGTCGATGTGGACTGTTTAAATAGCATTCCAGAAACCTTGCAATGCTTGTTTCGTGCCAAGAAAATACTTAGTTTACGAAAAAATTGTATCTGAAGGGTCTGAATACCTTCATCGCAATTCAAACCTCCCGTAATCCCACCGGGAGAGTGGTGACGTTGCATATGCCATCACCATCCTTTGCTGCCTTCGATGAGTAAAGCGGTGCCCGACAGATGGTGGTACCGAGCCAAGACAGAGTGGAGGGTTCGCCGCTGCAGCTGCCCTTTGGTCAAGTGGCGACCGTTCGGGCATCCCACAAGGAAGCTTAATTCTCTGTTACTTGCAGTCTGTGTGAGTTTCGCAAGTCAGCAAAGCCAGCGCAGCGCTACACGACAACTATTGAAACGCGAAAGCGTGGGCGGCGTGGAGTCGAGCGAAAACGAAACCTTTCGACCGCTCATGTCGTTATCAGGGTTATTTAAATGAGTTCTTTTTTCTAAAAGCGAAATAGAACTGGGCAAGTAGCATTTTATTTCGTCTTATGATACAATACAAAGATGTTTTGTGCTACGAGTAGTTGAGTACTAGTGACAGAATTTAACTGAGGAGTGCTGTCGTCATTGGGCAAGTACTTGAATGGCCCGGGGGAGCCTCTAATCATGTCCTGCATTTACCTCCATTTCTTGATAATTCAGGCTGTGTTCGCGATAATATTGATGCCTTAGAGATACTCAAGGACTAATCTATCACTTTAGCTTGACTTAATATTTGCCTTTAGTTTCCCTTTAACCAAAGTAATAAATCACAACAGTTGATGCAAATTTATTTTATATTTCTTGAGGTTATTTATGTGGGTAAGTACTAAGACCACCTATGAGCTGTCCTTAAATCAGACTGAGGTGAGCTCAATTTGTGGGGCAATAATTACATGTGATCCTGGTTGCAGATGCCGCATATTCGCTATAGTCTGGACCATGTTGGAATGAGTGACAGTGATGATGACATTATTATTGCGTCCAAAGCTTGGAAAGACCCATCATTCACAGGTTTGTCTTTGCACGCTGTATTTAGAGCATGTTTGCTTTGATGCCGGCTGAAAGCAAATCGGGACCCTTGTGATTATGTGGCTGGCATATATACTTTATGCCTCCTTGCACCAAGCGAATGAGAGCGAAAAATTGCTGCATTGCTATGTCATCCAACTAAATTAGAAATTATTTCCATTAGGCCAAATCTGGAGCAATATCCAGTAATTGCAATAACAAGTCAACCTGATGTCAGCAATTAACTCACCTTCTTGCCTTCTTGCAGTTCGCAGTGTGCTCAGAAACCTGTTTTGCATAATTTAAACAGCTGCCTAGTTGCATCCAGTGTTGCCATTTTAGTGATTTTGTTGCTAAGTTTAGTGGCTTTGTTATTTGCTTCATAACAGATTTTTCTATTAGCGAGCAGCTACTTCTTTTTAGCAACATGAGAGAAAAAATTGTGACAGTTTAGTCACTTGGAAGCTAGGAATATTGCTTCGAAAATGGCTTTTTTGAATGCACTTATATTATGAAAAAGCTACATGCAAGTGGCTGAAATTAGCATGTCTGACATGTGGGCTTCTTGACTATCATAAGTGGTTGCCTTCACACTGGCAGTTTTCATATTGTGCTCATGCATCACAGCATGGTGGTCACAGTGCAGGCTCACAAAATGTGCTCATAAAATGTTGTTTTTTTTTATGCATTTTACAAAATTGATTTAAGAAGGTCTTAGTGCTACAGGTTGTGCAGTTTCACTAAATACGCTCGATTGGTGGTCGTGCACAAGTATAGAAGTAAGTTGATTTGCCAAAACCCTTTATAATAAATCTTTTGGTGATTTGGAATGCAGTGAGTGAATGATAAGACCTATTAACTGTGGAAAGGCGTAAATATTACAACGGCTAGGCTTGTTCATGCTAATCTGAATATGCCACTGCTGTTTTGTATGACTTTATTATCAATCAGTACTGCAGAGAGGTTTCACGTAGATTAAGAGGCAAAAGCAAAGCAATTTGACCTGTACAAAGGTCCTGTAATTGTCATTCCAGTGTGAAGTAGATGTGGCCAAGCATGCATTGCAGAATTTAGGTCTCTGTACTAGTGCTAATGACTAGAAAATTTGCAGCAGTAATGTAGACCAAGTGCCTTTTTGTGCTAGAAAATGGGGTTACTGGTGTTTCTTTATATTGGTCTGTGTTTGTAAGCTTACATTCTGAAGGTAAACACAGAATTGCTGTAATTGTCCGTTGTTATATAAATGTATTGGCAAAGTAAAGGTCGTTTACACCTGGTTGTTAAATTAACTGTTTATTGCTCACCTGCAAGGAAACTAGATGAACTTGAAACACTTTGTAGATGATTTATGCCATATTAGCTTATGTTACAGAGCTCCACAATGTCTGCATTACCTAAAGTTTAATCAACAGTTTTAGCAACAATTCTAGCGACATTGCAGCAAAATTTAGCGACATCCTATGGAAAAATTTGCCAACACTGGTTGCATCAGTTCGTGGTTCATACGAAAGACAATGAAAAGCTACTAGCTTTTCATTGTCCCAGGCTTTACATACATTCATCCTCTACCAACTTTCAGAATAATGATTGCTTGATTGTGCGTTTAACAGGTGGTGATAATTTGTGCTGTGGACTTGTATCTTCAAAAGTTCCCAGGCTACAGCATGTGCAAACACATTGACTTCGTGTCCTGCAGCAGTGCTTGTATCAGCTTCTAAGAGTTCCAAGGCTTGGAAGAGGGAAAGGGACACTATTTCTCACAGTTCACAGCTTCTGGGTGTCAAAATTGCTTCAGGAGCCCTGCTACTCATCTGCAAGTCATGTGTGCGCATGCTGTGGCCTGGGAACGTTTGACTAAAATTGTACTTGGTTAGCTTCTCATGTAATTGCCACATCACATGAATAAATGCTTAACCCGTAACTCATGTTGCAGGAGTATGGGTCAGTGCTAGGAAAGTTGAAGTCCGAACACTTGAAGTACCGTAATTTCTGTACTATAACTAGTGCTATTTTTTTCTCAAAAAAGAATTTTTGACGCTGCATTTTGTACAATGGTGCGACATATATGCCTAAAGCCATGCATGTTGGTGATAAATGTGGAATAAACGTTGGCTTTCTGCACCTAAGAGGAGTGCTTGTTGAAGCTTTTTTCTGCTAGAGTTCGCAGTTTGTGAAAATTTTGTTTACAGATATTTGATGCTCCGAAACGGTTAAGTATGGCATTTTGTGATAAGCGTACAATACAAGCATGCATAATTGTGTTTGATCACCCTAATTGAGTTAAAATAAGTGCATCTTATACACCGCTTCGACTTATATACCAATTTTTCCTTCAAAACTACCAAGAAGGGCTGGGTGCAACTTATACAAAGGTGCGACTTATAGTCCAGAAAACATGATACTTGCAGAGTTCAAAGCTCTTCAGGTCTCATTAGAACATGCATGTGGTGATAATGACGCTTATTGAAATATATGCATCGGATTTGCTGGCTGCCCAATTTAGATTTGCTTTAAGTCCTAAATGCCTTTCTTTAGGTACACTATTGTATTTTGAATTAGACTAATTGAACTTTAAGCATTTTACATCCACATTAAGCAGTTAAGTCAACCTAGCACATGCATTTCTGGGGACAGTGGAGATTGTGATGCCACATATAGTGATTGAATTCTCCTGAGAGTGTATGTGTGACTTCATGAGACAGCCTTTATTATTATTATTGCTGTTGTTATAATAATAATGGGAATACCATACGAAATTCACTATGGAGAGAGAGAGAAAGCTATTAGATGAAATGTTTGCCAAGGAGACATGTTATATTATGGGTAATATGTAGAGCAATAGACATTGGTAAGACCCCATCCTAAACTATGCTTTTTCCTCTTTCTGTTTTCAGTCTGTGAACGTCCTCGGAAGGTATTGCCTTTTGATCCAGTGGCCCACGAAGAAAGGACAATGGAAATTGAAGCTGCCAAGAACATGGATGATTTCTTTGAGGAGATGTACTGCAACTGCGATCCCAACAATATTTTTGAAGACCTCGACTAGGCAACGGCAAAGCATGCATGCTTACCCCTGGAAACTATCTCTGCAGCATGGTCTGTGCTGTGGCACAGGTCATACTTTTAAGCCTCATTTTAATATCTTTTATGTACACAAGAAATACATCTTGTGTTGCTGTTTGAATGCCGATTAGCTTAAATAAAAACACATTTCTTCCTTTCTGGTCATGTGACTACTTGGCAGAGCAGAAATACATTTTGTGCTGCTGTTTGCATGTCAATTTACGTAAAAACACATTTCTGCCTTTCTGGTAATGTGCATACTTGACAGAGTGCGAGTGAGGCTGTTTAGAAAGCAACGAAAGTTGAGCTAGCAGGTATGAATTCATTGCGACCTAGCAGAACAAGGAAACATGTACACGAGAGCGGGTACAAGGTGTGGGTAATCTGTAATGTACTTGATTCAGAATTTCTTTATAAATTCAATAGAAAGATGCCATAGCTGTAATGTGAAACTGGTTTCACACTAGCCAAACTGCTGTGTGACTCTACTTTGGCTTTTATCCATGAACTCCACATTCTAGTAAAAAAAAAAAGGCATTGAGCTCTGTAGACTGTACAACATTTTTAACAGATGACTGGCACTTTATTAGAGTAACCGAATGAATAGCAGGTGAAGTGAAGGAGATGTAGTCGCACATGGTAGGAAATAGAATGGAGTGATCAGATTAGAAAATGTGCAGGTCTAGGTTAGTTTATGCTGACTGTAAACAGGGGTATACTTGCAGCTTTTTGTAAGAGGCCTTTGCCTTGTAGTGATCTTAGATGACTATAATAGCTCTGTGTGATGGCTACCACTGAAAACAAACTGCAAATAGTGTAATTCCAATTAGTTTTGTACTGATATTGTGAAATATATTAAATGGATAGAAGGGATACATAAGCAGCTGGATAAGCTTACACTGTGGCAACTGCTTTGAAGAAGTACATGTGTGTATTGTACTACTGAAAATTGAAATGCCCTCAAATGCCTAATAATGCCACGCTGTTAACTGTCATACAAACTACTTCAAGAATTACTACAAAGATTTTTTTCTGTTTTGTATTATCAGTTTGCTATACTGCACGAAAGGTTTGGAGATAATTATATGAATTCAAAGCTTACCATGCTGTGGAAAGTCCAGGATGACAGCAGCTGTGAAAACATGGCACTCTGTATGGATGGAAGTCCGAAGGTCAAGGATGGCACTGATTGGAAACCTGCATACGTTCATTATGCTACTGATGCCTCCATCCAGTAGTGGAGCATTTCAGAGTGGGATGTGCTTCAAGGGCTCCAGTACAGATATCTGGGTGCGACGAATCCTCAGTAACGTAAAACCTTTCTAGACAGGTATGTAGGTAAGATGAACTGGGAGGTGTGGCTTTGATATGATCAGATTGTTGACTGCATTTCCAGGTTTTTACTGGAGTGCAAAGTCGAATTATACTAATTTAACATTATTGAGAAATAGAAAAATTTAATTTTGAAAACAAGCATTGTTCATTGCACTGAATGATGCCACTGCTGACCATGAGTCTCGTGTTCCTCTCCCTGCTGGCTTGTGCAGCTGTATGTTTGTTGGTGACACTAGCATTGTTTGTTAAAAAAAATTCACATCAAACGCACATGCTGTCGATGCATGCAATTTTGCTTACTTTCATACTATGCAATGTGTATTATCATGGAATGTTTAGGCTTATTCACGACAAAGGCCACAACTTTATTGTCATGCAATTTAATTTGAGGTTTATGCACTGCGTTGTTTACAAGCTGTGCAGAAATTCAAACCCCAAAATCAGGTGGATGCACAGTGTGAGATGTATACACACAAATGTTGCACAAGGACAAGGGTGATGTACAATGCTTTCTGAGGGAGGATTGGTGATGACAGGTGTATGCACAGAAAGATGCGGCACATATCAAGCAACATTTAGGGATTCTGTACCTCTTACGTCACAGTGAGACAAACCCATCCTGCAGGATTGGCCAAGAATGGGCACACCCCAGTGGCAAATACCAGATGGCTAAATCAAAGGAAATAAAATAAATCAAAGAATCTGTGAAATGCAATTCACTGTTCTGTTAACAAATTGGTGTGCTTGAGAGGTACCTGTGAGCCAACATCACATCTTCAGGTTTTTTATAGTAATTGTAGTGGGATATGCCCATTCTGTAGGGCTAACCAAGAACAAGCACACCCAGTTCCTCATACTGAGTGGCTAGCTTCATTTACTCAGTGGAAAGCTTCATTTAGGAGATGAAAACAATCATTTTATTTGAAAAGTGTCTAAGGGTTTTTGTGATATTACTGTGTCAAGAAAAAAAATAAAGGCACTGTACTGTGCTCTGGTTCTAACATTGTAGCTTCTTTTATGCAGTGTTATGTTCGTGTACAAAAAGATTCCCAGTTCTCCTGCATAGTCCTTGCATTCAAAATAGCACTGGAGACTTTCAACTACATCCCTTGCCATCTGGTCCCATTCATTAAAGCACATTGAAACAGTAGTATCGATATCTTCGTCAATAGGATCATAGTCTTCATGACGAACTTCACCAATAATGTTTTTAACTGTGTCTTCAGAGCAGGTAACAAAGACATCATTGGAGCTCTTGTTCCTTGTGGTGTGAATGAATAGTATCAGCCTGACTGAAAAATCCTACTTGTACTACATATAGTGCTCTCTTACTCCTCTGGGACCATTCCTTGCCTATGAATGTGTTCAATCATGATGGAAACGCCGTTGGAACATCAAAATAATTAATTTTCATTAACTTTCCTGCAACTTCCTAAAGGATTGTTTTTTTTTTACTATACATATAGCCTCACTATTTGACATGTTTGTAGGACTTTTTCCATTCCATATGCTGATGAGGTAAATGATAGATTTGGTTAAAGTTTCATTCAACCAAAATTCACGAAAAGATGGATTCTATTTAACCCAAGTTTGTTAATATTGTGCCTATGAGTGGCCAACTGAAAGTGATACCATTTGTTCCATCTATTCTGTATTTCAGTTTAAGCGAGTTCATTTATGTGGAGTCCACATAACTTTACATGTCTGCCATCAAGACCAGAAAAACCGCGAAAACCAGAGTGTACCACATTGCCGATGATTCAGACCTAGCAGTCATTAAATAATCAGCATTAATCTTACGCCTCCCTTAACCCATTTCTTCCATCATGGTATCATATTACACAATGAGCGAGTTAAATGACTTCCTTCAGAATAGTAATCACACTCTTATTCATTTCAATGCGCGCAGCCTCCGCAAACACCACAGTGATATTTCTAGAATCTGCTTTCAACTCTTTCATTCACGTTTTCAATCATTGCCGTCTCAGAGACCTGGCTTAGTGAAGTTGATAAAAACTTGTACTGTTTCCCTTCTTATATATCAGAGTATACCCACAGGCAGTCCAGTAACTATGGTGGAGCGGCTGTCTATATCTCGTCTGGAATCCCGTACAAACGAAGACTCGACCTCACATTAAATATTCAAAACTGCGAATCAGTTTGGTTGGAATTCAATCCTAACTTTCCTCTCGCGAACATAAGTTTAATGGAGTCATCCTTGAGCTCTGTCAGTTATTTGTCTTGTTTTCAGGGTTTTGGTTACAAATGTCTTAGCAATGTTCTGACTTGTTCAGTTCGTGGGCATTCTAGCACTCTAATCGACCATGCATTGTCTAATCTTTTGAATTCACCTGATGCAGGAGTACTTGAAACTGACATTACTGACCCCTTTTTCTGTGCACTACATCTGCACACTATTCCTATTCCAATTCTTACACTAAACTTGTTTTTGATAAAAAATTGTTCTCAGAAGCTGTATCTCACACTGACTGGTCTTTCGCTCTTGACACCAATGATCCGCAGGTAGCCTTCTCGCGATTTCTAACAAAGTTGTTATCACACTATCATACCTACTCTCAGATAAGCAAATGGAAAAAGAAAGTAGCTTCACCTCAGAATTCATGGGTCACCGATAGTTTGCTAAAGGCCATGCACACACGAGAAAAACCTTTATAAAGAAGCAAAAAGACAACCATTCAATATAAACCTACATGCACGGTGCAAAAAATCCTGCAACACACTCTCTTCATGGCTTAAAAAAGCTAAAACCAAATATTATGAAGAAAAAAAATGGCAAATAGTGAACTCATTTTTGAATGGGAAGCAAGGAGCTGGTAGCATAGCTAAAATAACCCATGATGGTAATACTTATTTATAACCACTTATGATTGCAGATGCTTTCGGTGATTTCTTTTTTCCTAATATCTCCACTCTAGCTGAACAGAACTTATATGCATCAAAGCGCCTTCCACAATCATTTTATATGTCTCCAGCCACTCCTGATGAGGTGGTATCAGTAATCAACAATTGAAAACTGACTAGTGCTGGACTAGACAACATTCATCCTGGTCATGTTAAATTAATTTCTAAATCAATATTATTTGTACTGTCTGAAATTATTAACCTCATGTTTCAAACAGGGGCCTTTCCTTGCAAGCTTAAATGTAGTAGGGTTACTCCAGTTTTTAAAAAAGGCGATCGCTCCTTACTATTTAATTATAGGCCAATCTGTGTTTTACCCTTTTTTAGCAAGGTCATCAAGAAAATAATATCTGCCAGGCCAAGTTCCTGGATTGTTTGAAATGTGCGTTGGGCGGTCGTATATTGTCTTGCAAAAAGATCACACCCTTTGCAATCAAACCCGGACGTTTCTTCCGTAAACTCTTGTGTATATCACGCAGAACACGGCATTGATTGATAGCGACCGACCCAACAGCATCCATGCCAAACCCAGGAAAGTGGGCAAAGAATGCTTCACTTTAATTAATAACAATTCAGCATAGTCATTTGTGATGCCATCTATTGCTAAGGAAAATCAGTGCACTTAAGTAGGAATAGGTTGTCATTCACAATGTGCAACATTTTGTAGATTTCGTTATTCAATATCCAATAAATCCGCTGGAATGTTATTTCAGCCGCTAGAACTATCATATAGTAAGGTTCCCACTAACGATCGCGGGTCCTTTCCCACACCTCGCATCGTCGCTATTTATTTTATACGAAAATTGGATGATTTGAATAAATTTTGCATGGCTTATGAGTTTGAGTTCCAGGGCGAGTAGGAGGCAGATGCCACTGCGAGATGCGCCGATCACACAGTGGTTTTTACAGAAGCTGCAGTGAGTGGGACCGTACAGTCAAACTATGAACTGGGGAAAGGATTCCCGCAGCCGTCTATATACGGCAGCCAGCGCGGCACGGGTACTTTTGCATTGTACTGCATTGAAAAAAAATATACAAATTCGTTAGTCCGCTAACCAATTCACATGACCAAGGTTAGTCGTGGTCGTCGTTAGACACAAGCACACATCAATCCACGGATGCATGTCTATGTTTAGGCCATGTAAACGCTAGCGTGGAACTGGGTACAACCCAAGAATGAAAAGCAAGCTCCTCTATGATCTCAACGAAGTAAGGTAAACAAACTTCACGGCTTACGAAGCATGTGGACCTGGTGACGTTAAACCACAGAACACCTACAACGTTGAACCCGTGGTTGAATTAGGCGGCATAGCAACCACAGCTACCGGTGGCTATTCGAAAACGTGAAGCCGCATCCCTATCCGTATCCGGCCGCTCCGGCGTTCCCTACAGCTGAAAATGATTGCCTGTTGACGATTTGTTTGGGTTATTTGGATGGGCCTTACAAAGTTACTAGGCGTTGATAGAGATGTTCTTCAGGTACATAACTTATTAGTCGCAACCGGTCGGGGCCATTTTAATATTTTTGAAAGACTGAAACAATTGGCCCCTTTGACAAAGTGTTAACGTCCAGGCGCAGGTGCGAACAGGCGCCGAGCCTGAAGGCTGCGCTAAGCTTGTAAGTATGCGCCGTAAACAGTGCTTATTTCGTGCTCGCTTCGCGTCAGTGCTATTGAATGCCGTAGACAGCTTTACAAACTATTTCAGCTGGAGCGCGCTGTGCTTCAAGTGCCATTTTACAGTGCGTAGGCAGAGTTACCCTTAAAAGGTCTGACGCGCGATGTCTTTTGAAGCAGCATCTACACATTTCATTCGCTTCTGCGAACTTTTCCATGTTTGCATGCCATCATATTTGTAACGTATGGCGGAAGATGCCTAAACATGAAAGTGAATGTGCCTGGTTTATAACGCGAGAAACGTAGCAAGCATAGTTTAAGACTCGGGAAGCAACGCTTCCACCAGTTTCCGTTTCGTGTGGAAAAGTGGAATTGGAGTTAAAAGTTACCTTGAGTAAATGATTCTATGCATTTAGGTGCAGTATTATTCCATAATGCGCTGCACTTCTTGCTTAACGTTCTCTTGTAAAAAATTTACATGTATACATATTATTTATCGGCACAAAAAACGCACCGAAAGCAGCATTTTGTGCTGTTTCGCTTTACAGGCGTTTATAGTGATGCGTGCGCAAAATTTGCAATAACTATTGTATATGTCTTGACTAAAGCACACAAGATACCATCCTCGGCATAATAATATCATTGTCAGTTTATGTTGCCTCTGGTTATTCGCATTTACTGTCTATAGCAATTCCCGTACGTAATATGGGAACACTCATTTCGTGATTTTTGGATGATTGCGCTTGAGGAAACCCGTCACACACCATTGATGCCACTGTGTTCTGCTGTAGATGCTGTATCTGTAAAAGTTAGCCCAACATCAGTCTGGGAAATCGTGGATTTCTTTCTGGAAATCTACAATTATGCTAAAGGCAATCCCACCATGCACGACTGATACCACTGTATTCTCTCGTCGGTGCTTTTTCTGTAAACATTATTCTAACATCAGTCTGGCAATACATGTGACTTTCTTTCTAGAAATCTATGACTTCTCCATCGGTGTTTAAGCCTCCGATTCCACAGACAATGGGGGCTTCGCCAAACTCGGTGCGTGGAAGCTCGAAACTGCGAGCTCGTTCTTCATCAGCAGGACGGGGTCCTGATAAGGGTCTTCGTGCTCGTTACTGGGCGTACTTGTTCGAGAACCTGCAGAGAGCTGTAGATGAGATCTACCACACATGTGAGACAGATGAAAGCACTTTGGAATGCAAGGCAAGTAATGTGATGTGTTTTTTTGCTGCATTTATTCATGATTGTGAAGTTTATGGAACTTACAGTTGAATTTCGTTTAGTGTGATTGGCTCCCAGTTGCTCTTGTAGCCTTGCAAGTTAACCAGGATGGTAGTTTTAATTGTGGACTTACGAATCAGTGCATGCGTAGATGTAGATCCTTGTGATCTACTGGCACATACCCAGTCTGGGGGATTATCCAAGTATCAGGGAGGTTACAGTAAATGTAAAATAAGTCAGAATTATATGACAGGTAAGCTATAATCAAAAGATAAAGATTGTAGAGACTGCATAATCTTATAAAACTGAAAATTCTACCTTGACCAAAAAGTAAGAACAATTCAAGTTCGATTTTAGTGAAAGAAAAAGCGGGTAAAAAATTTTGTATTCAGAGTTGAAATCTCATTGACCCTGAAAGAAAATCTTAGATGGCAGCATTAACCTTTCTGTCGCTATGCTCAAGTGTAGACGCACACAAAGCATATTTTGAACTGTTAAATCTAATCAAAGAAGGCGGATTGGTGCTACTAGGGTTTGTTTTAACGTGATAGCATTAAGGAACCCGTGTCGCAGAAAATCTGGTGTCAGCGTCAGATGTCGCATCAGCAAAAAGATTTTCGAACCACACATACCCAGGCCGTTCGTGTGACACAAGGAATTCACTGAACTAATTGAATTTCTCAAGCTAACTGTGGAAAAATTGTAAACTACGACTTACACGCAACTTACAAACATAACTCTCGGATTGTAATTTGAATATACAAGAAAACATGATTCTATTACATGAAAACTTAAACAAACTCCTTTTCCGGCATTTCGAAAATGCACAGACCAGAGATAGCATCCACCATTTGCGCACGCCGGCCCGTAAATATCTAAAAGTCCACGGAGCAGTGCACCCGCGTCCTTAAATGACTTCCAGAAGGCACTTGCCTCTGCTGAATCGTGGCTCCTGCAAGAGTCCGCGTTTTGACCAGAAAGCCTGCCTTCGTGCGTAGCGTTCGCCACGAGCATTTGCCAGTAAACATTACGGTTACATACGCTGCAGTTGCTGGGAAGCGTGAGAAGCAGTCAGGGATCTTTGAATGCTATCACGTTCTACTCTTAAAAGCGAAGCTTAAGCCTCCTCCAAATTTTCTTATGCTAATAAATAGTTGACAAGAAATAAAAATGTTCTATCGTTTCATCTTCCCTGCACACATGACAATTGGGTCCTTCCTGATTGCCTCCTCCTTGTTTCTGCAACTTCACTGATCACTTGGTTGTACTGCCTTTGTACTGTGTGTCTGTTATGCTTTTAGTTGAACAAGGCCCGTGAAAACTGAGTGTGGTCGTTTATGTAGGAACTGTACTCTTCATTTCACATGGACTGTGGGGGAAGGATATTATTTGTTAGTAATTTTTGACAGCTGATTGGGTTGCCTATTGCCAATGGGTTTGAGAGTTGTTGCCCTAGTAGATATTTTTGCTCAAGTGTGACATTTTCCATCCTTTTGTTGATTTACAGTTATTGTTGCTTAATAGTAACAGACAGCGTCTGGATATCTGTCATTGCTAGAATGGACACAATAATAAGCAATCTGTAGGCACCATGCCTGTTCATCCTGCAGGTAATGTAGACATGGTATTTTGCTGCAAACAGCATTTACGAGTGAGAAAATGGGCTGATCATGTTTCTTTAGCACACTTGGCTCAAACACAGAAGAATATATTTAAAAAAGAATTTAGGACTATTTGACATCTGAGAAAGCAAGGTAGGTTACCACAGAAGCTGCAAGCTCCGTTGAATTCTTTGCTGTCAATGCAGCCATTGCTCCTGACGGAGGCATGCAGAGTGTAGCACACGTTGCTGAAACATTAAGTGAAGTTTAACAATGGGAAGATTATGCATGTGTTGTGCATTAGGGTATGATCCCTAGAATATTGGCTGGTCTTCGATCCGCACGCTGCGCCGTATGGAGCAGGTGGGACGCTACCAGAATGAAAGCGCAGAGGGTGCTGTGAGCAGTCCTACTGCTATGCTTTTTGCTGTCTTGTGCGTGGCTGCCTGCATGTACCGCGGCGGCTTGGCACGGGTGGGTTTACAACCTCATCTGCATCTCCGTTTTTTTTTTCATGAAGTCTCTCAATAATGAAAGGACAGCAAAGAAAGAAAAGCTACAACATTTGAAAATGAGAAGATGCAAATTATTGTATTTCGTCGTTTGCGTCACATCGGGGATGCACATTCAGTGGCCTTGTAATTGTCTTTTTATTTTCTACAATTTTTTTCTTATTCACAAACATCAGATATTCATCATTTCATCAGATGTCGTGCGCTGTAATTTGTTTTCATCGTCGTCATCATCATCATTATACTTTAAGTCCACTGTAGGATGAAGGCCTTTCTCTGTGATCTCTAATTACCCCTGCCCCTGTATTGTGCCAACCGATTCCAACTTGCGCCTGCGAATTTCTTAATTTAGTCTCCCCTACCTAGTCTTCTGCCGTCCTCCACTGTGTTTTCCTTCTCTTGGCACCCATTACGTAACTCTAATGGTACACCGGTTACCTAACCTACGCATTACATCACCTACCCAGCTCCATTAATGTCAATTTTCCTTTAATGTCAATTAGAACATCGGCTATCCCTGTTTGCTCTCTGATCCACAGCGCTCTCTTCCTGCCTCTTAACGTTACGCCTATCATTCTTCGTTCCATCGCTCATTATGTGGTCCTTAACTCGTTTTCAAGCTTCTTTGTCAGTCTCCAAGTTTCTGCCCCATATGTTATCAATTTGGTTACACTGTCTTCTGTTTGTTTTGTCTGTGTGCTTGATTACATATGTGCTTGATTACTTGCATAGGATTATCGCGCAGTGGAATGTGCTTCCACAATTTTATCTGATGCTGAAACATATTCGGGTGCTGTTCTTGACCACGCGCAATGTCAACTTTACATGTCGCATCATTTCCTTGCATCACATGAGCAGCGCATGCTTCACAAATGATATGTTTTCTTGTATGTTTCGTTTACTTTTGCCATTTGCAATTTGACCTGTTATTATGTGTTGATTTTGTTCTCACTGTTTTTGCTCACCCTTAACTGGAAGTGTTTCCTTTTTATCTTGTATAGGCTTTGAACGAGCTTAGGTTTGATTTTTTTTACCCTCTACTATGCAAAATTCCACACCTGTACCTTATGTTGGTTATTAATGCGGAAGCATTATATGGCTCATGAGGCGGCAAATCTAGCATTGTCGGCATTGGTGTGACCTTGATGGTCCAAAAAGTTAAGGGAGCCAATTGAGGCAGTTAGCGACATCAATTGAGAAAAAGTTTATTAAGGCAGAGTCAGTTAAGGCACAATGAATTAAGGCAAAGTAAATTAAGGCAGGTTTAATTAAGCTAGAGTTCATTATGGCACTCGAACAGGACCATTGGTGGGAGTTGAACCTATGACCTTTGATGTTAAGGTGAAGTTAATTAAGGCACTGTTAATTATGATAGAGTTCATTACTGCACTTGAACACATGACATTTAGTGTTGATTAGGTGAAATTAATTAGGACATAATTAATTAATGCACTAGATTGCACATCTTTAGTTGGGAGGTCGAACCCACGACCTCTGGTGATAATTAATGATAATAATAATTTTATTTCTGCCTCAAAAAATACAGACAGGGGAGCTGCAAAATAAGCTGTCTTAGACAGCAGCGACAGGCAATCTCGTCGCAGACATGATGGCTTCAGGTTAACATTATAACAATATAGCAAGAACATAAGAAGACCAAACAAAATCTTATCTGCACTTACATGTGCACAAACCATATTACTTTGTTAGAAGCGTGATTACACTTATTTAAGGCAATCGTCAAATAACATGCATAAAATAACAGCATGAGTGACAAAGAATAATGGACACAATAAAAATAGAACAAAGAAAGCATCCTATATTAAGCTTAACTATACGTAAAGATTACTCAGTGGTACATTCCTTTCAGTTTCAGTTTATTGATGCGTTTGAAATGTTTTACAGAAGTAACTCTAGGAGGTCCCATAGTCAGACTATGACTACAAGACTACATATGAATTGCATATGGATCGTATATCTCGTTGGGTATAGGTAAACAAGTTGATGTTAGCAGATTCGTGCGCGTTGAGATGGGAAGGAAGTGTGTGTTGGAGGTGCTCTTTCCCCGTATTGATGCATGCTCCTGGCACTAACCAGTTTTTGGGGTGTCTGAAAGGGTAACTCTCTTTATTTTCTCATAAGTTTGCTAGATGCTGAATGTAACTTATATTATTTCTTGTTTCTATTTTAAAACGAATGCTGAGCCTATACTGATACAAATCAAAGATTTTGATTTTACCAGTTTCAAGAAAAAAAGCGTTTGGTGGTTGTTCCACAATTTACATTTAAAGACATTGCGAAGAGACTTTTTTTTGCAAAATATAAATTTTTTTCGTAGACGGGACGGTGTTGCAGTGCCCCCTACCAGCTCACAATAGTTAATGTGAGAATAAAATAATTATTTGTAAAGAAGCAGTTTAATTGGCTTAGGAAGAATGTATCTAATGCAGCCAATTGTGCCAGTTATTCTAGCTAATTGCTTGACAACTTGGTCCACATGTGCTGTCCATTACATAGTTGAAGAAAATACTACACTGAGACATTTAAAATGATCAACTATTTCTATTTGTCTGGAGTTAAATATGATACTTTGTGTAGAGAAACCGGTTTATTTTTCGGCCTGAAGATTACCGCTTTTGCCTTTCTCTCATTAACATGCATATGATTAGAGTGGGACCATTTTTCCAGCGAGATCATCGTGTTGCACGATTGTATCAGTTCGTGAATGTCATTTCCGGAGAAAAAATATGTTTGTATCGTCTGCATATATTATGAATGTGGCATTTGGGTTAATGTTTAATGAAGAAGATAAGAAGAAGATAAGATAAGAAGAAACCTAATGTTGTGTTAAAGTTCGTCTCAAGAACTGCTCGTGAAAAGTTGCTGTCAGCTGCTCGGAAGAAAACTCTCAAAGCAGATAGACTGGGATTTGACACAAGTGACCTCGTGTACATAAATGAGCATTTGTGTGTCGAGAACAAGATGCTGCTGGGTAAAGCTCGAAAGCTCAAAAAGGAGAAAAATTGGAAATACGTGTGGGTATCGCAAGGAAAGATTTTAATGCGCAAAAGTGAGAATTCTTCAATCCTGCATGTTACCTGTGAGGATGACCTGGCGAAGGTCGCTTAAGCGTTTTTCTTATCAGCCCATGGACCACCAATACAGAATGTTACTTGACAAGTATAACAACTGGAAACATATGAATATGACTTCTCTTGTTTGTGTACTTCGGTATCAATACTTTGACACTTTGCAATTTAAAACAGCTATTTACTGCTTCGTCATCTTAACCATTGTTTCTGCCAGCGATGCTAGACTAACCAATAATGAGGTTTGTAAATACCTGTGTGATGACTGTACTAAAATAGTCTGTAGTGCCTCCTTCCTCGATGTAGATTTCAAATTCACTAACTCTTATGCCGTGCCCTGTAAAGTGTACAACTTGTGCACAGACGCGGTGAAAAAGATTGTCTCTGTTACATGCTATAAGTATGCCCATTGCAGTTTACATTGGCATTTCTTTTTCAAAGCTTCGTTCTTTAAACTCTTTTAGCTTCTTTGTGTGGCCATCGTTAATAGACTGCAACATACCGCTTCTCCGAGATCATGGCTTCAGTGAACGCTTCAAGTTATGATCTCTTGACACCTTACGAGTTGAGCACACGTTATCAGACAAAAAGCGGTACCATTTCGTTTCTGCATCTGAATGCTCGATCAGCGCGAAACAAAAGCGATGATATATGTGCCCTTCTTTCCAGCTTTAGCTTTACGTTTGACGTTGTCATGATCTCTGAGACATGGTACGAAAGCCACTCTGCTGTCCTTAATCTGCCTGAATACTCCACATTTTTCCTTAACCGGAGCTCTAAGAGAGGTGGGGGGGTTGCGATACTGTCGAAAAAGTTTTTAAAATGCGAATTACTTGACAATTTCTGTGTTGTAACCGACGACTACGAGGTACTTACCCTAAAATCTAATTCCTTGCTTTTTACTGTCACCTACCGCCCACCCAGGGGAAGCAGTAACACATTTCTTCATTTTTTGGACGAGTACTTCAGCTGGGTAAATGATAATAAATACACACTCATATTAGGTGGCGACTTGAACATAAACTTGCTTGAAAAGTCAACACTTCAACAAGAGTTCTATACTATACTAGAGACCAACGCATTTTTCAATATCATAAATCAACCAACACGCATTACGCCCGAAATATCAACGTTACTAGACACCTTCATTACTAATGCATGTGATGAATTGTCAATATCCGGTGCACTGGCAGCTGATCTTAGTGATCACTTACCAATTTATTTAATTACAAATCACACAGTTCCCCCTAACAAACCTACAAGGTTTGCTATGCGTGTTCAAGACATAAACCAGACTACTTTACAAACGTTCTATGATAAACTGTCGCAAGTAAACTGGAGCAACGTCTATGAGGAAACCAATGTTGATGAAGCTTATGGTACTTTTATTTCCACCTACAAGCAGCTGTATTGTGAGACTTTTCCATACAAAACAAGAGTGCGAGCTTTGAAGGCGCGTAAGCCGTGGATAACCAAGGAATGCCTAAAGGCAGTACGAAATAAAAACATACTTTTTAAGCGCTTTCTAAAAACAAAAGATATTGACGATTTGAAGAAGTTTAAGGCTGCGAGAAATAAAGCTAACAGTATTAATCGGCAACCCAAAAGGAACTATATGAGTAACCAATTTAACGACGAAGTAATAAAGCACTCCGATATTGTTTGGGGGAGGCTCAATAATTTGCTCAACTTAAAAAAGAAGACTGTAGTAGATGAAATAGTCACACATGGCCCTCACTTATCCGGTTCTCAACTAGCAGGTGCTTTCAATGATTTCTTCGTGTCCATCGCAGACGGCACGCAGCCCAACCTAAGCAGCAACCTAAGCAGCATGAGTCAAAAGGTTAGCGAAACCGCGTTTTTAACCCCTGTTACAACTAACGAAGTTCTGTCGGTCCTACAATCGCTGAAAAACAGTAAAAGTAAAGATATTGACGACCTCCAAATATTGCCAGCGAAGTACACATCGCACATACTTGCACCGATATTAGAATACATAATAAACTTGGCATTTTCCTCAGGAACATTCCCGAAAAAGCTTCAGGTAGCCAAGGTTACCATAATTTTTAAAGGAGGAGACGAAAATAATTTCTCCAACTACCGACCTATATCGATCTTACCAGTTTTTTCGAAATGTTTTGAAAAGCTTTTATTAGTGCGCATTACAAGCTTTATTAACAAGCACAAAGTCATATCAGCTTCCCAGTTTGGTTTGGTCGCAGGAAAATCAACAGAAACAGCATTATTAACCATGAAGGAAATTATATTAGAGTCATTTGAAAGAAAAGAACTAACTCTCAGGGTTTTCGTGGATTTTTCCAAAGCATTCGACTCCATAAATCACAACCTATTATTCCTTAAACTTGAACACTATGGATTTCGCGGCACATTCCTTCAGCTTTTAATAACATATTTAGAGCACCGCCAGCAACGGGTTGTAATTAACAATTCTTCATCGCACTTTAGATCCATTCATTCTGGGGTGCCGCAAGGCAGTATTCTCGGACCTACACTCTTTAACATCTATATCAACGACATTGTGAATATTGACAACAGCGCTAAATGTATAATGTATGCAGATGATGTCAGCATATTTTTTAGGGCTAAAACACTTAATAACTTGACATTAAACGCTAATGAAACTCTGCGCAAATTGGTCGAATGGAGTACTAAATCTTTATTGAAAATTAACGCTACCAAAACCAAAGCTGTACTTTTTAGACCTAAGAACAAACCACTAGAACACTTACCTACACTAACGCTTGGTTTTCAAAGCATTGAAATAGCGGAGTCAGTAAAGTGTCTGGGTGTGACACTGCAGTGCAATCTTTCATGGGACATACACATCGACAATCTGGTTAAAAAACTTGCAAAATTCACAGGCATGTTATACAGAGTCCGCTCTCTACTACCTCTGAGTGTTAGACTTTTACTTTATAATGCACTATTTTTATCTAACCTTTCATATTGTCATCTGGTGTGGGGTACAACAACATGGTCAAATACATATAGGTTACAGAAAATACAAAAAAAGGTCATTCGTATCATTGCGAATGCCCCGTTTACTGCTCACACTCAACCTCTTTTCGCATCATTAAAAGTAACACCAATTATTGACCTATATAATTTATTGCTAAGTAAACGATATGAAAGAAAACGGAAAAATCATGACACATTCTTTGATGACACAGCTAACTTACGGCCCAAAGCTAATTACTACACAACACGTAACAACGACGTCTGGCATGTGCCATCCTTTCGTACTAATTACGGTCGTCAAATGCTCCAACATATAATACCAACTCTTCTTAATCGGCGCAATGAGCACTGAAAACCTTACGATACGGGTGTTTTTTACTACGCACCTCCTTCCTCTTTTTTTCTTCTCTTATTGTTATTCTTCATTTTGCATTCTTAGTGTTCCTGAGCGTATCGTGTTAATTCTGCCGCCTTCATTTATTAATTTGTTATTTCAAGAAGATGTTCACTAATATTTATTGAATATGATGTTTACCTATGCACTGTAGTCTTTTTTTATTACTATTGTTCTGTCCATGTTCTGTTGCTGCCGGTTTTTATGTACGGGGGTGCGCCCCTCTGTCAAGCCAGTCATAGGCTTTTTGGGTGCACCCCTAACATCCCTGATGTTGAAATAAAGGTATTTGTATTTGTATTTGTATTTGTTTATAATGTCAGTAAGATAAATGTTGAAAAGTAGTGGTCCTAATATACTGCCTTGGGGGACACCAGAATAAACAGGTTTTATTTCTGAGTACGCATTATGTGTGTCAACCGTTTGTTTCCAAGTAAGTTTCCAAGTAAGTAGGACAAGTAAGATTTTATTAGTTTTGCAGCCTGTCCTCAGATTCCATAGTACCATAGTTTCTCTAGAAGTAATTCATGGTTTACAAGATCAAATGCTTTTGAGAAGTCAATGAACATTCCAATCACAAAAGCTCTGTTTTCAAATTGTGACAGAATATACTTTTTCTGTTCTACAAGCGTCAGCGCAGTAGATTTGTTTTTTCGGAATCCGAATTTACATGGTGTTAGCAAATTGTATTTATCTATAAATTTAGTAAATCTAGAGTGCGACATTTTCTCTAGTGCTTTGGAGAAGACGGGTAGTATGGACACAGGTCTATAATTGCCAAAATCATTTCTATCTCCCTTTTTAAGTAAAACAATTACTTTTGTAATCTGCATTTGTTCTGGAAATACCAATGTAGCTAAGCATAGGTTAAAAATATGTGTGATGGTTGGTGCTATGATATCTGCAACATATTTTACAGGCTTTATCTGAATGTCATCAATGGCTTGGTATCTGCTATTTTTTAGGCTGAGTATAACAGCTAGTATTTCATCCTTTCATCTTATTTCATCCAGCACATGCAAAGCATAAGTGAAGCACATGCGAAGCATGTGCTGCTGATGTGATTTAAGAAAATGATGTGACATGTAAAGTTGATATCGCGTGTGGTCAAGAAGAGTGAAGACGACTGAAAGAGCATAGGCATCGTGCGGTGGTTCCAGTGCATTCATCCGGTGCGGTGGTTGCATTCATCCATGTAGGGATAATTAACTGCCACTTGAATTTTATTGTTTCACTTTTAACCGCTGCGGCCTTGGCTGCCAAAGTGTAGCAGTATTGCATGAATAAATAAATTCAGTGCTCAACCTATTTCAGGCTGCGCAATAGCTTTGTGTTCTGAGTTGTATCGCCACTCCAGAGGCATGCTTCATGAATTTCAGCAAAAAAAAGTACATATTCGCGAATCTACATAGAAATGATTTGTTCCAGTGCTTCACGAATGCTGGGCTATTTATGTTGTAATCTGAGCACTGCATCACAAGAGGTTTAAAAAGCTGCCATACCTAACGTTCGTCTGTCCAAAACTAAAATATGCATCGTCCATTTGGCATTCCTCACAAGCATATCTGACTGTGCATTTGGAATCAATCGAGAACCGATCCGCTCGCTTCATCACCTCAAATTACTTGTCTTAAATCAGTGTTTCATCACTCAAGCAATCTTTTGGTCTGTCACCGCTCGCATCATGCCATGTCATATCTTGCCTTTGCCTGCTCCGCTCTTTCTTCTATCACCCGAAATCACACCACGTGCTCAGCCATACCAAAGCAATAGCGTGTGTACACGGCCACACTGCACATACAAACTCATATCTTTTTCCTAATGTAATAGTGTTGTGGAGTTCCCTCCCAGAACACATAGTGGCATACACTGAACACAAAGAATTCCGCAAAAAACTAAGAATGCACTACATAACCTCGGGCGACCACTGTTCCCTACACTAACACATCTTAATAAATATCTGCCTGCTCTGATTTTATTTTTTTCTACTGTTTACCTTTATATTTTCAATGTATTATCAATTCTATCTTTTACTTCACTGATTGTATTGCTGCAGTATTTTTTGCATTTTTGTTCAGATCATTGAAGTTCACATGTATTTATGTCCCCCCTTTTGTACTAACTTCGGGCCTTTAAGGAGAAATAAATAAAATGAAATGAACGCAGCTAAAACCTCTCATCACACCTGTAACAAATACTGCTATAATGCGGCGCAAGTATGTGGCGGTAGAAAATCACACACACAAAAAAAAAGGAATGGCTAAACTATGCCCAAAGCACATGCGCTTCGCCAAGACGCAGCCAGGCGGGTGAGCGCCGCACTGTAGCATGAGGACTGCTTGCAGTGCCATCACAACCATCATTCAGAAACAATCCTTGCTGCTGTCAGCGGACGCCAGACTAGTCAATATTCTAGGGACCGTAATTAAGGAGTCATGAAGTATTTATGAAGCCGATTAATACATCCGAGTGTTGATTGTATGACTGAGGGTAGCATATAAGCTGGCGTATATTGCCCCTAAAGCAACGTAAATCCAGGGAAATGACAAGTATGTGTCGACATGGCTCAAAAGATGTTGATTTCTTTGCAATGGAATGGTGGTACCATGAGTCTCTGCGCGGTGTCTTTCGCCATGTTTTGCCATAGCGCTAAGTGACTTTGTGAGCTGCCTGTGTGCAACTGTAAACTAGGCGTGCACCCCTTGACGTGGAGCACCGATATCAAGAACACTGCTGAAATAGTGCTAGAGTGTTGCTACATGCTTAACTTTCTGTGAAAGCAGCAAATTGTTTAGAAATGGCTACCCATTATGCCTGAAGTGGGCAGGCCTGATGTCAAGTGATGACATGATTTCTGTTGTATTTGTGACCTTGAGAAAAGTGTTTCTGTGGTAAAATATTTCTGCAGGCGTATCTTTCTTTGAACCAATGATTGCACACTTTCAAGCCAATTGTTTTAAATACGCCATTGCTGCTTTGTATAAGCGAACAGCTGTTGCTTGCAATGAGTGTTGAGAGAGAGAGAGAGGAGATTCTAGATGGGAAGGAAAGGTTGGGGTAAAGTGCAGCGCAGTAACTGTCTCTCAGCAGAGGACACCTCAACCGCGCTGCACAAGGGGAAGGGAATGAAAGTAGGGGGAGAGAAAGAGCACCAGAAACGGCACGCCGCGGAAATGTGAGGGAGCTAAAGGCGGTCGGCGAGGCCGACAGCCTCGGCGAATGTCAGGAGTGCACGTAGAAGTGTCCTGTGTCGTGAAGGGCAGCCCGAGGGGTGCAGGAGTTCAGTCACGGTGTCGCACGGCAGGCCGTGCCCACGGTAGACACGGGCAAGGGACGCACGCGCGAGCGAAAAGTTGGGACACTCACACAGCAGGTGCTGGAGTGTCTCGATCGCGCCGCAGTCGCCGCAAAGGGGAGAGGGGGCTCCACGCAGTCGATGCCACCGCTCGGCGGGCCACACAGAACCGGTCCGAAGGGCGAGGAGGAAGGCGCGCTCGCGCCTAGTGAATCCGGTCTGCGGGAGATGACGCGGTGGGCGCCCGGTTAATATAACAAACTCTAAAGGAAAAGCTTCCCATAGTGCCCATGCATTAAAATCGATAACTGCAAGGGTACCGCTATGTTGCTACTCTGTGCAGGGGCACATGAGCAGACAGCGAGATGTGCAATCAACGCAATCCCAAGTCTTCCTCGGTATGGCGGTGCCATCTGTGCTCAAATGCCTGCCCTATGTTAAAGGGAACTAGGAACTCCTTCCTTCCTTTCTTCCTTCCTTACTTACTATCATATCCTTTCATGCACCATAAATATTACATAAAAACTTTATAACCACCTAACCTTTCTCAAAATTATAAGGAGTGAACTTTACTTTAGTGAACATTATATTTTGATTATATTTGGCATTAGTACCAATATGAGAGGTAGCAACATGGTGATGTCTTTTCAGTTGCCACTTTTCGCCGAGCTTTCCCTCTAGAGTCAGTATAGTAACATTATAAAACACGGTGCCTGCAATCCAGGTGCTCATGCACTGTGGCATGCTCTTCCTTTGCTTCACAAGTGTTTGCATTGTGCTGGACAAGCTGTCTATGATACACTCAAACATTGTTATATCAATGTTGCATCCAACATAAAAATAGCCGTGGCATATCCAATATTCATTATAAGCATATGTGCATAGACATTCGTATTGGTGAGTATAGTTTGACACACTTGGTTATATTCACCGATTCGTCATTTCATGTCTTTTTCATGTTGAAATTGGATGGTGTTTGCCAATTTGTAAAGGAAATGGAGAAAAAAGATTTAATAAAATATCTGTATACAGGTGCACCAGGAGTGTAGAAGTGAGCACAATAAAGGCCACCTTACAAATGGATCAGTAACCAAGTCTTGCATGATGGTGCTGCTGCATGCAATCCACATGCTTCTTCAAATCTCATGGGAGCCTCTTAACATTGTTCCTGAATTTCCAGTATTTCTCCAGCGAACACGGAGTTTGTATTGAGTACGAGTTCCTAAGCACATTGGCAATTTGGGGACTCACAGCTCCTGTTGGCAATTCACAATCTTTGGGGGAATCCGAGAGTCACGGCAGTAGGAAAAAAAAAAGAATTGGCATATCTAAATGGTACCTTCTTTTGTTCTAGGAGGCTATATTGATCCTGGAGAACTATAGGAAAGAGTTTACTGCCTTGATTAATTGGATACAACTGAGTAAGCAACTTGAAAATACACCACCCCCAGACAGGTGACCTGTTCTCTTTATTGCTCACTTTGATTTGCCTATCTGATTGTTTATAAAATGCTTGCCTCATGAATGTTTTAGTGAGGTGTTTTGTTTGATGCTTAACAAGAATGTGTGCATTGACCCTGTTTTATCCAAAGAGTGTACCAATGGATAGTTTTTATTTTGGGAGGTGCAACCTGCTGTGGTAGCTTAGTGGCTATGGAGTTGTGTTACTAAACTCAAGTTGTGAGTTCAATCCTGGCTGCGGTGGCCGCATTTCCAAACATGCTCGTGTACGCAGGTTTGGGTGCTCATTAAAGACCTCCAGAGAGTCATAATTAAACTGGAGTCCCCCATTATGGCTTGCCTCATAATCATATTGTGGCTTTGGCATGTGAAGTCCCAGAATCTAACCTAATGCATTTTGGGGGATGCATTCTCAATGCTTTCGCTACTGATTGCAAAATTGAGGATTCGATTCCCAATATTGGGGGCACATCCTGATGGGGGCATAATGCAGAAGCACTCACACTGACCTTTGGGTGCATGTTAAAAATCTTCTGGTAGTCAAATCTCATTGGTAGTCATCTGCTATAGCATATCTCATAGCTTCTGTTTTGCTTTGGGAGATTAAATCTTATCAGTCAATTTATGGTCTGTGTTTGCCACTGTCGGGTGTTCTAAAACATTAAGCTCACATTTAAGACTTTGTACCATTTTATGGTAGTGGTGCTCATGTCAAGCTTAAAGAAAAAGTATGTTTATAAGTTTGCTAACTGTTAACTTTCACAGAATGTTTATTGAATTTTTAACTTTCAGACCAGCCTGTCTAGCCTGGGAAGTGCGCAAGTCCTCTCTGGGAAGAGGAGTAACTCCAAGGAGCTTTTGGGGGCTTCGTTCAGGCAACACTGGACAGCGCTCCCCATGCTTAGTTTCTGTTGCCATTCAGTGCGGCTCTAGTGACTCTGGCCAAGTGCATCCAGACGCAGTGGAAAAGCACCCAGTTCCAGTCACGGAAATGACGGCCAAGAGGGACATTCCCAACATAACTTGTGTTCCAGCTCCCAGGACTGCCATGGTGCCAACATGTGATGTTGTGCTTGGTAGGCTGAGTTCTTCATTGAAGCATTGTGGACTAGACGAGAGCTGAACAGAAGCATAGTGTGGCAACTATAAGTTAATATTGCAATGCAGGGTGCAGAAGTTCTGGAGGCACTTATGCCACCTCAGCGAATATGGGCCAGTATAATGTAAAGATCCCTTTCACTGGATTTCATTACTTTCTCATCATCAACTGCTCACGGGTCTGCCTTGGATGGCAGGTGGAGCAATGCTCGGTGCACTGCTGGAATGTGAAAAGGAAAAAAAAATAAGAACAGAATTGTTGCGTTCTCATAACCATGGTTAAACTAAACCAGCTCACATAGCTGTGGATTATTGAATTGTGAAACAATTCTTTTTTGTAAATATACCAGGTGTCTTTTTTTAATGTTAACAGGATTTTTTAAAATCCCCTGTGGCATATAACAGAAACATGCACATTTAGCTGGATTACTTGAAGGGGTGGACATTATGTAATGTACACTAGAAATTATAATTTAGAATCAACTATTTAACAAAATTTATCTAATCAAGTTGTTAACTAATTACTTTAGTGTATATGTTACAGTGTATGAATTAAAGCAGGGATTTCACAAGGCACGTCCACTTGGAATGAATTTCGAAACTTGTACCAGTTTTGAGATGGGCGCTGTTAAACTTGTGGTAAAAATGCATGTTCCATTTGTTCACAAGATGTCATTTTATGCATTGAAGCTCAAACTATGCTCGAACACCAATGCATTTCATCACAACCTTTGGGAGCATGTACCTCGAAACTGGTATGCTTCTCATAATTCATTCTGAGTGATTATGACTGTGGCTGTCACCGGCTACAATTCGTTAATTGCAATATGTTGTAGTTAGCTTAAAAATTGATTAGAGCAACTTAGTGAAATCGAATATTTATTTATATTTCATGTGCGAATGATGTCTGCCTCTGAGACTAATCTAGCTCAGGAAGTAGAATTGTACTACTAGATGCAACAGGGAATATTTAAGTGTTCTATTCGCAATAAAATAAAATGGGGTTTTATATATGTATGTAGAACTTGAGCAATGCTACAAGGTAAACAGAACAAGTATTTAATTTCAACAGTTTCAACCAGTGCACCGATCTTCATCAGGGTTTACAAGCAAATGGCAGTTCGGCACTGATAGGGAAGACAGCAGGTGGTGCCTGGTCATTCTCAGATACATCAAACCGAAAGGCACAGTTGTGACAGTGATTGATTTTTTCATGGTGGTGTGGCAGATTTACAGCTGCCTTATTGGCAATGATGCAGGGCAAAAGGAAGGCGGAGTCTTATGTATGTACGGCAAGGAGGACAGTAAAAAAAGAAAAAGTACCCACACACACAGGAGGACAGAGACATAAGTCGGAGAATGGAAGGGGGGCGGAGAGTAGCTGTAGCTAGGCTCCCGTTGACATGAGGCAAGGAGGGAGAAAACGGTGCAGCACCAGTGCACGTGTCATTGTTGTAGCGGGAGAGAGGGCAAGTTGAATAGTGCGGCGGGAGGCACAATAGAGAAGGGGCTCGGAAAGAAGACAGAAGAGCAGCAAGTTGTGGAAAGTAACACAGTGCCACAATGCACATATACAAGGCACGGCCCGTTCCGGCAACTTTGTGGTCCAACTGAGGTGCAGAAAAAAAAAATTTGTAACGAGAATATACACGCAGGGTTACAAAACAAGCACATCCCTGGGCTTAGTTTTAGGGAGCCGAGTTAAGGAGCTTTTGAATGTTTAACGGACAACTAACACCACACCAGCTCGTGCCGATTCTCAGAAGGTGCAATAAGTCACTCAGAATAACTACTTGAGCAGCAGGGCGGAGGAAACTGGATTTATTAATTTTCTGCTCGCCCCATTGAGGCGCAACATGGCGGGAGCAGCGAGCAGGGGCCAGCATCTCAATTTTCGAGTAGAGAACATGTAGTCGCACTCCTCATGCACTCTCACTGCATATCCCGGAGGCACGTCAGCCGCTGCGGACTTTCGTGAATTCCTTTAGCGCACGTTCCAAATTTATGGATGAAAAAAAGATTCTCTCTGCTGGCATGCACGGGTGTGTTGGAAACCAGACTGCAAGAGCACGATGCTCACATGTTCAAAGGTGTGATCTGGCAGTGGAACGTTCGTGGAGAAGGGTAAATTCAGGAGACTTTTCACATGCACGCTGATTGTTGAACTGCAGGTGAAAAGGGGTCTCTGTTTGTCCGATATATTCCTGCTCACACACCTCACATCGAATTTTGTACACGACGTTACTAGAATCACAGTCAAGATTTTTGTTAATTGTATGTCGAAAGGACGAGTTCGATGCCTAAAATTCGTCTGTTGTTGTCATGTGATGACATACCTTGCAACGAGGTTTCCCACACGGTCGACAACCCTTGGGTGCGTTGGGCTTCTGTGTCCTCGCCCTGACTAAGAAATCACATAAATTTTAGTTTCTTCTATATACTGCATGAGATGGCCGCTTGAAGATAGTAGCGAGTCGGATGTTCTGTTTCATAATGTTAAAATGGTGCTTGAGAATGGCATTGACCGTGGAGCACCGGTAGCGTGTGTGAGGACCAAGTTTGGATCTGATTGGGTATTGGTATTGCTCACCCTTTCTCCCATTATATGTGCTCAATCTAAGCTGCGGCACGTTCAGTGGCATTGTCTACTATTTGTGGAGGATATTTTTGGCGTACAAGAGTGGTTTCAGTTCCTCCACGAGTCTCTCAAATTGTGCAGATTCGGAACAGATTCTTCTGTATCTGTAGGCCTGGGAGTAGGGGATGCTTGTTTTGCAGTGGTGGAGGTGGCTACTATAGAAATGCAGATATTGCTGATGGTCTGTCGGCTTTTTGTATAGTAAAAAACTCTTTAATTCACAATTCATTAATTTGAAATTTCGAATTATTCAAAGTAGCTGCCGCAGTGTGTCCAACATTACATTGAATGGAATATGTAACATATCCCGCTAATTCACACTGAAATCCGCACTGCCACCTATAATTCGAACTCCGCACCATTGTGGATGGGGAGAGTTGCCGCGCGGGCCGCACAGCTTTGCTTTTTCCATCTGCAGCCCTTTGTTTAGGCCTCACTGGATAGCGACACATTTGCGCCTGGCCAGCCATGGCCTACGCCTCTGTTGCAGGTTGCTCTGTCCTGTGAGGTTCTGTATAAAGCTCAAGGGCAATAAGATTCTTGTCGTGCATCGTATGATGTATGTGTGAGCGAAAGCATATGCGAGGTTGAGCTGGCGAATGCAGCTCAAACTCGCGTGCCTGAGTGAGGAAGGCGGGTTGAATGTGTGCCCTCTTCTGTCACGCACGAGGCATGGGGTGAAGTGGAGAGAGGGACGTTTTTCTTTGGCGGCTGCTGCTTACGACGTGGCCATGCGGGGGTCGTATCTTGAAAGCGATCTGCCACGTGGCCAAAGTGCGTGCCTGCGTGGGCATATGCGTGGGCCTTATCTTCAAAGCAATCTGCTATGTTTGCAGAGTGCACGTAGCGCCGATAGCTTTGTATGCGATGTGCTTTCCACATTTCGTTCGCATTGAAGCGAGAGCTGTACGAAGGTCAGTTCACTCGCTGCTACTGCCACGATTCCTTGCTCCAGTGTTTTCACAGGCAGTTTCCACTGTCATCAAGCAGGATGTGTTCGTGCTTACTTGTGCGCATGACACCGTACTTGTTAAATGTTCACAAGTTTATACGGCCGATAAAGCTAGTATCCTTACTTTATATAGCTATCTACTAATTTGCTATCGCAATGGATGCTTCGCTTTTCGGGGGAAACTGCATAATTATTTTTTTCTCCGCGCCAGTCGACATGACAAACGCGCGGATGGAGCAAGAGGCATCTCGACGTCGGGCACGTCAGATCACATTGGCCGCGTTCAACTACGTTGCCTGCGCCAGTGCTGCGAAGTATAGACATTGTTGTTCACACCAATGTGACATAGCATGTGTGAGTGTGTGTGCTCACGCCATAACAAACTACATATGCGCCTCAACCGAACAATCTTTTTCTCTGACTTTCATTAGTTCGAATTTTATACAGTTAGAATTTTCGTAGCATCCCCTCGGAATTTGAATTAACGAGCTTTTACTGTATAGGGACGTAGTAATGCTACCGCCACTCAGTGACGCAGTGACGTTGAGGAAGTGAGTACTGTCTTGGGAGAAGTTGTGCATAGAGGCATGTTGACGATTGCAGAGAATTTAAATTGCAAATGAAGTGCAAGAGACTTTGTTCACTGTCAGCCCACGCAAAGGAAATGTCATCCAGGAATCGCTTGTAAAATATTGGTTTCATGGCTGAATTTGCGAGGAAGGTAATTTCTAATGATGCCATAAAGATATTTTCTTAATTTGGCGCCATCTTCGTTCCCATGGTGGTCCTGCTGATTTTCAGATAATGTATGTTCTCGAACTTGAAGAGATTATATTTCAGTCCCAAACTCGGAAGATTCTCAAGTGTATCTTTCTGTAATTGGCTAGGTTGACTGGAGCCAGCGTAGGCTGTAACTGTGAAAGCTATGACCTTGGCGTGGGGTATGTTGGTGTACAAAGACGCGACATCCATAGTGACCAAGTAGCCCCCCGCCAGTATGGCCAGGTTTGATACCTCCCGAAGGAAGTGATTTGTGTCTTTAATGTACGAGGGGAATGAGGATGGAATGTAATTTGGAAAAAATGGAATGAATGTCAATTGGTAGAATGAAACCCCCATTTTATTTTATTGTGAACAGAACATTTAAAAATTCTCTGTTGCATGTAGTACAAGTCTACTTCCTAAGCTATATTAGTCTCATTATACATACATACATACATACATACATACATACATACATACATACATACATACATACATACATACATACATACATACATACATACATACATACATACATACATAAATACATACATACACACACACACATACATACATACATACATACATACATACATACATACATACATACATACATACATACATACATACATACATACATACACATGCACACACACACACACACACATGTATACATAATCTGGTAATATTAATGTACACTTTAGTAAATATATCAAGAGATCTTAGAAATGCCTACACCCGCAGCATAGTAATCTCATTCGTTCTTTCGTTTTTTTAAATGTTGCCACAATTTAAATGGAATTTTGAGTTCTGGAGCTGTGTGTTGACTTGAATAATTCTTCCTTGGCAATGTCAAAGAAGAATTCACATTTTCTTGCATACCACACACCTTCGCCACACACCTTTGCTACACCTGTCTTTGTGCTGCGCACCCCGCACAGAATGCCTTTGTTGCAGTTACACCTTCTCACTCCTCTCTTTCGTCTCCCTTCCACTCCTTCTCCGTCAGCAATGTTGGACTCTTGTTTCGAAGGGGTGGAAGAGAAACAGGAGAAAGGCACACATTGCAGTGAAACTTTGCTGCATTGGGTGCGGCACAAAGGTGGATGCAGTTGCTCACTTTCTTTTCTTTTTCTGGATTTCACATTTCCTTTTTCATTCAGCGGAGACACCCAGTTGTCAGCTGTAATCGTATAGCCAAGAATGGGGCATAGGAACATTGTAGCAAGCAGTGCCAGGGCTGCTCATTGTTACATTCGAGTATTCGAGTAAGTGGGCTTGACTTCTTTCTAATCGAAATAATTCAGTGCTTGTCCCCTCTGCTTTATCAGTTATAACAATGGAACTTTTTGGCACTTGAGTATTGTTATAAGGATTTGACTGTATAAAAGTTTACAGCCCCTGTGAGTGCACACGCATTTCGTTTTGTACATTGACTTCCAATGTAATTTTTTATTTTGTATCTAGTGCAATAAAGCTATAGTTAAACCTCTGTGTAATGACCGTCAATACAGAAAAGAGTAATGGCTGAGCACATATGCGACCTTCACGCCTTATGATAGTGGAGGTAATCTGTAGCATGTGCAAAGGTTTGGCAAGCCAAGATGGCTGATAACACCATCCCATTGCGGGTGATGCTATCAGCTGCAATGGCAGAGTGGATGCAAAAGTTGTGCAGTCTTCATTTCGTACCATCAATGTAAAGATATATAATCAACACAGCATGAAACCATATCGTTGGCCACTGAATACCAAATTCAACAAAATTATTTTTCCCTCATTGAAATTTTTCTTTATTTTTATTGTGCCATAATTCTGAAAGCTCTACCCCTTTCCTATACAAGAAAAATCTGTCAGCAACTGTACTTAATTGCTTAAAAAGTCCAATTTCACTTTAGCAATATTTCGATAATACAAAGTAAAATGCTGATTTCACCAACTTTGTTATATCTAAGTTTAGCTATAGTGTTCTGGAAATATTGTCTTAGTAAAAAATTGCTACATGATATGCCACTCTGCACCTTGAAAAAGATTTGACGGGGTGTTGAAAGTCCTTAAATATTGTTGAATTTTTGTCAACCCTGCTTTCTTATGACTGCCCCCCAAGTATGTTACAAATGCACAAACTGCTGCCTGTTATTGCTACAATGTGTTCAAGACAAGAGTCAGTACGTTACCATTGTTACCATGTATACCATGGTAACAATGGTTAAGCTTGTACAGCATTCCACATGTACTACTTACAGAGTAAAACAAACATAACAAATGTATTGTCTTGAGAGATGTAGCATTACATATTTGCCTTACGTGCTTGAAAAGCTGCTAGGCTACAGAAACGTTCAGTCAGAATAAGGTACTTGCGCCTGAATGTCTAGTGGACAAGTATAACAGCTTTTTTTTTAGTAATTACTTGTTTTAGAAGAGCAACCTTGCATTATACCTGGTATCCTGCTTTGAGCATAACATGACATTTATTTGTAAATTTTGCACTTTTAAATTTAGAATCTCAACCACTACCTGACGACTTTAGAGGAAAGCCAGCGTCTCCATGTCCTTGCATTACTATTGTATATATTACTACCATAATATAATTACACTTGTCATTTAATGGTATTGTGATTTATGCATTTTTATCACAATTTAAGCACAGTGGGATTTAAGCATTTCTTTTACTTCATGTCATGTACATGCAAATGCAGTACATGACTTGAAAATTTATGTTCCTCTCACACTGTATTGCTTAGCTTAACCCTCTTTGTGTCAAGGACAATTGTCACACTTCTAGACGTTTTCTTCAGTACATGCTAGTGACGAGGCTCACTCGTCCAAGAATTTCATTTTGTCTACTGAGTGCTGCTGACAAGTGGCGATTGTGTTATTTATTTTTGTGTGAATGGTGCACTACTAGGGGGCACCAGCTTCCCAGAAGGCTGGTCTTTTTGCAGGCTCCGTTGATGGAAATGAAGCAGATGTTTGGCTTTCCAGGGTTTTAAAAACGACAGTGTAATTTAGGTGGCTGCAGTGATGATGGCCACCTTTTTCAAAACTTTAATAGCATTTTTGGGACGATTATTCACCTCAAGTAAACAATTACACCTGGAAAGCTCTAGTGTGTTAAGAACTTCAATACAGGATTGTGAGGAAGGAGCATTGTAGCTTCTGGCGGCCTCCCTTGCGTGGATGAGGCTTGCCACCGCCGCCTTTGCGGTTTTCTTTCCTTGCAGCACCGAAAATGATGTGTCGCATAGAGGACAACAAAAGCATCTACGACTTTTATTACAAAAAATGCTAACTTTCTAAAGAATGTTTATGTTATCACTCCTATAAGCAATTCAAAAGCATGAAAAAATTGATAGATATCGACAACAAGAAACAGAAATGAACTGCTGATATTGCAATACCAAAGCTGTTTTCAATTAATCTTTTAAGAAATCTGGAAATTTGTGTGATTTTTTGAAAAATAATTTGGTTCGGAGAGGGTGAAAGCTTAGTTACCAGGTTAGTTCAGATTGGTCAGCTTTTGGTGCGCCATTCAATTTGTCGCGTGGACAACCTCATTGCCATTATCACGCATGTTGCTCGCTCAGGATGCACATGTAGTAACACACCTTCTCTTTCACTTTCTAGTTTTTTTACTTGTTGACAATGATTTTTGTTATGTTTCTTTATTTCCGCTCACCTAGAAACAGTTGAGAGTGCTGGCCCTGAACAGAACACATCTGATGACTCAAGTCTTAGATCCCAAGCCAAAGTGTCAGCATCATCTGATAGTTCTAAAAGCTCCACCAAGGAGCCTTCAAGGTCTTCTTCTGGTGTGATAGCAAACTCTGATGTGACCAGACCTTCAAGAATTTCACCAGCCACAACCCCAACTGGGCATGTGCCTCCAGGTGCCAGGCTGGCAGCTGCAAGAGCAACCAAGCTGACTCGTACAACTGTGGAAATGAAACCCAAAACTACAGCAGGTTCGCACTTTGTTGCTTCCGTAAGGAGGAAGTTTGGCATAAATCTACGTTACACCTTTACAGTGATACCGTATAAACTCATGTTAGGGCCGCACTTTCTTTTTCCACAATTTTGATGAGGTGCAGCCCTTATATGGAGCTGAATCATTTAGTCAAAATGGTGCCGGCACAGCTGATGACTGCTGCACATCCCAGATCCCTGGATGTACCATTGGATCAGAGGTCAACATGCAGCTCTCATCATATAGTAGCGACACGGAGAAGTACGTAGCACGTGAAAATTTGACGATACATGCATGCAGCATCGGGGCTCTGAACACAATTGCATCTCTGATGGAAAATTTTTTTCCCACTTTTTGGCTGCCAACTTGGGGGTATGGCCCTTTAACGAGTCTGTGCAGTAGCTATTATGGCCTCTTTCCTGGCTTGAAATATTGTAGTGTATTAGTATCAGCAGTAGTAATAATACTTGGGAGAAGAAACGGCTTTTTAGCACAGGGCAAGAGATGACACTAACGTCCTGTGCTAAAGCACTTGTCTTGTTCTGTGCTAAAGTGTTGTTTCTTCCTGTTTTTATCTTGTTTTCAGGTGTTCCTCCTCTAAATTGAAAAATGGATGCAGTCCAAATTTTTTCTCTAGAAGGTTTAGGACATTTATCTTTCTAAGACTGTGTGTGTGTTATGACAAGGGTTCAACCTTTATGTGGATATTAATGTCAGCAATGATATAGCCTGGTAGCCTGGTGTACGAGGGTTGATCCAGAAAAAAGGTTCCCATCAATTTTAGAAATGGACAACATTGTTTATTCTCTTGGAAATTTACATTATTGGAAAGGTGAAACTTTGCTCTATTTTTCTACATAATTGCCATCGTTTTCTACACATTTTTGTAAACGGTGCTCCAATTTCTGTATTCCAATGTCATAGAACTCTGCCGCCAACCAGTTGAAGAAGCGTTTCACCTCTTCCTTGACTTCATCGTCGCTCCGGAAGCATTGGCCACTCAAATGTTCCTTTAATTTGGGGAACAAGTGATAATCACTAGGGGCAAGGTCTGGGCTGTATGTGTGGGGTGACAGTCCACCCAAAGTTGGTCAAAAGTTCTTGGGTTTGACAGGAGACGCGAGGTCGGGCCTTGTCGTGTAGCAGTGTTACACCGGCTGCCAGTCGTCCTTGCCGGCGGTTCTGGATAGCTCGCCTGAGTTTTCTTAGTGTTGCACAATAACTATCTGAGTTTATTGTTGTCCTGTGTTCCATGAAATCGATCAGCAGTATCCCCGTACGATTCCAAAAAACACTCGCCATGACTTTGCCAGCAGAAGGAGTTTGTTTGAACTATTTTGCGACTGGTGACTCTGGGTGACGCCACTGTTTGGATTTTTGTTTAATTTCGGGAGTGAAAGGAAACACCCACATTTCATCTCTCGTAACAGCGGAGTCCAACAATTCTTCCTTATCTTCTTGACACTTCTGAAGAAACTGGCGAGCACAGCCAAGGCGTTTCTCCTTGTGGTCTAATGTCAATAGCCGCGGTACCCATCAAGCACAACACTTGTGATACCCCAATTTTTTAGTCAAAGCTCTTTCCACTGTACCATGAGAACTCCTAGGAATCTGAGCAACAAGTTCACGGATGGTGATCCTCCTGTTTCATAGCACTTCGTGTTGGACCATCTTGATAACCGCCTCCGAAACTGACGGTCTTCCACTCCGTTCGTTGTGGAATTCCTTCCTACCGGCATTAAACTCCCTGCACCACTTGCGGAGTGTTGAACGGACATAAACTTGTCGCCATACACCTCCGTCACCTGACGATAAATAACCACGGGCGGAGTCCCTCTGGCATGCAAAAAGCGAATTACGGAATGAATCTCGCACTTGGTGGGATCAACAATAGGAGCCTCCATATCGGACAGCTGCTGAGCCAAGAATGAGCGGCGCAGTGAAGCGCGGCCAGGGGGAATCAAGAGGAGGGAACAGCTGCACGCAGCAGTGTTGCCGGACTTTGCCTCGCACCTTCCCATGTGGCTGGAGCTCTTTGGGAACCTTATTTGTAGAGCAACCCTAGTACATCACCATTAACATTTTGTTGTGAAATTGTGCCATAACTGTTAGCTACCAAGAGAATGGTGGTGTCTGGTTCTGATGAGGTCTTGATCAACCAAAGCATCTTGGAAATGTGGTATTGTGTGGTCCTATTTGGTAGAAGTTAGGCAAAGGTGGCTGTAGTAAATTTAATCCCCATATTCTCAGACAATGCTTGACTCTAAGCTCTTACTTCACTCCACCAAGTGGAGTGTAGCACTGTTCTTTGCTGAAGATGCTATGCTTCTCAAAAATTGCTCTGGAGTATCAATGAGGTGTAGTGTCGATTGATGGCACTGCTATACACTATCAAGGTGAAGTGTTCAGGGTAGGAACATTCCATAATACGGGAACAAGCTGCAGGGAAACCAATTGAGTTGTGCGGAAAGCATCAAAGTGGTGTCGGATTTATAGAACAGAAAGTATTGAATGCTTGAGCGTAATTAATTTGCATAAAACTTTTTTTGTAAGAAATCCTGCTAGCTGTAGGGGGCATTGTGAATCTTTATTAAACCCTGCAAAGGGAACCCTGCACTTTGTGACCAATTGAGTAAGAAAGGTGCCAGGCTTCTCAAACTGAGGGAGATTTTTCATCTTATGGAAAGTTATCTCCCTCAGGAAGCTCTATGCATTTTCCTTGTACCACTTGGTTAGTTTCAGGAGGGTACCGATTTCCTCTTCCGCACTGAAGCTTCTATTCCAGCAGGTCAGTAGAATGTAGTAGTACAGTGCAATAAGCCTCCTCCACAATTTGGTTGTGAGCAGTGTTGCCATTTGGCAACGGTGCTGTAGCTCACTGCTGTTCCTTGGCTTGGCAATAATATTGTAACAATGTAGTGTTAATATTAAGCGAAAACGTTTGATGTATCCTATCCTTGTGTTTATCCTCAAAAACACTCCGTTTTTAACATTGGAGGCAGTATTTTGAAGGACGTAGAGATTTTTCTGTTGTTGTAACCTGAAACTCGGCAAACAAGTGAGCATGCAATTCTATTTTGTGTGTCATACAGAGCACAAGGCCATATCATACAGTTCTTCCCTGAAGAGTGGGCAGCAGTCGGCACATTCTGCAGCGACAAAGCCTCGTCACAGCATCGACAAAACCACAGAAGCCAGTGCGACAGCAAACAAGTCGGGTGCTGGTGTTCATCCACAGAGGATGAGCGTGCCAGGCCGTAGCTCGTCATCAGTGCTCTCTGCTGCACACGCACCAACTCCAACCTCTCACAAGCCTACTTCACTTTCTACCACAAATACACTGGTCAAGTCGGGGCAAGATGGAAAGAGTGGATCTACTTTGTCGCTGAGCAGTAGCTCCAGTGGGCGTAGCTGGGCAGACAAAGTGAAAGGACCAAGTGCATCTGAAGACCGCAGCCTGACAAAGAGCATATCCTTGGACCCAATTGCTGTGGAGCCTGGTAGGTGCTGTAGCTGCTGCAGAACTAGCAGAAACTTTAGAACATTCAATGGCTGCACTTCAGCGACAGATACACCCCCAACTGTGGGAAAAAGATTGTAAAATCGAAAATAGAGGCTTTAGAATTCGTCAGCAAGCAAACCTCTAACACTGAGAGCTCAGATTAACTGTAAGGAAAGCAACAAAGCTTCCACACTCAGAGAAAGCCATAGCTTTGGTCATGAATTAGGTGCATTTTGTGCTTGCTGGTGCTGGTCCACCTTGGCTTACACAAATCCATATGCAGTAGGTTGATATTGCCAAGTTACCTTTTGAAAATAAATCTTGAAAATAATTTTATATACTAAATATCTACACCATATAATTTTGCTTGAAATCTCGTGAATTGAAGCACTGTATAGGTGTCTATATATTGATAGAGTAAAGTGATGGCTGTTAACAGTTGATATATTTACAAAAGTGAATACTAGTAGTGTGTGTAATACCAAGACTAAGAGCATAGAAATTTACTTCAAATATTTCATTTTTGCAAAAAGTTACTAAGGGATTTTTGAGAGATATATATGTTTAATATGACATATTGCTTGTTATATTTTCTAAACACAAATGACAACCTTCGCCAAATATTGTTCACTAGGCACATAAGAGAAATCTAAGGTAATAAGACTAAAATATTCAGCATTAAGCAGGACATTGAAAAAAAAAAAAATACTGGTTTGGTTTGGGTTCAATACACACACATTTCATTCCCTCTCAGTTCCAGTTTGGACAAATAAAAATTTATAATGGTTTGCATATCTGTTTGCAACACTGAACAGGTTCACAAACCAGTTCAGCATAGTCTATTTTTTCTGCCCCATGGTATGCTGCATAGTACTATCACTTGTTCGTGTGGCGCATTGCCAAGTTTCATCAGTATGAGGCAGAAATTTACGAATGAATTACACAGATACAGATGAATTTTCATGTACATATTAAAGACAGACGTAATCGGTGACAATCCCTGCATCAGCATAAAATATGCATATCTTGCACACTTGTTACTTTGACAGCAGCATAGCCAGATAATTTGAGCTCTGCTTCAAGTTTTTACTACTGGACTGCTAGTGAGTGAACTGTGGCATTTGATATCTATTGTGTCGAAGACAGTGTGAATTCACATTATATTGCATAAATTACAACTTCAATCTTCAAGTCAGTAGCAAGAAAAGAAGCCAGCAGTTCGCATTTCGCTCAGTTTACTGCTTTTTTAGAAACAGGTGAGGAGATTGATGCTTCTGAATGATAAACAAGAATGGTTTGTGCTGAACCATGTCTTGTGCATCTGCACATGCGCATAGTCTTGCGCTGGCCAAGGGTGGGCAAAGTCAAAAGCATACATATTGTACCCCATGAATAATTTCTATAACTTGAGTGTTGTACCGTACTTGGCGATGCACCAAACAAGGTTGAGCCATGGCACGTAAGAAAAGCAGATTTTGCGGGCCATTTACAGCCGCATTTACCGCTGACTGAGAAGGTGATGGCATTCATTAGCCAATGCAGTGTTATTGTTACAATAAGTTGTGCAGCTGAACTCGATATCATTCCTTGAGGACATTGTCTTCTCCACTATCCTTGTTTATGTAGCTTTAATAACAAGTTGAGCTAACGGCGGAATTGGGAGTGTCACCAAAAATTTTGATTCTGTGGTTCCCATGAAACAACCATTAAGCCGCAGAATACAGCTGGCCGTGTCGAGTTCAGAAATACCAGTCTCTCTCTACCGAGGTGGCCATGTTACCAACACATGCCCTATCTTCATTCCCGCTCAGAACACAACTCGCAGGTCATAACTGTAAAAGGTGAAAAAGACATGCTACAAATGACTTGATGGTGGCACCCTTCAAATGTATATATTGCGCGGCGAAAATACTAGTCAGGGTTCTTCGAGTCGCAACAACAACACGGTGCAGTCATGCCTTGCTGGCGAGCTCAGGATAGTTTGATCATGCTCCAAACTACACCCCTGCAATAACAGTCTTCTAGTACGGTGCAACAAATGATACAGTAATTATTTGAAGGATCACGTTTTTGGAATTGAGATACATGCAAAGTGTTGGCCTTGCTGCAATTTTGTGTGTATTCTTGGGATTCTTTCGCGCTCAGAAAAACTTTTTTATGTGGCACGTATTGAGCAACAGAAAGCTGTATTGGGAGTTTTTCATGTTGCTCTACAACTTTCTCATTGAAACTTTTAATCTAATTATAATATTTGAGAAGTTGATGAATTAATGAAGCCTAATTGTGTAATTAAGCAGAATGCAAAATATAGTAAATGTCCAAGTGATGGCAAACAATAGTACCTTGGTTCTGTCCAGCTACATGGCATCTGCATATTTTTGTCTTGGTGTGTGATAGTGGGGCACCCTGTAATGTGACCAGCATGTTATATGCTGGGTCCATTACCATAGAGACATTGAAGGTTATGTGCTAGCAGACTAACTGGCTGCATCAATTACGTGGCAAGCTATTACTCCTACCACTGCTCTCCCTGCCACAAATGTGAAACCCTTTTGTGAGAAACTGTGAAGCCATTGGCAACGCTTGTCAGATGCTGAAATAAATAATAAGCTTCACTTGATTAAGCCACAGTTAGGTTTCTGGCTCTCCGCAACGAAAACATGATGAGCTGGTGTCCCATTCTGTCGTGTCAAAATAGGACACACATATGGCACCCACAGTTTTTTGCTGACTTGTGATGAACCACCAACCTGTGCCAGATGTGGTGAGAGACTGACCATCCTCCATGACCTCCTAGACTTTCGGGAAGCTGAAACAAGAGAGAAAAACATTCTCCTATAGTGCACTGCTATCATGTATTCTCCATCCCAATATGTTTCTTTGTGAAGAACCACTTTTTAACACCAAAGCATTCCTGGGTTTCTTAAATGATGTTGTCCTATGTGTTATTAGCCCAATAAATTTGTAGCCTATACTTTTTGCAGAGAATGCCGCTGTGACAGTACTTTTGTATAGCACATGCCTCCAGGCCCTTCTGTTTCAAGGGCTCTGTTTAGGCAGTAGTGCTTCTTGTTCATTTTTGCATCTGACATACTTTGTATATTGTATCATTCTTTCACTATTCATTTTCCATGCCCATAGTACATGTCGTTAGTCATTGCCATAATCTTATTACATGCAGATATTACTCACTTCACAACAACTTTTTTTTTGGCCCCTTTACAGCCACATAACATCTACTTCTCAGAATTCATCGCTCCACTGCAAACTCACTAACATTGGCATGGCGCTCTTTGGCCATACCTGGCCCTTGCGCTACTAAACAATAAACATTCATTCATTCAAATATATGTCAAGAGGACAATTCCTTTAATAAAGCCAAGATTTTATGCCCATTTTTCCTGGGTCTGGCATGTTTGCTTGGTTAGTCTCTCGCCGAGTAAGGAGCAGTTTACTAATGCACTATCTCCAGGATCGCTCCATCTTAGTCGGCACGCCAACCTTGGAAACAATGTCATAGCAAAGTGCGGGCGATCTTGGACGCAGTATAATGCACGGTCATGTGATGGGGGTCTCCACGTCTTGCCTGGCAGTCACGTAATTGCTGTTCTGCACAACTCTGTGCAGAATATGACTGGTTTATAGAATTTGGTTGCAGATGCCGCATGGGTTTCCGAAATGCTTTTCTAGAAAGTGGTGATTGACGTACCGGTTGTTTTCTGCATATGGGTAAGGCACGGTGGGAAGGGGAGTGCCACCCAAGGCACATATGGCTATATAGAGCGACAAATAACCACCTCCTTGTGATTCAACATATTTTAATGTTGACTAAAACTTCTACTTGCTCTGCAAGGTTCGCTGTGGTGGCCGAGGAACGCGTTCATCTCTGAAATCTGCAGTGCATCTGTCTTAATTAGCCACTTTGCGTTGCAGAAAACATTCACAATATGACAATTGTGAAATGAATTGTGTAGGAATAGTTCCACACTATGTTTTCTTTGTGCTTCAGTGGTAAATGTTACCATTATTAAAAATACATAATTAAATATGTGACCTAGGCGAGCTGATAAACTGTGTTCCAATTGAAGACATTCGGTACAAGATACTGGCTTTCTTACTTTTCTTTAAATACTTTGCTTATAATCAATTGTATGGCATCTAATGAACTGCTTCACGAAGGCTTTGCTTCTTATAGATTCTGACATGTGGGTTGAATCAGCATAATTTCTCTCTCTCTATTTTTTATTTGTTGTTATTGTTTTTTTTTGTTGACCTATGCAACTTCAGTGACAGTACCTACAGCACTTAGTCTAGCACTGGATCTTCCATAAATTGAGTATGTGAGGCAAAACAGCACGGCAGCTCCTTGAGAGTTGCTTGGAAGTCCACGTTTATCAAAGTCGAGAAATGCATTTGATGTTAAAACAGACCTTTTCAGAGATACTTTGCCACAGAAAAGTACTTCAATGCGTTCAGCAGAAGTTATTGGCAATCAATGATCGCCTATAATCCCCCTTCACGGTGCTCTAGGTCCTTCTTCAGTGCCTTGCACTGTGAAGGCTACGATGGAGTCGGGTGGTGCATACAATGCTTCACCTTCTGAACGTCACCATGGCATAAAGCTCGTTTTATTTTGGTTTCCTGCATAAATGGCATTACTTCTAACCTTGGCACCAACGATATGCCAAACTTGGAGGCTATCCCTCAGCTCATGATTGAATTCACGCTGTCTCATCCCTTTGCTGTGCTACAGTGTACTAGGTACCTGCACGCAGATATTCTTTCACTGAGTGACATGAGTAGTACATTCCCTTTTGCACTTATCTCTATGGCAATCACACATTTCCGAGAGTTGAACAAACTTCATCATCATGTCTGCTCGTGCGAGTACGTTGGCAGTGTGCACATCAGCTAAGCGATGGATAATGCACTCCAGACTCCTGTTACAAGGATTGCTAATGTAATGAACTTCGACCATAATGGCGGCACACCTCGAGGGTGTGCAACTCTGGAAGCAGATGACCTGTTCATAAGATATTAGGGTTCAAGCCTAAATTCTTTCCCTACAGTGGGGAAAATAGGCGTTTTTTTGTAGATTACATGAGATTGTTTTTTTTCTGAAGGAACTACTGCACTCAATATTTTATGTTATACTTAAACAAGAAGTAGAATGAATGCACTTTTCATGCATAAATGTTTTATTGACAAAATATATGTCAAAAAAGATATAAGTTGCCAGAATCAAGGTAATGGGAAAAAAATTGCACAACGTTTGTAAAGACGCGCTTGTATCTGCTGACAAAAAATGTTACAGAAATTATGAGATATACAAAATTTATTGCCATCTGATAGGGACTATCTACAAAAAAAAAATCAAAATTTTTCATTGACTAGGTTTTCCACTGCAAAAATTTAACTGCAAGCACTACAGTTGGACCTGCCATGCGTCTAAGCAGTTAATCGATGTAAAACATAGCGAAATGTTGCATGTCTTGTAGTAAACTCTTCTTTTCTGCTCGGTTTTCCTGTCATAGCATCTCTTGCAGTTTCTATAAGTCTCCCTCTTGGCAGGCTCTCAAGCACTAGTATAAATGACAACAATGACAGGCCAAAGCAGAAAGTGAAACTAACTGGGTTGTGGCCACTGATGTTCTGGGCCGATTTGCGTTGTCGCTCTTAGGGTCAAAATCCAACGAAAAAGCAGCGTCCTCAGACTCGCTTCTGCTCGATCAATTGATAAGGTCAACCGCAGAGGCAGCGGAAAGATCTGTGATCTCTTGAAGTGTGCACACGTGCCACGTTTGGACGTGGACATTTTTGCTTTCTACTTCGATGATCACAAACTTAGGATCACGCCTATAAATCACCGTCAAGTGGGGAAAAAGCAAACTGCTTAGGAAACAAAAATGTAGTTGTCCTCCTTCATATCCGATGGTGCAGTGTCCCCGAGTGCCGTGGGAGGTCTCGAAAGTGGTGTCTCAAACCATTGATAGCGTGCTAATGATGCCCTACTGGGTGCGGAAGGGAGAGAGTTAAGTCGCATCAGCCACTATTACCAATCAGAGCATGCGATTGGCCTGAGTGAGCATCAGTGAGCTCAGCAAGCGCGCTTATTGCAGCACCCCGTGGTGGTCATGGTATCTATGCTATGCTGCAGATGCAGCTGCATGCAACTGTAATGGTTAAGATGCACGGCAGAGCTTAAGTGCATGCTCGCGCCCATGTGCTCCAGTCTGGCCGTGCTATTTGGTGCAGAGCAGCCTTGTCCTGCACCACCTTGACCGACGGATAGTAGCCACATCGAAATTGCGCGTTTTATTTGCACAAGTAAGCTCAATATGAAGCGAAGTCTGCCAAGCCGTCTAGCCACAGGCAGCCAGGATAGAGCATGTGCTGTCAAGGGTACATCTTGTCTGATCTTAGGTTTCGTGTGGTTCAAGGCTAGTTGAGTGTGCAAAACTGGTCGAAATTAGCGAGATGGGACAGCTATGACACTGACAAGCAGGGTGGCCAAAGCTTATTTTTTATGCAGGTGGCCGCAGCTGACCATGAGCAGGCGGTAGTCGGCGATAGTACGATAGTTGTACTTCCGGAACTGCGTAATAGCTAGCCAAACTAGAAATGCAGATTTTCACTTACTTCAGCTGGTTTGATCTTGAAACAGTTTTAACAATTTTGTACAAATGTACTGTGTCGTTAGGGTAGGTCCTTCTGATTATTAAGTGATGCATTTAAGTGCTCCGCGTAATGTGTGTAATTTATTATACTGTGCACATGTACTGATTGCAGTGGCGCTGCTCTCCTGAGTTTTCAGCTGTCCCTTCACAAGTGATGTAGGTAGCCCAATTGACATCAATTGGGGGAGCTATCTGATTAGCTACCCAGGTTGCATAAGCGATAATTTTTCCATTTTTGTAGTAAGGAAATGTTCGTTATAGTTGGAATGCTGGTTAATTTGTTCCGGTAAAAAAAAGGTAACCGAAAGAGAATACACAACAATTTATCATTACACTTAAGCACTTCCGGCACCTAGCAAGTTTCGTCTGCTTGTGTTAGAACATCTGCGCAGTCAGTGTAGATCTTGAGCTTTCTTTTCACGAGCGCCATCGAACGCCCTTGTTACATAGTGGGCAGGAGCATAGTCGTGAACATGTTGCCCTCTTAAATGTTTAAAATGTTATACACTTGGTTACAGCAGTGTTAAGCCTGTCTTTAGCTGGTTAAGTTCTGTGCTGCACCACTCACATTACGCTAAAGCTCTTTCATCTCAGGGGTAGTAGTATGGAGGGGCTTTAGTTTACGCCTCCCTCCATCCATCAGAATGCCCTGCTTGCCTGCGGTTGCCAGAATACCAGGCATGCTCGGCACTGTGACAAAATGCCCACAGTGCACCTTGCTTGTTTAGCTTTCACTGGGCATCGACGGCCAGGCGGCTACTGGAGAGGTTGGAGAGGCTTCGTGCACTGGCTCCAAGACAACCGGAAGCAGATGACACGATGTCACATCATGACACAGTCACTGAAGGCGGACATTAGCGCCAATCACTCTGCAAACAGGTTGAGAAAAAGCATGGCTGGGAGCAGGGTAACTTTAATCATCCGTAGCTCTATTAATCTAAGATGCTTCACTTAAATTGTAGTGCAAATGTTTTGCTATAGCTGTGCCCTACGTGTCTCCAAAATTTGTCCGAACTGTTTCAGGGACCCTTTAAACTGCATCAATAAATATACACAGTAACAGCAGGACGAAGTGCACTGATCCAAACACACTTCTCGATTGATGTCAGCTACTGGCTGGTACCATTGCTTTGTATTAGTATTAGAATCTGCTGTACGACAAAATATAGCAGCCGGGAAAGAACACACAGCTGCAAAGTCTGGCTGAAATGTCCACAACAGCGTATGCTATTCGCTAACTGTGTTTTTTCACCAAGCTCGATGGATGGTTCTGGACTCATTTAAACGGAACTTGATGTTTGGATAATCAGATCTTTATTTGCTCAACAGTGGAAAAGTTTGGGCTGTTTGTTGAGTTGATAGTATAGCATGAGCTCAGATAAGGATGTGAAAACAAATGCATACACTGCTAACTTGATATAACATTTATTAGAACCAGAAGGGTGTTTGTGCAAATCATTATTTGTTTTGAAAACATATATACACTAAACAGGAAAGGGAAAGTAAGGAGCAGGCTGGCAACCGCCACCGGAAGGGGCAAAACGTCTGCCTACTCTTCAGAAAGGAGGTGACAGAAACACTGAAATGGAAGATAGGAAGGAGGGGAAGAAAGAGGAAAGAAAGTGCAACGGTACAAATCTAAAAGAATAAAGTAGAACACACAGTACAGGTCACACACAGGAGGGCCAGTCATTGAAGGTCCCGCTAGTACAGAATGTTAAATAAAAGAACTAGTGTCTGAACTACAAATGTGAACCGAAGTCAGTTATATCTAGAAAAGTAAGAAGAGCACGATGAGCCTGATCGCGTCGAGACGCACAACCGCTCGGCTACAAACATTCGTCAAGTGTCGAAAGAACGATAAACAAGCAAACTGAAAACTGTAATATGAATATACTATAATAAATAAAGTGACTTCCTGCAATAGCATTACAAACTACCTGCAATTGTTTCTTCTGATGCACTGAATTGCCATGTGCACTTATTGTCCTATGTTTTCTTTTTTCTATGCATTTGCTTTATTATACAGGGTGTTTCACGTAACTTGCAACAAGGATTTAAAAAAAGTGGCTAGCCGCAGCTGACTGGAGTCAACGGCATATGGTTTGCCATCGTGTGGCGGTCCTTAGAGTATTTTTTATATTCTGCTTAATTAGTTAACTAAGATGAATTAGGCAAATTTTTTTATATTCACTTTAGGGTCAAGTGGGTTTTGTTGCGTTGTAGGGGGGGGGGGGTTCAGAAATGACCGATCTAATTTTTGTGGCAACGTACATGCTTCGTGGCGATTATTTTTGGCTTTTTAAGAAAGCCCACGAAATATGAAATAAAATCACGTGACTGCGCTTGTGCGCTATCGTATTGCACCACTGTCAACCGTGTGTCGACCCTATTGTTTATCAGGGATGACAGCGTTTCCTTTCCGTGTGCCACCGCCAAAGATGCTGATGAACTGTGAAGCCAAAGTCTGGAGCTGTGGCTTCTCACTTTGCCACGGTCCGTGCACACGGTTGTTCCGCACTAACCACAATTGAGAGCACTGCAATATGATAGCGTACGAGTGTAGTTACATGGTTTTACTTCATATTTTATGGGCTTTCTTTAAACGCTGAAAAGAATTGGCCACGCAGCATGTACATTGCCACAAAAATTGGATCGTTTCTGAACCTCCTCTACAACACAATGAAACGCACTTGGCCCTAAAGTGAATATTAAAAAACTTGCATAATTCATCTGGGTAATTAACTAATTAATTAATTAGTGAATTAACTTGGTTAGTTAACTAACTAACTAAGCAGAATATAAAATATACTCTAAGGAGTGCCACATGATGACAAACCGTGTGCCATTGGTTTCATTCAGCTGCGGCTAACCACTTTTTTCAAATCCTTGGTGCAAGTTACGTGATACGTGAAACACCCTGTATGTCGCTACATAGAATAAAATATTTTAACCTCTCCTTTCTGTTTCTCCTATAGCATCATATGCATATTCATTCTTGTAACCCCTTTAATTGTACTTCATGTATTATATATCATCAAGGAGGATGTAATATGAATTTGTGAATTATCTGTGTTATGTCAGTGCATTCTGTGTACAAATACTCTTGGTACTGTGGTCATCATTGCGGTCTCCCTTGCTGTAATACTTCTAGATGAAATATGGTACGGGTATATAAATAAGTAAAAGAAAAAGAAAAAAGGATGAAATAGATTCATCATTACACGAGGTCTGAACGTTTGCTCAAATGCAACTTGGCTGCAAGTCGAAAATATCTTGAGTTTGCTTCACACAGATGACTCTGAAGGCTGGGAGACTGTGCGCCGCAACAAGCCACGCTCACGCAATTCTCCTCCGAAGAAAATGCTGCCACACCAGGCACCATCCAGCCAAGCTATGGGAGTCAAGCGATCTCCTTCAGCACCAGTCATTTCAGCACCTGCTCCCTGTCGGGTTAAAACGCCTCGGCGCTCCTCTGCACCACTTTCCAGTGGACGTCCATCATCAAGACCAGCGAAAAATTCAAGCAGGAGTGCCACAGGACAGCAGCTTGGCCCTAAAAGTGCTACATCCATGCCTTCATTAGTACCGCAAAAGAATCGGGGAGACACTGTCGCTGCATGTAAAAGCACGACAGCCCCAAGCCTTGGTGCCAGGTCAAAAAGCTTTCTCTGCCCAACTCAGCAAAGTAAGCAAGTTGAGAAGGCTGTTCCTGACACAGAGAACCTTGTGAAGGAAAATGCCACACCTGAAACTTCTCCTGTAGAGGATGCCGCAGATAAGACAAAACAGGTCTCGGAACCTGTTGGAGAAAACAAACCAACCCCGCAAAGAGATGACCCATTACAGGAAGAAGATATTTCACAAGTAAGTGAATGAGAATACTGCCCACTGGTGGTTTTATGTTAATTCTTTATGTTGTGTGATAGCTTTCTTGCCATTAGTGCAGTACATGCTGCAGTGGCTTTGTCGTTGTGGCAATCTGAGCCCTTGGCTTGAGGCTAATTTTATGGGCATGGTGACTGTGTTTTAATGGGAGTTCAATGCAAGGATATCTTCATATAAAAATTTTGGCACATGTTAATAAATTTGTGCTGGTTGAGCCCTAACAGCATAGCAACTGCAACATCACAATCTGAAACTCAAATGGAGTTTTTGGGTGTAAAAATCAGTCAATAAATTATTGCAGTGTTCTATATTTCAGTGCTTCAAGACTGTAGAACCCTTTTTGTATAGTTGACATGGCTGGGTAGTTCGTGCTATGTTTTTTGCATATCTAACTGAGAGTGAAACTTTAAGAATATGGCTTGGTGCATTTTTCTTTAATTACAGGAACCAAAACCCATGTCGCCTTTTGAAGAGGATGTTGTTGAGGTCCAAGAGCAGACACTTGAAGGTGTGTTCTATAAAAGAATATGTACGCCATTCATGCTAAAATACCTCATCACCATGAAACTTGCATTCTTTCAACACATACTGATTCTCATTGATATAGCTCAATGTATAATAGCCTTCAGGACATCACTGCATGGAAGATGCATATATTCTGTGCATGTTGGGTACAGACATCTCAATATTGGTAATAAGGGTCCCTTTAAACAAGTGTGCCATGAGCACTAGTTACTCTTGACTCCACATTTACAACGCATATCCTACAGTTAATGATGAAGCAGTAAAGTGAAGCCAGGACCACACAAAAACCATTTCTGCAATCACCATTGCTAATCTTGAAACAGCCATTCTTGTACATCACTGCCGTGCTATGTTGAGGAATACCTTTAATAATAAGGATTTTCTTGTTTTTCTAATTGTACCAGTGTTGCATCTGCTGTTCCCATGACATGAACCAGTCAGTTCTAATTTTATTTTGCCATTGTCCTGTTTCTTTGTCAAATTAATGTGCCTCTGAGATATTGCAGCTTCCAACAAGGGGGGGGGGGGGAGGGGAAGAACAGGACAAAAACAAGTGTTGCATCTTTGTTAAACTGTATTGAATATTTTTTCATGATTGCAGCTGAGGAAATGGTTCATGACATGGGGCTGAGCTGGGGTGACCAAATGGATTGTTTGGAGGAGCTTGAACTACGTACACCAGGACGTGCACTTCAGATGCACGAGAAGTTGTCTTGTGCAACACGAAAGAGGTTGGTCTCGCTTTTGCATGCTCCTTGCTTTGCCAAAGACAACTCTGAGAAGAATATACCATGGTTACTTGAATCTAGGCCGGCCCCGATTCTAAGCCGACCCCCGAATGTCCGAAGCCCGAAAAAATTTAAAAAACTTACCTCAAATGTAGGCCGAAAAAAAAAGTGAGGACAGCATTCACAAAATAAAACGTCATTTATTTAATAGGAACATGCCGAGTTCACTATATGTCATCATCGCTGCTAGCCTCGTCGCTATAACCCAGACTATACACATGCTTGTGGACGCATGCAGGCATGCGTCCGTGCACCCATGAATGCGCAGACAGTGCAGCATGGCTCTCACGTAACGAAACATGGTGTAACCTTGTTTAACAACTCCTCTCCGTTATTGTGTGCTTATTGTATTGCGATAGCAATGATATGGACATTCAAGGTGCATTTCTTCCATCGCCGTCGCGTTCCGTGTGAGTGAAAGCATGAACAATCGTCTAACCTGGTCGCAACACATTGATAATGTTTGTGTGTCTGCTCAACGTAAGCTCAGCCTACTGAGACACAAGCTGAAACATTCTCCTCCATCCGTGAAACAATTGGCATTCAACACACTCGTAAGGTCGCGATTAGAATATGCTTGCGTTGTCTGGGACCCATTTTCACGAAAAGAAATATTAAAAAAAACTGGAAAACATAAGCAGGCTTGCCGTCTGCTACATATATAATTGTTATGGACGTTATAACTCCCCCTCTCAATTGATTAATGAAAATAATGTTGCCACCCTAGAATCCCAAAGAAAGGTAGCACGCCTAACATTGCTTTTCCGCCTTTGGAAAAGGAAACTACAACTTGGTCATTCACCCTGTCTCCAGCCGCTACCAGCTAGAGCTACCAGAAATTATCACCCCAACAAAATAACCCCTATTTTCACGAGTACAAATTGCTTTAAATATTCCTTCTTTCCTAAAACAATAAATGATTGGAACTCTCTGCTGGCCTATGTATTCCTGTCCAATAACATATTACATGCCATTGAAAAACTGCATTTCAAATAAACGTGTGACCGCATGAGTACTTTCATGCATGTTAGCATGAAAAAAAAAAACCCTGTGTAAACTGGTACTGTAAATATTTCTCTCCTTTCAATTCAATCCCTTGCATTGTATGCTTGTATAATGTGTTTTTTATGTATTTATATCATCCATCAATGTACCTCATATGATTCAATGTATTTCATATTTCATATGCACTTCTTTTCTTTGAACGAGTGACGCCCCTGTGCGAGCAAAGAGAAGGGGAGGGGAGCGAGCTCACATTAACGTGATCAAGCGCATGTGAGGGGCAGGGCGGCGGGGGTAAGTTGGCGCGTCGCGATTTTTGCCGTGCGCCTCAACCGTGGCTGCGCACGACTGTAAGTGCGGCCAAGCATATACGCAGCCACACACCCTCCTATATAGATAATCTGCTGCATGTGCAAAGAGTGGGCATGTCGAGATGGCCTGACATCATGTAAGCTGTCTTCCCGTGCGTTTAATATTGAGAGTTGCATAAATTACAGTTATGGTGACCCATTGGAGTGAGAGGCAGCTGAAGCATTCGCTCCCCGCTACCGGCGCTTTTCATGATAGTGTCGCCCCATTGCGGGTGACGTTATCAGCCGTGGGGATGGAGTGCACGCGAAAGCGTGGCTGGCTTCGCTTTATTCGTACCGCCTATGTGAAGATATCGTCGATGTGGCTCAAAACCGTATCATTTGTCGCCAACTCCCAGATTCATCGAAGTGAACTGTTTTCTCATTCAGATTTGCTTTCTTCGATTGCCCGATAATTTGAAATTTCTGCAGCCCTATTCCGTGTAAGACAAATCGATCGGCAAGTACTTATTTGCATATAATGTCATAATACAACTATATTTTGATATAACAAAGCAACTTGCCAAATTTGCATACATTATATTGAGGTTTAACTGTGGCTAGTCTGTGGTGGCCTTATGGCATGATTTCGTGCCACTGAACCATATTGCGCTATGTCCAGGAACTGAATCAGCAGTTAAGTTTTGCATATGAATCTTCCTTTAGGGTGAATTTGTGCTCGAAATATGAAGAAACATTGTGGTAGCGATCTTTATGGCGTGCCCTTATATAAATCTGAATTACTCTAATTTTATTCATAGATCCCTGTCTGAGACCATACAGCGTCACAAGGAAAAGCAAGCCAAGGCGCAAGAGCAGAGGGAACGCATTCGGGAAGAGAAAGCGCAACGATGCAGAGATCAGTCTAAAAAGGTCTGTGAAACTTTCTGCAATGCCTTGCAGTGTAAAACATCATTTCGTACTGAATAGTTACAGCACAAGGAAAAGACACATAGAACAAAGGACCAATGAAACTGTTATCTGTTTTTGTGTGGTTTATATCTATGCGGCTGTTGTGCAGCAAATGTCTGTTTCTCTAAAATCAATCTAACAGAAAACATCAAAAATAATTTAATTTGTGGCTTAGTACTGCGTCATTTATGGGATTTCCGTATGTTAGGTTTTCTTTTCATTTGTTCAGGTACTATTGCTTTTAGGTCTGTAACTGACCTGTGGTCTTCTGCGACGAACACTTTTTCGTATTTTATGTGGATTATTTCTTATTGAGTGATCGAAAAGGAACATCAGCTGCCGCAGTAGTGCATGAGGCATTAGGTGAGGGGAGAGTGGATCACTGCGAAGCCATGTCACCCTCGCTGTCACTCTTGCAAGCCTTTGTTATGCGTGCATTCCTGGTCCATGCAAGCTCTTGCCTGCGTTCTGACTGCACCTCGGTTCATTCATTGAGATGTAGCTGGCGCTCTTCATCCTCGACAGGTTCTTCCGTATTAGTGACATTGCATGCTGAGTTAAGATGACACTACTGTTTACTGCAACTATTGCGGCAACAACCGCGGCCACTATTCATGCGATCATGGACCACAGTTCAGAAGGCGTGCCGCTGACATGTGCACGAAGTCAAAACAAAATTATTGTGTACTGCAACCTCTGTGGATGAAGCCATGGTTCCTGTCCATGCGATCATAGACGGCAACCATGCAGTTCGGAAAGCACACAGGTGGTGCATGCACCAAGTCAAAACAAAACTACCGTTTGCCACATCTGTTGCGGACGAAACTGTGGCTGCGATCAGCGCGATCATGGATGGTGACTACACAACCATGAAGGCATGTGGCCAATGCGGTGTTATGAGTAACAGTAAATGCAAGAATAAAAGCTATTCGCTGTGAGATTGAGCTACAGGTGGCAGCACTGTTGCTGCATTAGTGTGGATAGGTGGTCGGTGGCATGCATTGAAATGCACATGGTGGTGCTTCACTGTGAACAACTTGTCCTGATTTTATAGTACCTATAATGAAATGCACTGACTGCAGTGAACTAATCAGTTCAACCTTATTAATAACCGAATAACAATCTAATAAGCTTATTAGAATCCGCTGAAAACAGGATGTCGCTAGGTTTATCTCGCATAACTACACCTGTAATTCAAGCATCTCACAAATAAAACTTGATATTTCACTTCCGCCCCTAAGTACTCGACCTGATTTTGCGCTCATATCATTATTTCTCACAAGTACGTTCATGCGGCTAGGAACACTTCTTTATGGCTTCAAGTCGCAGCTTGCACACCTCATAGATTATATAATCACCTCAGCTTCATGTGCATCTACGGGAACACTCATACATTCATTGGTTGGCGCTTCCTCGTGTCACTTGTTTGTGTTACGCTCTTCCTGATTTCATTGTGTCCGAAACAAATCCTGATAATTTCCCCCAGCTCATAAGTTCATATTTCACTGCCTAACTTCAATAAAATGCATGATGCATTTTCTTTTGTTTTCTAGTTATATGGGTTCTGTGTGCTCTATTGTTTATGAGCTCATTATTTCTCTTATGTTTTGTGTATTTTTTGACCTATGACATTAGAGTGGCTATATTTTTTTACATTGTTTACTGAAAGAACTGTATCTTTTGTCTTTTCTCTAATATGTTCTCTACCGGTCCTATTATTTTTAAGCAATGCTTTAATGTTTGTATAAGATGTTGTGTATACATTTTTAGTGTCTATTAATAAGTTATGTGCATTATGTTTTATGTTCCCACTATATATACTCTTTTAGCCCTTCTCTGATGTCCCCCTTACCCAATGCCTCATACGAGGCCTGTAAGGACATCTTAAATAAATAAATAAATAACTAAATAAATAAATAAATAAATAAATAAATAAATAAATAAATTGCCCTCTAGTGCTGCATTTTTGCAGGTAAAACACCACAAGCTTATTTTTACTTGAAATAAATGCAAACGTCCATTCAATGTGGGACTGGCACTCACCCAAACAATGTGACATGTTTCATCACTTCCTTGGGGCTTATCGTGCATGTTTCGCTGGTGCTCCACCTGCGCTCCTAAAATTGTGCAATCTATTAGCACATTCTCTGCGAATATTGCACTAGCTATAAAAAAGTCAGCATTCCTGTACAGTGAGAGAGAGAGAGAGAGAAACTTTATTGTAATTGTAAAGATTTGAAGGAGGGGTGGTCGGAGCCTCTCAGTCCAGGGCCCCACTGGCCTCTGCCGCCTGTATGACCTGGCTAATTAAGGACTTTTGTCCTGCCAGGTCGGAGTGGGCGAGCTGTGCCTCCCACTGCTCCATTGTCCTACTGGTGTTTGGCCTATGAGGGTGTTTAGTGCAGTCCCAGGTTATGTGCATTAGGGTAGGTATGCCACCGCACCAAGGACAGTTGGCCCTATAACGAGTGGGATACATGGCGTTTAGCAATTTTAAATGGGGGAACACCCCGGTCTGTATTTTACGCCAATCGGCGGCCTCTTCCCCTTTAAGTTGTGGGTGAGGCGGTGGGTATTTTCTTCGGACTCCACGCTGATTAGCAAGGATGTCTTTACAGTGAAGTTCACAACTGTTCTTACAGTTGTGTTTTGTGTCGCGCATTTGCGTTAGCTGTGTTTTCCGTTGCACATTTGCAGCGCTCTGCACTTGTCAAGCTCCAAGACTTATTCTAATTTTATTTATTTATTTATTTATTTATTTACGCAATACTGCAGGCCAGTAATTTGGCCCTAGCAGGAGGGGCTACAAAGGATACATACAATGAAATGAAGATCAACAACAACAAAAATCAACAGAACACGAAGACCGTAGCAAAGTTCAACCATTGAAGTTTACAATATGAGACTCGAGCACCTTCCTAAAGTCGGTGGATTTAAAAATCTGTCGGGGCAAGAAATTCCATTCGGACACTGCTCGGAGGAAAAAGCGTACTTGTGTGTCTTGGTTCTACCGAAAATTGCCGATAAAGGGTATTTATGGCTGTGTCTAGTTGTCCTTGTAGTTAAACGTTTTATGCAATTGGGAGGTATTAATTTAGTTTTCCCTGCAAGACAGTTGTGAAGAAAGCCAAGACGACTAATTTTCTGGCGAACCTCAAGAGTCGGTACATTGTACTTCTGCATCAATAAGAATGGCGAATCATGCCTTCTGTATCTATCAAAAATAAATCTTATTGCCTTTCTTTGGACTCTTTCGAGTTGCATAACAACCTTCTTATAATGGGGATCCAAAACTTCAGCAGCATACTCTAGTTTTGACTGAATACATGTATTGTAAGCTAACATCTTGGTACTAACTGGAGCGTGTTTATGTTTTCTTTTAAGAAACCACAGCTTCCGTAGGGCTTTTAAAGAAATCTCCATTATATGCTCCGACCAAGCAAGCTCATTAGTTAGTGCCACGCCTAAGTACTTATATTGGGAAACTTCTAATACAGGCTGGTTATGGAGCTGATAAGAAAAAGTACTAGGACATTTTTTCTTTGTGACACGTAAAAGTACAGTTTTCTCTGAATTCAACACCATACCGCAACGCATACACCAAACATCGATTGCAAAAAGAGTTTTTTGCAACAAGAAATGATCATTTGGGGATGATGTTTTCTTAAAAACAGCACAATCGTCAGCAAACATTCTTATGGATACATCATGAGGCACTACGTCCACCAAATCATTAACATAAAGAAGAAACAGTAGTGGACCTAAAACACTCCCCTGTGGAATGCCGAGGTAACAGACAGTGCACTAGACAGACAATGATCAATTTTCGCAAACTGCTTTCTATCAACTAGGTATAAGGCAATCCACTGAATAATGTACAAAGGTAACCCTATACAGTCTAATTTATACAATAATTTTCCATGAAGCACTCTATCGAAGGCTTTCGATAAGTCTAAAAACAGAATGTCAATTTCACCAGAATTAACTGATTTCTGGCCAAATATGTCCGAAAACAAGAGTTTGATTACAATAAATGATGCGTACACCTGCCGGGACCAAAGAATGAGTCCAAGTGATCAGATTTTCCTTATTAATGAGGGTCAAATTAACAAGGCTTTACTGTCTAACGAAGTGTCATTGGACACTAAAATAACTTTGCTATATCCAATATTTGTTATAAGCATACACACAGATATAGGTGCAAGGAAAAGGATCAGGTCTAACAAAAGAAACACAAGTGGTGTGCCTACGACAGGCCAGCAAAGTGTTTCCTGTGGATTTTGATAACCTGTCAGCATTTCACCACATAGGAACAACGTACACACTCTGCAATGCCATGAATATGCAACCGTGCCATCAGTTTTATCACGAGTATCATGCTAACGCTGATATCGCAATGTCTTGCCGACTGCTGTCCAGCCAAGCTGCTGGCCAAAATGTGCACATTGTGAACAGACTTTTCGCATACTGAGGATACAGCTCCTGGATTCATACTCTGCTGCTACTGCTATCAGTCTAGCCTGTGCATCTGATTTCACGCCTGATCACTCATAAGGTTCACGTGTGTGAACATATTAGGGGCAAGCTTCCTATGGTGGCTTGTCACCAGCCGCTCCATTGGCTGCATTGCTTAGGCCTAGTCAGCCCTGCTTCGTCGAGAGTTGGCAACCAAAGTTGGTTTCGTCCTAGCTGACATGATAACTTTGTTTACAGCCACCATGTTTGATAACACCCACCTTTGTGCCGTGCACCCAACAAGGCACGCCGTTGTCGCCTCTCTTCAGTCTCCCTTCCATCCTTCTGATGTCGCTGAGAAGGTGCAAGAGAGATTGGAGAGGGGCGCACGCAAGGCTATTGGTGCAACGCAACAATAGCGTGTCCTGCAGGGTGTGCGGCACAAAGGTGGGTGTGGCAGAGCGGGCTGCATTTTTTTCTTAAGGATTTTGCACTTTTTCCTTTCGACGGCCATGACTAGTAGCCAGATTTAATTACTGTAACCGTAACATGGCATGGGAGCATTATAGTAAGCAGTTTGTCACCGTAGAATGCATACAAAAGTTGACGGTGCATTGGCTGCTCATTGTTATATCCAATATGTTGTAAAACAATATTGTTATATGTGGATTCGGCAGTACTGTGTTATATCACATCGTTATATCAGTGTTCATTATATCAAGCTTCAGCTGTATTTAGCACTAAATGAACAAATGCTGGACATGTGGGATGCAGTACAACAGACATGGAAATGCAGCCTTGACAACTTAGCAGCTTGACTTGTGCACTGTTCATTGCATGCTCTGCAATCTTTTTTTTTTTTTCACAAGGTACTGGCAACATATCAAATAAATGTAACCTTCTGCTTGATTCAGTTGCCTAACAAGCGTGCAGTCGTACAGGCAGAGTCTGAAATGTTGAGCAGCATGCTGTAAGGTTTCTGAAACATTGGCTGTCCTTGTACATTGTTTATGGAGCAACCACGTAGTCCAAATACTCGGCCATGTCTCAGTTGTCATTCGACAATTGTCTTGATACATAGCATGCCTCTTTGGCTCTTCTTGCTAGCTGCAATTGACTTTTGAAAAATAATGATTAGAAATGCACATTATGGGAATTTCACAGTGTACCAGAAACAAAGTACACTCGAAGCTCGTTATTAAAAGCACGATATCATCAACATAACCATATTATATCCAATGATATAATGATGTAAATGTAATTCCCCTTGAAATTCCCCTAGAGATCCATGTATTTCAAGCTCATTTTCATGAATGATGCCAATGGATTTGTCTTTGAAACCAAAAAAGTACCCAACTGTTGCATGTCAAGTTCATATATTGCTTTCTGTTGGGGTTCTACACCTGTTTGGTGCAGCACTTCAAAACTCCTTCATCAAATATGCCGTTGAGCAGCACTGATCTTTCTTACCACTGCGCTTCCACCATGGCCATGTGCAAGCGGCAAATCTATCACCTTCATACTTCTCCCATGGCGCCGCACTGTACTGGTTGGCGTTGCTAGACGTGGCGTCTGAGATTGCGCTGGCAAGATCCTGGAGGCCACTCCTAGCTGCACTAGCCCATGCAGTGTGGTGCCAACCACTGCTTGTGTGTGGCTAGTACAGTTATGCGCAAGGGTGGGAAAGGTCAGTGCATTTACCAGCATGATGCCTGCGGGTTGCTGTGCAGGCTGGCACAGCTAGACAAGGCCTTGCTAGAGATTGCATCGGTGCCATTGCAGTCTTAGAGGCCATGATATGGCCAAGCCAAGGTGGTGTGCCACAGTTTGCCGGCCTCCTTGTTTACACTGCAGTGCCCATAATGTATGAGAGGGGCTGGTCAGCTGCGTAGTTCGTGCTGCTTGACGGCAATGTACTCAGTTTGTGTTGCAGCATGTGGGCTGTTCTTTTTGACCACTTCGCCATTTTGCTGATTTAACGAAACAAGTCAAGGGAAGCACTGAAGCAAAGGATGATCTGTTTGGAAAAGAAGGAAGCTATCGTAAAGGCTGTTGCATGAAGTGCAAAAAAAGGTTGCATGTTAGACAAACAAAAGATTTTTATGCTTTTGTATTATTAAGATTCCATCATGCGCTGCCGTGTAGGGGTTCAGTGGGCTGCAACGCTGCCTTCTTTGCATGCTCAAAGTTGTGTGCCCCATTGGGCATACATTGCAGTAAAGGGCAAAATTGAACATAATGAAGTATAATTCCTGCTTCACTTTCAACTTTGTTATGATGAGTTTTGAGTGTAAGCGAAAAAGTGGCAGGCTTATTAGTGTGTTGGATATCGCAGGCTTTACGAAGGATGTTCAGAAGTATGGTTTACTCACTTGCCTCTCTTTAAATACACTGGACTTTGTTGCTATTCTCATAGTTTATAGCTTCATGCTTTGTTTTTACTGCTTCATACTCATCAAGGAGGGCTTTTTCTCTACATGCTAGGTGGAGGAGAAGAAAGCGCAGCAGGAGGAACTCCAACTTCAAAGACGACTTGTTTTAGAGAAGCGATTGCAACGTGCTGCCGAAAAGCGGGAGCTTCAGCTGAAAAATAAGGTTAAGAGGGCCCACGATGAGGAAGAGAAGGTAAAAACACACTGTACTTATTTTTGCATGCTTTTCTTTTATCATTGCTATCATTGTTGCCAACCTAGTTCCTCTGCAGGACAAGCATTAGTCAGCCTACTCACCTATGAGTGCAGTCTTACACTTATCACTTTTGTTCCCCAAGTGCGAGTTCTAGTGAGTGCAAATAAACACTGGTGAGCGTGAGTAGATGTGTTAAAATGAGCGAGAGGGAGTGACGCACTGAGTGACTGTGAATTAGTACTGGTGACTGTATTAGAGCCAGTAAGTGTGAGTATGTGCTAGTGAGCATGTGTGGATGAGAGAATTCCAGACGAAAAAAATACCGATAGGTGAATTCCACTGTCTCTAAGGGTATGGGAGTGATTGCTAGTGAGAATGCATGAGTAATGGCAATTGTGAGTGCCTCTGAGCATGCGCGAGTGCTTGCGAGCATGAATGGTTTTGTGTATGAACGTGAGTTATTGCTGGCGAGTATTAATTGACATACAGTGTCAGTTCAAATATGTGCACATGAGCTGTTGATCATGATGACTGTTAAACATCCAAATATTGATCATGAGGTCATGAGATCGACTTGCGGCTACAATAAGCCCAATTTCAGTAGTTCCAGAATCCAAATACACTTGTGTACTGCAGACCATATGAAAGGCACAGTTCTCTAGCATGCCTACACCTTTCTGGCAAATAAGAAGTCAAGTCTAAGATCTTGTCCTTCATTATAGCAGAAAAAATTTCTTGCTGTGGCACATCACTGATCACTGAAGTGCACTAAAACTTATTTTTATAGTGTATGTGGTGTGGAAAAGGGGCTATAGTTGTATGTATTTGCTCTGAAAAACATGCAGTATACAGAAATTGTTTGTTACTCATATGATTGGTGTCAAGGTCTTTGTACTCACTCTTTGTTGATGTTATTGACTAAAATGCTGGCAAGCACAAGTGTCAAGATAAGTGACTGTCATTGCAAGCAACTGGGAATGAAGGCTGGCGAGTGTGAGTTAGCATTGACAAGTGTGGAAGGAGGCATGGTTAGGGGTGAGGGTAAGCATTGGTAAATGTGAGCAGACTTTGGTGGGAACAGGAGCACCACTGAGTGTAATTATAATGAGACTTAAGTGTGATTGAGTGTGAGCCAATGAGCATCAGTGTGTGCGATGTTCGATTGAATGTGAGTGTAAGCTAGCGAACAAGAGTAAATGTCTGAATACCTTGGAGTAGAAGTGAGCATGAATGCTCACCTGAAAGCAAGAGTTGGTCAGTTGTGTCCACTAATTTTTTTCAGGTAAGTGAGTGCAAATGGTTGTCCTTCTGTTTTTCACAATTAACCCAGTTATGCATCAGCTGCATCCACTTAATGCTTTAACGTTTTTGCTTTCATCACCGCAGGCAATTCTCACTCACTTGTGTTTTCTGGATATTTTTTTTTATGGTCTCTCTGTTTCTTAGACTATGACTTCACTTTTTGCTGCCTATGATGCCTTGCCAATATTCACTGCTTACTACAGACTGAGCTAAACTGTCAGAAATTCCCATTCATCAGTCATGGTGGCTCAATAGCTGTGGTGTTGAGGTGCCAAGCACTAGGTTGGTGAGTCAGGCCCAGCCAACGCAGTTGCGCACCTGTGTGCTGAATGTTTGGCATTCATTGAAGAGCCATTAACAACCTCACTAATTACAAGTAACTTACCCACTACTACAAAGCCCACCATAGTCTTCATGGAGCTCTGAGTCATTAAAGCCATTCATTGAACTTGCATTCGTTGACTGAGCTGCACTACTCCCTTTCTTTCAGTCAGTGATTCTTTTTCTTTAAAAAACATTGTTTTTCTCATATGGATCCCAAATGCTGATGTTGCTTCCACATGAACAAAACGTTTGGAACGCACAACTCTACAAAAGTATCACAAAGGGATCACACTCCACAGGTTGCAAAGTTCTGCCAATGCTGAAGGTAACTTGTTGTACACAATAGAGCAGATTAAAATAAAATGCCTTAATCTTTGTTGTGAAGCACGTGTATTTATTTACAAGGTCAACTTCAAAAATTTTGAGGACGCTTAAGCTTCACCTTTAAAACTGGAATGCGATGGCATTCAAAGATTCTTGACAGCCTCTCGTGCTTCCTGGAAACTGCAGCTTATGTAGCTGTATTGTTTACCAGGAAACGCTCGGGGTGAACGCTCTGCACGAAGGTGGGCTTTCTGGTTGAGACGCGGCCTCTTGCATGGGCCGCGATGTGGCAGAGCTGAACGCCATCTGGAAGTGTTTTAAGGAAGTGGGCATGCCGCTCTGTGGACTCTGAAATGTTTATGCTCCGGCGTGCGCAAATGGCGGATGCCCTCTCTGGTCTATGCATTGTAGAAACACTAGAAAAGGGGTTTTTTTGAGTTTTTACATAACAGGATTGTTTTCTCATGTATTCAAATTACAATCCGAGAGCTATCATGTCTGTAAGTTGTGTGTAAGTCATCGTTTACAATTTGTCCACGCATTTTAGCTTGACAAATTCATTTAGTTCTGTCAATTCCTTGCGTTACATGGAAGGCCAGGGTATGCGTGGTTCAAAAATCTTTTCGCTGAAATGACGTCCAACGCCAACACTGGACTTTTTGCGACACGAGCTCATTAACGCTATTGTGTTTAAATTGGGAGGTGGCTTTGCCTTTGAAGGGCCCCCTCACCAGGTTTGTCCATTTTGAGCTAAGTGCCGTGCATACAGTGCGCGCTAACAATCATATCTGCTAAGTACTACATCGCTACGCATCATGGGAAGAGCTGAAATTTCAAACCAAATGCCGTTTACCCTTCTCCTTGTGGGTGCCGCGTTCCGAGCTGGAGGGGTGACGCATACATTGTTAGAGTTGTAGGACGATCCCACCGCTGGCATCCAGTTGGAAGGTTTGTAGTCGGGCATGAAATATGTGGTAGCTGGCCCATGCCGTCTTCTAACTCACCTACGCTAGGGATGTGGTTGTAGGGAGGAACTTGCTCTCATCGGGAACTAGGAGTACAGGATTTATTTACATATTTACATTAAAACAGGAGATACATTTCAACGGTCTAGCATGACTCCCAAATGGAGCACGCAAGACGAAGCACACGAGCTCAAAGCTCCAAGCACCAAGCACACTGCTTGTCGAGCACACAGCTGCTCAAAAACACTCTGTCCTCCCTAGATCCCTAGGTGAGGGCAAACTGCTGTCTAACCTTCGTCCAATCGGACCGTCCACAGTGGTTGGAGGCGCAGTCGACCTGCCTTTGAGAGGGAGGGCTCACACCCTCACGTATGCACTTGGGATTCCCAGAAACCGAGTTGAGCGGGTTCTCGTAGCCAGATTGTCACACTTGACCCCAGCCGGCGCCTCTTAATTCCAGAGCTGACTTCTTCGGTAGCCGCCACGAGTGTCAGCAGACTGACAAATCCTGGGGTCTAAGGAGAAACGCACTGCAAAACGCCCTTTTCCGAGAAGCTCTTTTGCTGCAAATAGACTATGAAGGCAATGGCGAATCAACCAGCAAATACTCTGTCCGCCGAACAGCTAGCCTGGCCGACGCCGCTTGGCTGTATGAGAAGGCGCATAGTTAATTAACTTTGCCGTGGTCTCCAGTTCTCCAAAGGAAGTGCATGGTCGGTTAGCGTTGTCGGCGTTGCCGGTCCTCTGAAGGACGCCATCCCCGCGGGTCGATCAAAACAACTGCAGCGGGCTGAGATAGGTTTGCAGAGCAGTACCCCTGCAGGCCGGTTGTAAGAACATGCTAGTGCGCCTATGTTACGTGTGTCTTTCCCGTGATGTCGTTCTTAGTGACTCATGACTTCGAGAATTATTCAAAGCAACACCTGCTATTTATGTAATCTGTTGCATTGATAGACGAATTAAGGTTTCGAGAAATAACAAAACACATAAACTAAAAGTCTGCATGTACTTGTTCTACTTTGCACTGCAGCAAGAGAGAAAGAAGTACTTCCGTTTCATCTGCTTGTTCCCACTTCATGCAGTCGTGAGCGCTGACACCGAAACTATGCCACTTTCTACCATGTTCCAGCGCATGACCATGCTTCGTGATTTGCTTGTGTCTGCCTCAGTGTTTGTGTAGCACTGACTTAAAACGCTAGTTGTGTGTTCTTGTGCACAGCACGCATTATTGCAAAATGAGACAAACACAACAGCTTGCACACAACGCTGTCAGCGGAAGTGTGCCGTGCAGCAAAAAAAGCGAGAAAAGAAAAATTAAGGCGGGGCCCGTGACGTATGCGTCACGCAATCTTCCGGGTCTAGTATGGGAGAACGCAGGGAAGGAATTTCACTTGTTTAGGCTAAATAGGGCAAGTGGAGAGAGAGTTTCTTTTGGCAGCGACGCTCGCCTCCTGAAATCATGGGTTCACAGCACTGAAACATTTGTCTCTGCAGTTAATGAACCAGTTTGAAAAAATTCTTGAGTCCGTTCAGCCTCCCTTAGAGGGCACGTAACAACTTCTAGTGTATAACCAAAATTTGCTATGGCGCCTGGTGAGGGGCTTTTTAAAAATGAAAGCATTCAAAGATCCCTGACTGCTTGTTGCGTTTACCGGCAACTGCAGCTTATGTAACCATAATGTTTACCGGGAAACGCTGGTGCCGAACACTGTGCATGAAGGTGAGCATTCTGGTAGAAAAGGCAAGCAGTGTGGCAGGCAAGTGCCATCTGGAGGTGTAGCAAGGAAATGGGCGCACAGCTTCATGGCATCCGAGATTGGTGTTCTTGCGTCTGCTGGCTAATGTGCATAAATCTTGGAAGACATGGCCGGCCTGTATATTTTAGAAACGCTGGAAAAGGGGTTTGAGTTTCCTTGTAACAGTATTGTTTTCTTATATACTCAAATTACAATCTGACACTATCCTGTCTAAATTGTGTTTAGATTGTACTTGACGATTTGTACTTTACGATTGTTCTTACGTATTACTTTGAGAAATCAATTATTTCTGTAACGCCTCTGCGCCACTCAGATGCCCTGCGGGGTTGTAGTTCAGAATTATTTCTCGTCAAGTGATCTCAAACGCTGACATCGGATTTTTTTCGATAAGGGGCCCTTAAAGGGACACTAAAGGTAAATAACAAGTCAAAGTGAACTGTTTACTTACCATTCCAGAAAGCTCGCAAAACTTGTTTCATGCCTAGAAAAGAATTAGTTTACGAGGAAATTGCATCTGAAGGGTCCGAATACCTTTTAAAAAATTCAAATATCCCACCACTCAACCGGGAAAGTGGTGACGTTGCATACGTCATCATCACCCTTTGCTGACATCGGTGAGTTAAACGATGCTCGACAGACAGCAGCACCAAGCCAAGGCAGAACGGTGGATTCGCTGCTGCAGCTGCTTTTTGGTCAAGTGGCATAGACCGTTTGGCATCTGACATAACCTGAAAATTGAATTCTCTGCTATACTTGCAGTTTGTGCGAATTTCGCGAGCCAGAAAAACCAGTGCAGCACTATGTGATAACGAAACTTCTGAAACATAAAAGCGTGGGCAGCTTAGAGTCCAACAAAAGCAACACCTTTCAATTGCCCGCATCAGTGTCAAGGGCAATTTCAATGAGTTTTTTCTAAAAATGAAATAGAATAGGATAGGTAGCATTTTATTTCGTCTTATAATATAATGCAACCATGTTTTTTTGCAATGCGTAGTTGAGTACTAGCAACAGAATTTAACTGAGGAGTGCTTTCGTCATCAGGTCAGTGCTTGAATGTCCCGAGGGAGTCTCTAATCATGTCCTGCATTTACCTCAGTTTCTCGATTATTAAGGCTCTATTCATGATAATATTGACGTCTTAGAGATTCTGAAGCACTAATCTATCATTTTAGCTTGACTTAATATTTGCCTTTAGTGTCCGTTTAAACACTCTGTTAAACGCTGTCACGTTAAAACACTTGTGCATGGTACAAATGGTACGTGGTCTTTCAGTCTGCAACCTATGGCAGGTTGGATTACCGATTTGTGTGTTTTGAATAGTGAATGACGAGTCTCCTGAAGGTTTTGAACACATTGCATGAATGAAAACTGTCACGATAACAGTTGAAACATTACTTGTACATTCAATGAAAGCAATTTACATCTTTTGCCCTGTGCAGGTCAATGAAATAGCCTTCATTAACAGCCTGGAGGCTCAGAACAAGCGCATTGACCTTCTGTCACGTGAAAAGGACCATGAGGCTCGCCTGCAGGATATTCAGGTGGCTAGAAACCCATCTCTGCATTTGCATCCTTGAATGGGGCTGACGTTAATTTGGATTCTTACGCTGAAAGTTTTGTTTTTTACACTCATTTTGTTACTTGAATAAGCTGTTTTATCTGCCAAGGAAGCTGCATTTTTAAAGTGCTAAGTGTTTGTGCCTACTTTACCATACACTACTAAAGATCATCGCAGCAAAGTATGTGTTGTTAGTTGGCACGTGTAGCACAAGAAAGTGCGAAGGCAAAGTATGTTCCTCCTGTCACCCTCTTTGCCTTTGTATTTTTTCCATGTTCATATTTTTTCTATTCATAAAGGCTATCGGAAATGAAGCTCAGCCAATGCCGTGAGGGCTCACAGAAAACAGTACATTTCTACATGATTGTGCAATGAGACATCATTGAGTAAATGCCGCTGCACGCTATAGCCATACCAATTTTTGCTAGCTTTTGAGGCCTATTTTTTGCTCGGAAATCATATTTAGAACACCAGTCACCATATGTGGAAAGTTTTATTTTCCGGAAGGGGGGAGGGGCAGTGCTGCGGCCTGACCAGCTTTCCGAAGCCCATGTGTCTGTGTATATATATATGTATATATATTTCTTGCATTTGAAGAGACTTCGTGTGACCTCGGAATAATTTTTCACAGGAGTGATGGCCTTCTATGAGAGTTTCCAAGACCTCATAGTAGGAGACAGTTCAATTTCACAGTCTGAGTCCTCTCCCACCACTAAGAATCTGGCGACTCTCGGTGGTGTAATCTTCCTTCGTGTAATTGTCGTATACTTTGATATCACTAATACTGCTTCGCCTTTCCAGTGAAACTGCAGCCTCTCTTTGTCTTTTTTTTTTCTTTTTCTGTGAGTCTGAGTATAAGCGCTTCTGCGCATGACTGCTGCTGATTCTGATTTTGAGTGAATCCGGCATGGCCTCATTTTGGTTATTGAGCGAATTATAAAGGGTGCCCCAACTATCATGCACCAAGACTTGAAAAAAGAGCAGCTGCGTTACTTGAAAAAAACCTAGTGCATATTTTTTCCAGTACAGTGGAGTAGCCGCCAGTAATTCTTACATTCCTGTAATTTAATTCGACAATTGCGATTAATCATCTAATTCGAGTAGTACTGTCTTAATTATCAAAGTGTCAACGAAGAATTTGTAGCCACTCCCAAACACCCCCAAATGACATCTAACTGCTGTGTTTTCAGTGGCACACTAATTGAGTGCAATTTTTTCCCGATTGGCAAACAAACCTCACATAATATGAAAAACACCACATGACTGTGCTCCCACCCGTATTATAAAGCAGTCCCCTCAAATAAGGTGATTGAAAGCAACAGAATTGCCTGGTCACAAACCCGAAGAGACAGTGCAGCACCTTGATAATGGTACGGAAGGAGTGCCAACAGCAGGTTTTGTAGCTTTGCAGCTATTCCTTCCTCTCTTCATCATACTTATTATCCATCTCTTAAGGCCAACTGATCACATTGATAACAAAAGCCCCTTGATAACGCGGCCGAAGCGCCGATCTGACCATGCACGAAAAGCGATGTAATAGGCATAGCATGTTTCAAAATCCCAGCTTTGCTCGCACCGCATCGATAGAGTGTGCGCACAAATATATTTCGCGCCAGAAACTTGCTTCAGACTAAAGCCAAATAAAAGTGATGGCCTTTTCTTTCATGAGAGTGTATACTGCTGCAAAAACAAGCTCGTGGTGAAAAATAAAAGTGAAATAAACATATCGGGAAGCGATCCACGTGTAGAGAAAAGGCAAAACTGATGCGTTCAAGAAAGTAAATAACCGCTTCTAAATGAGCTGAATTGGCAGTCAGCACGCCTGCACAAAAACAAAAAACAAAAAAACCATCAGATTTTAGTGTGCCCTTATTATCTATGAATTCGTAAGCGCCATTGAACACCAGCTGCTGCCTAGAGGATGTGTTTGAATAGGTCTCTTTCTGCAGCTACGCAGTACTGTGTTCACTTTATCGCATCTTCAGTGGCTTTCTTGATGACCTATGCTTGAATTCTATGGCAGACATCCGTTGTCCTTGTCTTGAGCTAATTTAACATCTGTCTCGATCATGTAAGCACAATCTTTCATATAACCCCAAAGAAACAAACCGCGTGTAGAGAGATCAGGGAACCTGGCCGACCAATTTACAGGCCCGTGCCTTCCAATCTATTGCGCATGAAAAGTCGCATCCAGCCAGTTTCGGGCTCGGCTGCTGCTGTGTGCTGGTGCTCCATCTTGCTGATACTACACAAGTGGAAGACGTGACAGCGGGACTTCACTGAGAAACTTATCTACCACTCCTTCAAGGATTTCGTCCATGTAACGCTGTCCAGTCAGTGTGTGATCGAAGAAGATGGGTATGATTATAGCACCGGCGCAAATTCCAAACCCCACATTGAACGACCACTGGTAATGGTGCCAATTGCGCTTTACCCAGTGTGCATTGTAGACACTCCAATAGTGTGCATTATGCAAATTTACTTGGGCGTTCTGTGAAAATTGGCTTCACCTGTGTACATGATGTTGCTCAATAAGTCAGGTGACTCATCGACTTTTGTGAGGACCCTGTTTGAGAAATCTAGATGATTATATAGGTCCCTGTCTTCCAAACATTGGTGCTGGTTAACGTGGTATGGGTGAAAGGCCATCGTTAAGAATCCTCCAAACTTATGACTTGGAAATTGGTACCTGGGTGGCCACATTCTGCGCGCTAGTGTGAAGGTTTGAGGCCATGAATTCTAGAACATCCGTGCATAGTCTAAGACTCAAAGATGGAGTCCTAAGCTGTTGTTTCTTGAAGCTGTTGGTTTGTCTCAGGTTTTCAACATTTCTGATGATAGTCGACGTGTTTGGTCTTCCGCCACACTTCCATGACTGATATATATTTGCAGCCTTGCTCTTGTCATTTCCAGCTCCCAAGGCAAGGATCATTTTTATCTTCTGCTTATTAGAGAAAGACATGGTGACTGGGATGAAACAAAACACACCTTTAAACATCAGCACTGACATTGTCAATTTGCTTTTGTGGTTATAGGTTTTGTGGCAAAAAAAAAAAGGGACCATCCACGCAGTTTGTCTTGTGCTAAGACAACAGCTATCACAGCTCGTTTCTAACTAACACCAAACGCGACATGTTACTTCAGCCGAGGCACGGCAGATAAGGCACTAGCACGATCATGCGATGGGGGTGAAATGCGAAAACACCCGTGTACTTAGATTTAGGTGCACATTAAAAACCCCAGGTGGTCCTTATTTCCAGATTTCCCCACTACGGCATGCCTCATAATCAGAAAGTGGTTTTGGCACGTAAAACTCCATAATTTTTTTTTTTAGCTCGATCACGATAAGGCTAGCTGATTCGTCCATCCGTCCGTCTGTCGCCTGTACACCGAAAACTTCTCCGATGCAACCCCATGTGAATACCTGGAAAAAAAGTGAAAGAGGCGTGCGATTGGCTGCGAGCGGGTGCGCAGCAGTTTCTCTCCAGCCCCGAAATGAGTAGGCCACGCATCATCATACGTACTCCTGAGGAGCAGGCAGCTTTCGATCAGCAACGCTGGGAGCAGAACCGGCAACGAGCTCGTCTACGCCGTCCCGATGCTGCGGCCTGGGCACAAAAACGCTCGTGCAGTCATGTGCAAGCAGCAGCTGTGTGCTGAAGATCCGGCAGCCTACCAAGCTGTCATTTAATGAACCGTTAGGATTAATCCACTTATAAACACCGGGGCCACACGTTTAAGCTTTGCTGGTTAACCATCTGTACGGAGTGCTTGGGCGGTGATTTTCTTCTTTATTTCCTTCATTTTGTTCTGGCTAACTTGGAAGAAGCCCGTCCAAGGGCGCTGTTTTATGATGCGGGTGGGTGCATAGTTACGTGGTAATCGCCATATTTCGCAAGGTTTATTTATCAGTAGAAAAAAAATTAGTACGCATTTAGTACGTCGCTGAAAATACCGCAGTTGGCTGTCCCTTGGCTGGCCCTACACCAGGACACTTTGATACAAGACACTTTGCACCAAGACGTGTTGATAATTATGATAGTATGTCTCGAGTTAGATAATGAATTACAATTACCTAATTAAATCTCAGTAATGAAAAACATACTGGCAGGTACTCCACTGTACTGGAAATAATATGCACTAGGTTTTCTTCGAGTAACGCATTGCCTTTGTTAAAATCTTGGTGCATGATAGGTAATTGGGACAACCTGTGTATATTTGTCTTCTGCATGCAAGTGATGGTGTTTCTATCCCTAAAAAATGTTGTAAATTTTTAGAAGTGTTTATTTTATGAGTCGTTAGCTTTGCTTACTGGAAAGAGAAGCCATACTGAGACACATATCATTCGCGTGCATTTCACACGCTGTTGATAAAAGAGTCTGCCTAAGGGGTCACTAAAGTCTTCAGGTTTTTTTCAGGGTCAAAAAAGCACACAAAGCATTTTGAAGTGAGGTGAACATACAGCAACATATTCATTCTCTAGGCATAAGCTATCCATACCTTTAGAAATAATTGTTATTTGGCTACCTCCTTCTCTTTAAATATATAATAAACTATTTCCTGTGTATATATTTAAATATATTGTGTATGTGCATGGTGTTTGCAGTGGAAATTTAAAACAATGTTGAGGTGAGAAAATACGGATGAGGCAGCCGCCTCTGGTACTTCTAATGCGCTTGTTCTATTGTCAGGATTTGCAGAAATAAAGCAAAGTATGAATTAAAATCCGTGCAGGTTTGTGTCAACATTGATGCAGTAGGCTATTAGCCACAATAAAATTTTAGTGGAAAAGGTTGAGGCAAGTCAAAAGAAACCTGAAATGATGTGGCTGACCAAACTCTGGCAATGACATGTTAGAGGGGGGGGGGGCGTTGAGCACCCCCCCCCCTCGCCCCTGTAACCTTCAGAGGGGGCTCGGGCTCTGGAGCCCTCCCGTAGTCAGTGCATAGGCTAGTCACATTCAAGACCACTTGCCCAGATTACTGTAGTATGCACTGGCTTGAACTTGTGTGCTGTGACATTGAACTGTAATCGGCTACTTAGGTTTACACATAGTTAAGATGATTCTCACGCAATAACCACGATGACACCACAGGATCACTATGAAGTTACATAATGCACAAACATGTAGTAATGTGCAGCAGCTTTTGTTGTCACTGCACCATGGGTTGCAATTTACTTTTTTGGAAGAGTAGATGCAAGTTATACACTCATAATTTTAAAAGTTTCTTTTATCTTAGCTGTGTTGCAAGCTCCACACTTGGGGCAGCACCTGTTACCTAAGAATACTGCACCTGTTTGCTCTGTCCCTGGGACATCATCAGAAACTTCCATGGCTTCTTTTCAGTGCAAAACATTCTCAAGAAATTCAGCACCACAAAGATGGAAATTTCACTTTTCACAACACACATGCATCCTTTAAACTGATGCTAATGGCAGGGTCGCGAGGCTGTGAGGCCGCAATGAAGGAAGCCTAATTCACGCATTCATGAACTGCTCCTCATTCCCAGTGCTTGCTGTAACATGGCACTGGCTTTGGTAGCGCAGACAGTTTAACATAGCTGTAGATGTTTGCCATCTCATCAGCAATGGCCGTGCATGCCTCTGTATGTTAAGGAAATGCCCACTGCACATATGAGGCTTCAACTTGGCTCGCAAATTCCGCTTTGCCACTATTTTGTTGCTGTCACTGTGGTCGAGTCACTGATCACGTGTTTCAATGAAAAATCAAGGACTTCTTGAAGATCTGCACTTTGCCTGTTAACCTGCTGCATGCCCTGGCTTATGCCGCATTCTAATTAAGTCTTGTTCTGTTACTATGTAATGCCGTGCAGCAGCTTAGTATTTCCAAGCACTGCATTGTGTCATGATTGGTTTGTCAACAGTCTTTCTCTTTGACCTTCATATTTCAGGAAGAACGGCAAAGAAAACAAGAAGAAAAAGCTGCTAAAGAAGCAGCTGCAGAGGTCAGTCGCACATAAATTTTTTATTATGCCAACTGTCAAATGCTTGTACAGTACACTCCACTCTTAACCCTTTAAGTAGGGGTGTCCAAACACGGAGCAGTAGATTTAGATCGAATATTGAATGAAATTAAGAAAAAGAAAAGTGGAATATTGAATCGAATACATATCAGAAAATTTACCACAAGCTTTCATGCTTCCAAATTTTGTACAAAAATCACTGTGCTGCACATGCTCATGAGGCTAATTGCATTACTCGACAAGAATCTTCCTAGCCATCAGTAACTTGGGTACCTATATATCGAGGTGCATAGTATATGTTTTACTCTTATTAAAGGAAACACTAAATTAACTTGCCAGCACTGATAACAACCCAGCTCTTATAGAAAGGTCTGGAAAATATTTTTTGTTGATAAAATGTCTGTCAAATAAAATTAAGTGCTTTTTTCCCTCTGAAGCTAGCTGAAAAAATAGTGAAGTTGTTCTAAATACATATGGGGTGTTCACTTTAACGAATGAATATTTCGTTTATTCATTCCTATTTCTTTGTTTCCCATCTTCTCCTCCTCTTCTGCTCTTTTCATTCCCTCCTACCAAAAGCGTTTGATTCTGTCGAAACCTCAGCAGTCATGGAGGCATTACGGAATCAGGGTGTAGACGAGCCGTATGTAAAAATACTGAAAGATATCTATAGCGGCTCCACAGCCACCATAGTCCTCCATAAAGCAAGCAACAAAATCCCAATAAAGAAAGGTGTCAGGCAGGGAGATACGATCTCTCCAATGCTATTCACAGCATGTTTACAGGAGGTATTCAGAGACCTGGATTGGGAAGAATTGGGGATAGAAGTTAATGGAGAGTACCTTAGTAACTTGCGATTCGCTGATGATATTGCCTTGCTTAGTAACTCAGGAGACCAATTGCAATGCATGCTCACTGACCTGGAGAGGCAAAGCAGAAGAGTGGGTCTAAAAATTAATCTGCAGAAAACTAAAGTAATGTTTAACAGTCTCGGAAAACAACAGCAATTTACAATAGGCAGCGAGGCACTGGAAGTCGTAAGGGAATACACCTACTTGGGGCAGGTAGTTACGGCGGATCCGGATCATGAGACGGAAATAATTAGGAGAATAAGAATGGGCTGGGGTGCGTTTGGCAGGCATTCTCAGATCATGAACAGCAGTTTGCCATTATCCCTCAAGAGAAAAGTATATAACAGCTGTGTCTTACCAGTACTCACCTACGGGGCCGAAACCTGGAGGCTTACGAAAAGAGTTCTACTCAAATTGAGGACGACGCAACGAGCTATGGAAAGAAGAATGATAGGTGTAACGTTAAGGGATAAGAAAAGAGCAGATTGGGTAAGGGAACAAACGCGAGTTAATGACATCTTAGTTGAAATCAAGAAAAAGAAATGGGCATGGGCAGGACATGTAAAGAGGAGGGAAGATAACCGATGGTCATTAAGGGTTACGGACTGGATTCCAAGGGAAGGGAAGCGTAGCAGGGGGCGGCAGAAAGTTAGGTGGGCGGATGAGATTAAGAAGTTTGCAGGGACGGCGTGGCCACAATTAGTACATGACCGGGGTCGTTGGAGAAATATGGGAGAGGCCTTTGCCCTGCAGTGGGCGTAACCAGGCTGCTGATGATGATGATGATGACTTTAATAGTAGTCCATACTGTGCTTAATGGTGATCTTGTATTGGTTAGAAAGTATTGCTTTCCAGTTTTCTTCCAGAATACAGGTGGTTTTAACCATCTTGGTCGCAGTCGGTTTCTGTGGGCTATTGTCAGCTTGTTAAAGCCAATCATCTGTGTGACAGACAAAAGCAGGAAATGTACATTGTGTCACTCGTAATCATGTCAGTTCTCAAATCTGGAGGTCCTTGGCAAGTTCGTGCAATGTCCTCTTGCCTCCAAGATCAAGCGAGATCATGCGTACAGGTTAGATTGACAGCCTTGTTAAGCAGCGTTTGGGTTCGCGGTCGAGCAGGCGGCAACACTTGCAAGCACGCGTTCCAAGTTCGTCTGTGTGCTCGCATGTGGGTAGAAAGCTCCAAACTGTGCAAACCTGTGTGTGGTGTGTGAATATTAATATAATATAATAATAATAATCTTTATTTCTCTCTTTCCACAGAATACAGAATGAGAGCGGACGCAAGGGTAAAAGCCGCATGCAGCGGCTTGAAAAAAACCCCATTACGCCCCACATGACAGTATGACGAGAAACAGCTTAATCATGACAAACGCAGAGAAATACTAGAAACATTGGAATACATTGCGAAATTTGTGAACGTACAAGGGCAAAAAATACAGTAGGGATCAGTAAGAAAATATACGTACAAAATTGACAACAGCCTTAGTGCATTTGTTAACATTGTGTGATGTAAGAAACAATAGCGCGACATACAAAAACAGGATGAAACACCATACACTAGTGCAGGAGTGGCAAAACGCTAATTAACTTATTTTTCGATATTTCTTCCAGGGAGATGTTATTACGTTCAAGTGTGTTAAGGTAACAGGGAAGTTTATAGGCGCTTGATTGAAATCGGTACACAGTCCGACAAAACGGTGTAGACCAAGGGGTGCAACGGCGTACATTGTACATGGGCACGTTGCTTTGAAGGTTGAACAGTGTCAACATACCTGCGTTGTTTGTTCTAACAGCATTCTTGTACATAAGAATTAATCTGAAGGCATAAAGATTAGGCACTTGAATGATGCTAAACTCGGAATAATAGCTTTCTGTGTGGGCATACCATGGTATGTTAGCAATTAATCTTATCGCACGTTTCTGGGTAAGAGTAATCTTGGATAAATTATGCTTCGTACTTGTGCCCCAGACAGTGTGGCAATAGTTAAGTATTGGAACTGAGAAAGCGTTGTAGATTAATAGTTTAATTTTTGTTGATAGCACATACCGTTGACGACATAGCACCCCATTCACTTTATTCATTTTTGATCTTACGTTATTAATTTGGGCATCCCAATTAAGCGATTCCGAGAAGGTTACTCCCAGGCACTTGATAGTACGCACGATGTCAATATAGTTGTTCTCAAACTTAAGCATAATATCCTTTACAACTTTGTTTTTCGCTCGAAATACTATGGCTTTAGTTTTGCTTGTGTTCACCTTTAAGTAATTTTCCTGCGACCACTGACACATGTATTGCAAAAACTCATTACCTCTAGAGGATAAGTCATTTTCTCTACTACCCGTAATGAGCACCGTAAGGTCATCAGCGTAGGCAGTAAGATTCACCGGTAGCTTAGTGTAAAATATATCATTTAAGTAAACTAAAAACAACAAAGGGCCTAAGATGCTGCCTTGCGGCACGCCCGATCTTATGTATTGGCCATCAGACAGAGCTTCATTGTGTGCTACAATTTGTTTACGATGTTGAAGGTATGACCGTATCAAAGAATTAGGAATCCCTCTTATACCGTAGTGGTTTAGTTTATTTACTAACAAGTCATGATTGATTAAATCAAAGGCTTTCGAAAAGTCAATATAAATTCCGAGGACAAGGAGCTTGTCTTCAAATGCATTTATGATGAGTTCCTTTTGCTTGAGCAGTGCCAACTCAGTGGATCTTTTTGGTCTGAACCCGAACTGATCATTCGACAAAACGGAATGCTTATCTAAAAAAATTGTTATTCTCATGTGAATAATTTTTTCTATGCCTTTAGAAATTACCGGTAGAATAGAAATAGGCCTATAATTTGACAGTTCAGAGGTATCGCCTCCTTTGTGTATCACGATAACTTTTGCAATCTGCATCTGCTTAGGAAATACTCCACTACTGAGACAAAGGTTGAATATGTGTGTTAATATTGGGGCTAACAAATCAATTACATACTTTAGAGGTTTTATTTGAAAACCGTTAATATCTAAAGCCCTACTGTTTTTAAGATTTCTGAATACAGAAATTATTTCATTTTCGGTTGTAGGGGGCATAAACATCGACATCGAGACTCCTGGTGCTTGGTGAATTGACGTGTTTGTTGAATTAATAGGAGAGCTTGCTGTATTTGTGATATTCACAAAGAAATCATTAAAAGCATTTGAGAGATCCTGCCCTGTCAGCACAGCACCATCGCGCATAATGCAGTTTGGACCACTGTTGTAGCGACGTCCAAGCAGTTTACCTAGTTCATGCCATCGATGCTGAGGGTTCGTGCTAGAATTATCTGATAACGAATAGCTGAAGTATTCGTACTTGGCTTGACGTAGTTCTTTGTTCAAGTTATTGCGATATTTCTTATATTGAGAAAATTTCACAGGATCCTTGGATTTAATGAATTGCGCATATAGTTTCGATCTTCTTTCTATTTTTTTCAATAAGGCATTCGTAATCCATGGTTTCTTTGATTTTCGTTTGCGACAGCATTTTAAAGGAAAGCAGTTTTGATATATTTGGTTTAACACAATCATTAGTGCATCGTACGCAACATCTGCGTCAGGTAGCGACAATATATGGGAAAAGTTGGCTGTACATATTTCATTACGAAAGGTGTCGAGGGATTTTGAATCAATGCAGCGATAATAAGACACCGGTGATTTAGAAGCATGTTTAGGGTTGGTACTAGCAATAAAGGAAAATACTGGAAAATGATCACTGATGTCAGTTATCAAAGTTCCGGAAGTTATAGTGCTTTTATCTTTGTTAGTGATAATTAAATAGTTGTGAACTAGTTGTGAGCATATTGAACTTGTGTATCCAATGTGATCAGCATTCCTTCCAGTGGCTAATTGGCCCAATCTTCACGCATGCATTTTTTTTTTTGTGCTTTCCAGATGTGCTGCTTTTGTTGTTCCCCTCTCTGTTTGCATAGGACTCAAATATATGACCCTTGACAATTGCCTGTTTCCGAGAGGGCCTGCTGCTCAGTGCGACCAGGCCCATAGAGCCTTGCTAATTTTCATGCAGCAAACTAATTTGGCCTCCCGTCTACAGACATTTTTGCCGTGTTCCTACTGTCTTTAGTCTGTGTCTCTGTCATTTGTTTATTTCGTTTATTCATTCCTTTTTCTTTGTTTCCCATCTTCTCCTCCTCTTCTGCTCTTTTCATTCCCTCCTACCAAAAGAGCAGGCAGGCGTTGTGCCCCTCTTGGTGGCAGTTGTCAGCTTGCTTCTGCCCTGTTTCCTTTGTGTGTTTGTATGTTTCCATATAATAATAATAATAATAATAATAATAATAATAATAATAATAATAATAATAATAATAATAATGTTTGCATGGTGTTATTTGTTTTGATCGGTCTGGTCAGCATGGTTGAACCTTGTACTGACAAAAGATTGTTTTTCGTGGAAACACGGTCTGTGTCAAGTCATCGAGCATGGCTGGCTCATTCACTGAAGGTGGCGTTATTCGAAAAATCGAATATTTAAGAAATTTATTATTATATATTTCATTTGCAGATCAAATTAATCAAACATTCACTGCTCAATTTGAAATTGAATATTTGAGTATTTGCATAGCCCTATTCTTAAGCTTTTTATTATTTTGACCAAGAATGACCTTATTTTGATTTTTCGTTTATTGGCTTATTTTTAAACTTGACTCCATCAAAACCCCTTGTAAAGCTCTTTCAACCAATTTTCTTTGTGCTTTAAGCTTGAAATGTCATTTTACCTCTTCACCTTGCAAAATACATGTACTTGCCATTTCCACAAATGGTGCAGTTAGAAATAAATGAAAAATGCCCTCGTTTCAAAATGAGCTATTCTGCAAAGTGAAATTCTTCTTGGAAGGAAGTTTTTCTTGCATTCTTAGATGACAGCCCCCCTTCCCCCCCATTCTGGACACGGTAGAAATAGTCGGCGTCCACGCTGCAGCACTGTCGGGCCAAGTTAATGTCTTCGCTTTCTGAATCATCACTTCCAGTAAAAGAAACGATTAGAGTAGACTATCATCATCCTCTTTGCTCCAAAAACAAAATTCTAACGCATCACTTTCATTCTTTATTATCACTGTCATAGTTGAGCAGCTGTTTTCTTTAGCACGTGTGACTCGTGCGAGCTGTCAGTGGCGGACGTCATCGTTCCAAAGCTGCTAAAAAGCTGCAAAAATTGCCCAAAATGCTGTCTTTGAGCACTCAAAAGATGCTGCCATCTATGTTGTAAAACAAAAACTGAATCAATGCAGCCTTTCAGGTGCTAGAAAAGTTCTTACCTCCATTTTAGTAAAACAAGCAAGAGTGAATTTTTTGTTGATTTCAAATGCCGATACTGCAGCCATCTAGGCAGTAGAAGAAAATCTAGGTGGGCGTGCTGAGTTTGTTCAAATTGCTTTGAAAACATGACTCGAAAAAGTGACTGACTTGATGCACTAGGCCTTATAAATATCCTTGTGTAAATAGATAACCTGGAGCCTTTCATCACATATCCAAGATGTTATTGATGGTAAAAAGCTAAATAGGCATCCCGCTTAATTGCAGGCCACACTTCACCTTTTTCTATATGTCTCTGCATTCATCTTAAAAAGCCTTTATGAATTGAAGAATATTTTTGAACTATAGAAATTTGCTAGAAATGTGTATGATTTCGTATGAGTGGTTTAACTACAGTCATGGGATAAAGCTGTTGTGTAGAAGTCCCCAGTGTGATTTGAAGCTATATCAGAAACTAGGTATTAGTGAGCAGTCAATGCAATGTGTAAAATGTGTATGCAGGAGCGACGCAAGGTTCTTGAGGCTGAGCGTCAGGCCAAGCTGCTGGAAATACAAGAGAAGAGGAAGCTGAAGGATGAAAAAGTTCAGCTGCAGCAGCTTGAGAAGGAAAAGCTTCGTCAGAGTCTTTTGAAACAGAAGGAAAGGTGAGAGGCATATTCACATGAAGTGTGATTTGTTTCTCGCCAGAAATTGTTGCGAAGAGCTCTTTTGTGACAGAACATTATTTATGCATTACTTGTCCATGCAAGCTCCTGGTTCAAACATTTGGGTTGTTGTATGTTTAAAAAGCTACCCATCTGGGCTATGGATCTTATTGTATAATGTGTGCCTGCACCCACTTCTACAGTTTTAGCAAAATGTACCAAGAGGTTCTTGTTGTATTTGGCCACCAAAGTTTTAAGACCAACTGCAGCAAAATTTTGGACTACGTAAGAAAAATCTAGTTCCAGACAGTTAAGGTACAGAGCAGCCTCTGCACAAAGTTTTACATTTAAAATGCGATTAGATGTCTCGTAAAAAGCTAGTGAAACAGACCTTTTTTAAACAAAAGCCCAAAAATACTGCCATTACTCCTTGCCAGAAATAATGCACAAAACAGGTTATTGAGAACCAGTGCTGCTTTTTGGCATCACTTTGGAGATTAAGCAGCGACCTTGACTGCCTGCAGTGTGCCAAAATATCTCGGAAGCAACGTGCTCGGATTCACGTCATATCCACTAACCAACATATGCATGTGTGGTCTGCTTAGGAGCTTCTTAAGGGGGAATGTGGCTTTCAGTACGAACTTTCTTGTTTCTTGGTGTTTATTGATGAAAACTGGCACAGAGACTAAGAATGGCTTTATGATGCTTTCATAAAAATTTCAAAACCATATCAAGAAATCTTGCTAAACAAGTTATTTCTTTATTTAACTTTGTGGAAGGACTGGAGGGCTTACAAAATGAAGTAAAAAGTTTGTTAAATACTGTATGTACAGCCAAATGTATGCAGAAGGAGACAGCGTTCTCAAAATTATTTTTTTGCCATACTAAAATTTGTAGTTTACGTTTTCTCCAGTGCCACTGCAGAGAGCACACTTGCACTGCAAACAAGGAACCTTAGAAATATTTAAACACTAGGATAAAAAAAGAATGCTATTTCCCAAAGTACAGTTCAAAGAGCCTTACAAAACAAACGCAATCAAAATGTGTAAAGTAGCTACCAAGATATCTGCTCCACGAGCTGAGCAACATGCTAAAAAAACTGTTGAGAAAACGAGGTTCAAAGTTGTTAATTTAATAGGCACCAGGGTTATAGTCCTTCGGGTCCTTTGCAATGCGGTGTCTCTTGGCCCTCTGACCTTTAGCCTGATGAGCTTTGGAGCCTTCTTTTTCCGCATGGCATCTTTTTCAGCTGCTCTACGGAGTGCATGGTGTCCAGGCTGAAAGGCTGCTAATAAGAAAATTGGGCAGTTAGGTGCCGTGCAGCATTGCAATGAATCTGCAGTAGTATGTGCAACTCATTTATAACTGCAAAGTGTCTAAACCTACGTTGTGGGATTCTCACACCCGTGCTCTTGGGACAAAGGAACGACAGCATAGTAGTGCAAACAATCGCAAGGGCATTTATTGCACCTTTCATAGATGAATGCCTGCTAGCCGAGTTGCTATCCACAAAACATGCTGATGGGCGCGCGACAAATCGTGGAGGTCCAACTCACCGTGACCGGATAGCGAGCGAATATGTTCACCCCATGCTGGATCCCAACGCCTGGTCGTTCGCGTGTACGGTCACGCGAACGGTGGTGCGTGATCAAAGCAAAGACTTACATCGATTCCCACAGTGCGTGGGATCCACCTATTTATTGTATTCCTTTTCTTTTACACTGATAGCACGATTGGAAAACAGAAGGCAAATATTTTTAGTGGTTTTAATAAGCATTTCAAAGCACTATCAATTAAGCTAAATCTGAAGCAATGTCTGCTAAGCTATCCATCAAGGAGTGAGCATATGCTGTAACACATTCTTTGCAGAAACTAATTTCTATTGTTCGTGAGGTGCGACTGGTGCCTAGGCAAGTAGAAGTGAATAGGTGTGCACTGGCAAGCATATATCGAGTTTAGGTTTCACTGTCTATTAGTGTGTCCACACTGCTGCGGCTGCTTCTGAAATTTTCTTTTGTGGAGTCACAGTTTTACTGCAACACCTGTTAAGTGCTTGAAATTGGGTTTGATTTGTCCATCCATTAATTTGTCCATTTGCTTCTTTTCCATTTGTTTATTTGTTCATTTGTCCATTTGCTTTGTCCATTCATACTATTAAGCTGAAGACGGCTGTTGTCATCGACAGCAGGTAACATTTTTGTCATCATAAGGTCACCTCGTCAACCCCAGCTTCACCATCACCGTAGGGCAAAGAAAAAGAAAACTTGTCCAAAACTGCCACCAGTGCAATTCAAACCCATGTTTCTGGAGTAGTGTGCAAATGGGAGTTCGCCACTCTAACCACCATGCTATCGTGCAACAACAATGTTCGTCAATTACAGCAAGGTTTTGTGCTCCACACTAACTCTTAGAGCAGCGGCCTGTGCATGTATTTCAGAGGTCAAATAAGCAGTACTGTAGTGGATGAGGATGATGTTATATGCATCTCATAGAAATTGTTGTTGACAGGATGGTGGTATGTTTATGTGAAATTCCTCATTGTCATGCTTGTGAAAACAGCATCGATAGCACAAAGGAGACATGCATGACAATGATGATTAGCCTCAAACATGGCACATACCTACTAAAGAGCATGTGCCCAGGATCAGGTGGTTGGTGGAAATAAATGAATAAAGCCTTGACAGCATCAGTATCAACAAGTATGCCACAGTGATAACACCACATAGTTTGCACGAAGCTCACAGGATTCACAGCTGCCAAGTGCTGCGTACAGCAAATCTACTGGGAAAAAACATTAGCTGAAATCTCGTAGGTGGCACTGCATAATTTTTCTCGTGACATTAATTTCAGGCAGGGCCCTCAAAACGACTCTTGGAGCTCGAAGCGCAAGGAACCTTTAACACAGCAACTTACTCATCCTCAAGATTTATTTCCACAAACAGTTTCAAGAGATGTACTTTAGAAGAGTTAACTGCTGGGCTAGTTGGTGATCTTGCATACTGAAAAGATTTTGCGCCAAAGAACAACACACACACGTGGTGGTGTCGTTGTGTAAGACATGGTGTAAGGAAACTATATTTAGAGGTCATTTCAAATGCTTAAACATCAGCCAAGTAACTTCGATGCCCTACTGAATTATAGAAACAGAAAATATAATTGTTTTACACAAGTTCTTGAAACTTAATGGACTGACTGCAACACAACCTCACCATAGTAACACGAAAAAAAGAAAATAAACATGATTTAGCAAGATTGTCTTAATCAAGCATATTCAAATAGTAAAATGTTGAACCACCTTGAACAAAGGAAAAAATATATATATATGATAGGTTTTTGCCCAACAGCTGCGAAGAAACGGCTTCGTAAAGTTGTAGATTTCAACTAAATAAATCAAGGCTCCATAGAGATGGGAAATCTTAGTCAATCTCTCTCTATCCATGCACATATTTCCAACTCCACAGCACACATTACTATATACCATCGAGAAAGGAAGCTGTATGCACTGCAAAGAAAATAAAGCCACAACTTATTTATGCAATGAACTCTTTTCTTTCTGTAATATACAACATTTATAATTATTATTTAAATATTAAGTATCCTTCAAACTTTTTCAAGTTCAGTGGAGATTTAGCGCTAAATGCGATAGAAATGTGTAAGGCATTATGTCACAGCTCTTTGAAGCCCCGGATTCATGATTTAAACCATGTTCACCACATTTCAAAGTGTTTTTCAGGAGCTCGCACGGTGGTCCGAAGCAGACCATTGTCTATTGTAATATGTATGTATGTATGTGTGCGTGCGTGCGTGCAAGTGCGTGTGCGTGCGTGCGTGCGTGTGTGTGTGTGTGTGTGTGTGTGTGTGTGTGTGTGTGTGTGTGTGTGTGTGTGTGTGTGTGTGTGTGTGTGCGCGCGCGCGCATGCACGCTTGTGAACAGAGAGAGAGAGAACTTGAGTGATGCTCTAAGGTAAACAGAACAACTATTTAACTTCAACGGTTTCAATCAGGGGACAGGTCTTTTTCAGGGTTTACAAAAATGTGTCACTTTGTCACTGATATTGACAGCGGAAAGAGTGCTTGGCCATTCTTTTACAAGAGATGCATCAAACTGAAGAGGAACAGTGGTGACAGTGATTGACTTTTTCTAGGCACTTTGGCAGCTTTACAGCAGCCTTATCAGCAACGAAGTAGGGCAAGAGGAAGGCAGCTTTACATGCTTGTAAAGCATGGAGGTTGGTGGGAGAGAAAAGTCATAAATTCGAGAAGAGAGAGAGGGATGGGGAGTAGTGGTAGCTAGGCTCCCATTGTAATGAGGCTGGCAGGGAGAAAATAGTCGCTGCGCAGTGCCAGTGCTTATGACACTAATTTAGCAGGAGAGAGGGCAAGTTGAATAGGCCAGTGGAGAGGGGGAGGCACAATAGAGAAGGAGCCCGGAAGGGAGACAGAGAGGCAGCAACTTGTGGAAAGGAACATATGTCACAATACACGTAGACAAAGGCTCAGCCTGTTCCAGTTATCTTTATGGTACAGCTAAGGTGCAGAAGAACGAAAAAAAAGAGAGGGTATAGGGTGGTTCGGAAGTGAGGAAGTCTTTGGGATTACAGTTTTAGGAAACCAAATTAGGGAGCCTCCATGTAGGGAGCCTCCTGTTTTTGAATGTTTACTGGACAATTGGACATCATGTCATCTTGCGTGGATTCCTAGCAGGGGAAATAAATAAATCACTCAGAATGCCGACTTGAGTAGCATGGTGAAGGAAACTGGATTTGTTAAATTTACGCTCACCCCGTGAGATGCACACGGAAGAAACGGCAAGCGGCAGCCAGTGTCTCGAGTTTTCGAGTAGATAACAATGTATCCGCCTTCCCCTCTTTCACTGCATATGCTGTAGGCACGTCAGCCACCCCAGATTCTCATTGTTTAGTGTGCATTCCAGATTTATGGATGAAAAAATATTCTCTCTGCTCACGTGCATAGGTGTGTTGGAAACCAAATTGCAAGAGCAAAGTGCTCACACGTTAAAGGAGTGACCAGGCAATCGAACATGCCTGAAGAAAAGTAAATATGGGAGACTTTTCCCATGCACACAGTGGTTGTTGAACTGCAGGCAAAAGTCAGTCTGTTTACCCTGTATATTCCTTTTTACACACCTCATGTAAAATTTTGTACACAATATTACTGGAAGTAAGATTGTTATTATTCACCCGCCGTGGTTGCTCAGTGGCTATGGTGTTGGGCTGCTGAGCACGAGGTCGCGGGATCGAATCCCGGCCACGGCGGCCGCATTTCGATGGGGGCGAAATGCGAAAACACCCGTGTGCTTATATTTAGGTGCACGTTAAAGAACCCCAGGTGGTCAAAATTTCCGGAGTCCTCCACTACGGCGTGCCTCATAATCAGAAAGTGGTTTTGGCACGTAAAACCCCAAATATTATTATTAAGATTGTTATTAGATTGTTATTATTATTGTCATTATCATGATTGTTATTATCCTGATTGTTATTAATTTCATGTACAAAGACCTAATTGGATGCTTCACCTGTGTCTGTTATGTGACGACAAACCTTGCTGTGAGGCTCTCCACACAGTTGACAACCCTTGGGAACATTATGCTTCTGTATTCTCGCCCTGACGAACAAATGCCTCAATGTTTTTTTTTTTTTTCTACTACGCGAGGTGGCTGCTGGAAGTTAGTAGCGAGTCAGCTGCTCTGTTTTATGATGTTAAAGTGGCAGTTGAGAATGGCATTGACCTGTAAAGCACTGACAGTGCATGTGAGGACCAAGTTCGGATCAGTTTGGGTATTGCTTTTGTTCACCATTTCTCCCATTATATGTGCCTCGTGGACTTCTGTCATGCCTGCTCCCTATGTTTAGGCCACTTAGCAAACTCTGATAGCAACAACCAATAACGCAGCCCCTAACCATCTGTTGTCAGAAAAACTTGCATCCTGCTGATGGCTGAAACATTTCCTCGAGTCACATTCAACTACTAATGCGTGTTT